>NC_071509.1:86540612-86843642 GCF_027887155.1 Malaclemys terrapin pileata | reverse complement strand
TGTACAAGAGTACAGAGTCATTGGGCAGAAGTAACTTCCACGGTGCAGCTACACAGCAGATTGTGTAGGTGGGTGGATCACTCTAATTCTGGCTTCCTGTGCATCTGCCCATCCCAGTTGCTCAGCCTGGATACTACAGCTGGAACAGAGATTCTGGTTTCTGACTAGCAATATGAGAAATTCCAATTTTGGGGGTGGGGAGAGGAGGAGCAGCACGGGGGCAGTACTCACTTGTACCAAATTAGAACAAAAAGCCAACTGAAGTTTCCTGTAGAACAAAAATTCTGAAACAGTTAATATTTTATTGTTTTGACACTATCAAAACATCTATCACTGTAGAAGAGTAGACTCACTCACCACTGGCGCACACACACAGACACCCCCTCCCTAGGAGTGGCATAGCAGTCTCTCCTCCTCTGGCACCCCCCCTGCTAACAGCCAGTGCAGCTTTGTGGTGGTCTGCCTCTTCTTGTGATTTGGCCCTGTAGCTAGGTTACATTTAGTTTCCCTACTCCTGCCCTTCAGGGTGAACAAAGGCCAAATAAAATAAACATAATTTTACCCTTTCCCAGGCTCTGCAGGGTTGTCCTCCTGCTCTTGTGGGAACCCAGGGTTTCTCACAGGAGACCAGGCTCCAAACTCAGTAATTCTCCTTGTGCCAAGGTGTTTCCACTCCAACTCTCCTGGTGGACCAGTAGGGAAACCTAAGACCTCCTCTCCTCTGGGTTCCAGTCCAGGGACCCTGTGGCAAGCAGCTACAGTCTGCTCCTTCAGACTCCTTGCTGCCTCTCTGGACTTCTTCTATCTTGGCCTTCCTTCAGGTTTTTTCCGCTAGGTTTACCATATGTATGCCTCCATCTAGGCTTTTTCTCCACTCTAAGAACCAGAGGGGGACTGCAGAGTTCTTCCTTTGCCCCTCTGTACCATTTCCTTGTCATCTGGGCTTGCTCCCTTCATGCTCACAACCCATCTTCTCCCCCAGATAAATTTAATCTTCCCTCCAGGTGCCCCCAAATGCACTGATTGTTCTATTACATCCACCTCACAATAATGAGATGCATTCAAGTTAGTACTCTGACTTTTATTTTAGTGTTTCAACGTTCAAATGAAGTGTTTGAACATTTTCAAAATTAAATCATTCAAAACAGACTTTTTTCCATTGAAAATGTAGTTCAGATCCATACATTCTTGAAACGTTTCAATGTCAACAAAACTGCATTTCCTGATCCATTCAAAAAATTTCAGCTAAACTTACTACAATGAGGACTTGGCCCCCAGAGGAAAAAAGAATAGTTCTATCTAAATAAGAATTATGGTGTATGATAAAGCAGAAATATGAATTCTCGAGCTGCACACCTATTTGCTGCTGATGTTCTCATCTTAAAATTAAAGTTTTGGTGATCGCTGAATGAATACAATATGTAACAAAGTTTTAGTTTTGCTCCCAGGCTTCTGGCCAAACCTTAGAAGAGCTATCATGGCTTCCCAGTCAGACACATAATCCCGCTAGGAATAGAGACCTATCAGTCATGAGGTCATACAAATTTTATGTTCCAGTTCTCAGAACCACATTTAGCATTCCCTTACATGTTTTCTGCTCATTTAGGACACCAGAACAATAGCCCATTGTTTTATTTACTATGAATTACAGTCTTGGACCTACAAGGAACATTCTGTTTCAACTAAAGTTTTTATGAAAGTTTATTAAAACAAAACAGAAAAAGAAAATGAACAGGCATATCACAGGCTGATGTCCTTACAGTAAATTAAAACCACTCTTGACTGATGGGTTCCTATAACAGTGTCCATTCCAATAGCCTTAATATACGGTACTCTAACTACATTTCAAATCCAGCCCCTATTTTATAAAAATAGTATTGTTAAAGTATGAGAAAATGATCAGCTTTGCCTTGGACTATTTCCCTTCCCCCTTCAAAAGAAGCACAATTTCATTAAAGCTGCAAAAATGTTTAGGCAGCAGAGACATGGTTTCCTATGGCTGAATAAGGAATATGGTTCCTATGATGAATAATCCTAGTCACCAGGTGAAGAGACTTCAATGTTGCAATTCAGCAAGGAACACTTTCAGTAGTGATAGACAAAACCCAGAATGTTTAAAAGCTTGGTTTGGTAAAGAACCTTGAAGTTCCTGATATTTATCTGAATCCGTTTGCTACACAAAATCGGGCTCAAGCCTCCTGAAAACAGGCTCTTTCACAAGCACTCCAGCAGGAGAAAGATGATCCAGCAGTTAAGCATAGGACTAAGAATCAGACACCAGGGGCATATTTCCAGCACTGCCTTAAACTTGCTGTGTGACATTGAGCAAGTCACTTACCCTCTCTAGGTATCTGTTCCCATACTTAAGTATGGTAATAAGTATGGTAATACTTATAATTTAGCTATCCAGTCTAGGTACTTATACAGCCTTCCTTACCACACTTTGAGCACTTTGTGAACATCAATGAATTTGTCCTCAATGTCCCTGTGAAGTACAGAAATATTATCCCCATTTACCAGAGGGAGCACAGAAAGTGGTGAACCTATTTGCCCACAGTCACCCAGGAAGTCTGTAGTAGAGTCAGGAAGAGAACTCAAGTCACCTGAGTCACAAATCTAGTGCCTAAACCACAAGGCCATCCTGCCTCTTAATTCATTAATGCTTGTTAATCACTAGCACATCATCTGACAGTAAGAACAAGAGGAGTGTGAATTATTGTTATAACTTCCGGGTTTTTGCTCAGGTGGCTGGAAATGACATCAGCCTCTCAGACTATTTCAGCGCTTTCAATTCTGGCCCCATCTATGTCGAGGAAGTAAAGAGATGGAAGTATATTGGGGGTGGAGGACGGGAAAGGATGGAACCAAAAAAAATAGACAAAAACCCTCTTCATTTCAAAGGATGGGCAAAGATATGGGCTGGATTCAGTTTCCATTAGCCCAAACTTGGGGGGGTTTTCTTAAGGCAAAAAACTCCCTGACCTCCGAATTGAGGTCCAATATCAATAACTGTTTGAGAATTGTTTACCTTTTTCATCTGGGATTATGTCTTCGTGTATCATACACTCTTTGTACTACAACATCTTGTAAAAACAAAACATGAAAATTACTTTTGGAGTTGACATTAACTGCAAGATTAAACCCTCCTATCCCCCAACACCAGATGGAATATTAGCTCTTACCACGTTTGCTCATTTTTTATTTTACTAAATATATAGATCTTGCTGCTGATTTGTTTGTTTTTAGTATTTTTATGTTGGCAGCAGCAAAGAAAAAACTGTCAACTTCAAAGGTCTCTCACTAGTCAAGCAGCAGTGGCGGTATCAGAGTCTGAGGGGATTAGCCATGTTTATTAATGGCCTCATCTACACTTGCCCACTTTGTAGCTATAATTCCATCCTCTATCAAAGGTAGAAGTGGAGAAAGCTATATAGTGTAGACACGTCTCACATGCTTTTTCCACCATACAGCAGATTAAGGTTGTCAGAGTTGGTTTAAGTAGTAACACCTGACCTCTGTCTACTCTACAGCTTTTACCTTTACGAACATTAGAGCTGCACTGTGAACTGTGGCTATAAAGCTTGTTAATGTAGATGCAGCTAGACAGTACAAGACTTTTTCTGCTTACTGCATGTCAATAGCATCCCAGCCTTTCTAAGCCCCTTTTCTTGTCACAGCATGGAAGGCTAATCAGTCAGCCTTATACCTGCTATTATAAAAGAAGCTGTTCAACTTTGCTTTAACTGCAAAAATATTTTTGCCCATCAGTGCACACATTGTCAAAGCACTACAGCATTCTCAGATAAGATATGTAGAAAGCTGTTAGGGCCATTGGATGCAAGTCCTCCCTTCAGACTGACCTCACTGGAAACTTGCCTCCAGGAGCAGAGTTTGGCCATTATTATTTAAGAAACACGCTGAAGAACTCAGAATTGGCTCTAATTGTTGGAAGTCACAGAAGACTGGGCAAAGCTTGCAGGCCCAATCCAACCCCATTTGACAACAACGGCATGGGATCAAACAGTTAAAGAGCAGGGAGGCTGAACTACCCCTCTTACTACTAAAGGTTGTCCCTCCATCCCAGAATACACACACATACTTGGAGCAGTGCAAGAAAATGTCACTGCTGTTGCCTTGGCTATATATGCTTTGGATATATAGAGGATTTCATTCTTCAGACTCAAGGGCTGTCAGTTCAGCGACTAAATCCACATATACCATTTTGTTAATAGAAAATGAAAGGTAACAAGACAGTCAGATTTATATAGTCATTGTTCCTTAAGGCTAGCTGAAGGAAAAAAAGTCTCTTGCTTTTCATTCCACACAATAGGTCAGAGAGCTTGATTTTTGCTATAGGCCAACCTATTCAGCTGCAGCATATGTCATAAGGGATGCTTTACTGTAATTCAGCTTCACAGACTCCTCATTACACCCTTACATCGGCCAATTTAAAACTCAGCTAAAGTGCTAGACAATGCTAGAGTCTCTGAGTATGTTCAGCGTATTCCCTCTGCAATTATAGTTAAGTATATGTTTAAATGTGTGCTCCTGATTAGATCCCACTTCAGATGCTGCAGAGTGAGATCCTCTTGCAGTGAGACTATTTCTTTTTATGAAAATAACTTGGATTTATCAGACAAAAATAACTATCAATAGACTATATATGGAGGGTTCTCATGCTTGAAATATAGTCACACAGCAGGTGATACAGACAGCCACACCGTGTCAAAGGAAAAAACATACACTGAATACAAACTTTAATAATAATAATTAATAATAGGGCTGTGTTTTCAAAGTCTGGCACAAAAACCGGGCAAATAAAAATAGTTCTTATTTTATTTGAAAAATGTCATGAAATTTGTCAAATTATTCAAAGATTTTGTTCATGAAAATAATGCAATACGGACATAAATACCAGTACTGATTGAACAAACCCTTTCATGATCATTCAACCAGATCTAGATTATATGTAAATAGAACCTGCAAAACATTATTAACATGCTCACTTATCCTATATTTCTGTATGAAAATCGTGACTTACAAACAAATTAAGGGTGTGGTAGTAGGTTCTGATTTTGCATTTGACAATGTCTTACTGTATATCCAATCCACCCAACAGTACTAGTCCTCCTAAATAGCATCTGCAAAACTTACCATATTCATTGCACCCAAAGGTCCTACATTTGCAAGTGCAAATGGGCATTTGAAAATGCAGATCAGGTAATAGAGCAGACAAGTAGTTGTGCAGTTAGCTTCTGTATGCACATATGCCCACTAGTATTTCAGTGTGGGGTTGGGTATGACTTAGATGCCTGTAGTCTACCTTTAAAAAAATTGGCTGATTATGTCTTTTGAGCCACAACTTACCATTTTCAGTACACCAGCCCTCATTTCTACTCAATGGAAAGTAAAATATCAGTTACTATAGGAAAAAAATATAAATCTTCCTTGAATTAACTTTTCAAATACATAACTATCCTTCCCTTTCCACAGGGAAATAAAAATCTCTCAGATTCTCAGCAGAGAGAAATATCCCTATTCATGGGATATTTCTGTGGGAATAACATAAGGTTTCCCAGACCTGAAGAAGAGCTCTGTGTAAGTTCAAAAACTTCTCTCACCAATAGTTAGTCTAATAAAAAGGCATTTCCTAACCCATCTTTTCTCTCTAAGGTTTACATTACAAACCTGAGTACATTGGAAGCTCTCTGTAAAATTATTTGGATATTTTTGCCTATTGCACACTGAAACTGTGTCTAAAAGTTCCTTATGAAAGAAAAACAGATTTTGTTGTTGTAGTTGCTGTCTTCATAGCAATGACACATTGTCCTTTAACCAACCAAGCAAGTAGCATCCCTAAAAGTGGGCTGGCTTCTTTGATAAGCTTTTAAAAAAAAAAAAAATCACCACACAACAACTCTAGTTGTACCACTCCCCTTCAATACTCCATATGCATCTCCCCTGTAAAAATCTATTTACTTTTTACCTCAAGGAATGATCCATTAAGATCCATCTCCTATAAAGGGATATTTGTGACAGGAGAATAAACAAGAGTTTTGAGATCCAATACCTATGGGTATGGAACACTCTGTAGATGCTGGACATTTGACCAGACTCAATATTATATGTTTAATTCCGTTAAGGACATCTGAATATAAAAATACAGAAAGGTTTAGTTCAAAGTTTTGGCCTTACACCAATACATGCAGGAGAACACATGGTATATGGGAGAGTTGTACCGGGCTAACAGATTGATTTCTGCGAGAAGCTGCAATGATTAAAACCACAAAGTAGAATTTCACACGGAACTCCAGCTTATTACAAGACTGCAAGTGCCTCCAGACTGTGGCACTTTGGATTTTTATGAGATGATGTTTAACTAGCTCCACATGTGTTAAGTCGTCATCCAGCTCTGTGATATTTCACACGCTGTAGTAATGGCAGTGTTTGTACTGAATAGTAACAGAAGTGGTTCACTGGAAAATTGCTTCTTGTAAATCCTGCTCACATTTTGACTTTGTAAAAGTTGCTGTTGCTTTTAATATTCCTAGTTCATGAATTATAAGAACACAGAGGTTAGAAAGATACCTAGCCCTTCATCCTACAACCACTTAGTCACATGTTTAACTTCAGCTATGAGAGGGCATGTCTACACGTACAGTGCAGTATCAGTGCAGCTGCACTGCTGTAGCATTTCAGTGACACTACTATGCCAACAGGAGAGTTTCTCCTGTGGGTGTAGTAATCCACCTCCCCAAGAGGTGGTCACTATGTCAATGGGAGAAGCCCTCATCCCAACCTAACCCCTGGTGTTGATAGAAGTACATTGCTCAGGGGTGTGGATTTTTCACACTCCTGAGCAACATTATAATACCAATGTAAGTTTGTAGTGCAGAGTCCCACTGAATTCTGTGTTCAGTAAGCGCATGCAGTGGGTTTGCAATATCAGGGCTGTACCATATAGTACTAGTCTTGTCTATGGCCCTGATACTCTGCACAAAAAGAGTATTATCTTAGTCATACTAATTTCGAGATTGCTTCAGTAGTAAGATACTACTCAACCTGACCAATCAAGCTGTTGCCCCAGCCTCAGCCCCCTTATCCCTGTTTACATCCCCCCCTCCCAGAGCCACAGCCCTGCTCCCAGCCCTGGCTGGGGAAGGGGACGGGTGGAGGGGAAGACGACACAGATAGGAGTAAGTGGGGGGTGGGAAACACAAGGTAAAAAGTTTGGGGACCACTGCAATAAGAGGTTCGGCCTGCCCCAAATGGCTTACAATGGGACAACAAGCAGGTTTAACAAATTATAGAAAAAGATATGAAGCAGCAAAGAATAAGGTAACAGATAATACTAAGTGGTTGAACAGACTAGCAGTGATTTCTGTTGTATGTGGAAAGTGGGAGGGGAGTGGGTGGGATGCTGAGGCAAGTGAGGTTTAGTTGGTTGGTGTTCTAAAATTCTGCTTGAGCAGGATACAAAATCCAATGGAAAGTCTCCTTTTGATTCAATGGACCTTGGATCAGGCCCCTTATTTCCACTTTATCTAGGTTGAGTTAGGACATTTCAAAAGCAAAATATACTTATTTCCATTTTTAATTGCAATTTGACTAGTTACTGTTTCCATTTGAATTTATATTTTTAACCATGGCCTAGTAGAATTTTTAATTGGATTGGTAACTGGATAGTGAGGATATCAATACCACTGTCCATGAAACTGAACATATAATAATGAGCCAAATACAACTCTGAGTTGCAGTGGTATAAATCGATGGCATGTCTACAGATCTACACCAGTACACACAGGAATAAAACTTGGCATAAATCTATATTTCAGATTTGGAGCCTTATCCATAGCCCACCAAAAAAGAGTGGACACACGCATAAATTTCAATGGGGTTTGGGTTAGGCCCTTATATAAGTGCCTTCCATCCAGTGACTTAAAATAGCTTTACAAAATGGTGCAAAATTTGGATCTGGGGACTGTAAGGATCAAATGGGAAATTTGGATCTAGATCTTCAGATTCAGAATTTTGGTCCATGCCTGTTTCTAGAATAAAGCCTCATAAAACTCCTGTGGTCAAATATTTCAAAAGCAGCTGCTGGCTTTCAATGTCCAACCTGAGACCTGATGTCCATGGGAGCTGCAGTGTTCAGTAACTTTGAAAATCAAACCCAAATAATCTTGACACCATACACACTTACTCAAAATTAATTTCCACTTTTGGAAAAATTTTAACTTGTCTTCAGTCACACATCAAGTCAGGGCGGAGTCAGCATTAGCCCTCTCTTGTGGTTTAACCTCTAGGCCATGCTTCCTTCCTGCAATTTGGTTTTATCATCTATTTGTAACAAAGTTCATAGAGCTGAGATCTTAATAAACAATATCAAAGTAACTTCTAAGATGCCAGGAAACGCTATGTTAGAAAATAAAAAAAATTTTAAAAGGCACACACCACTTTCTTAATGTTTAAGTGCTGAGAATTAACCTGGAATATGTCTATGGGTCCAGTTCCAAGAACCTGGTACATGCATAGCAGAGGAAGGCTGGTTCATGTTTGCCCACATATGAAAGGTTCAATGAATAGGCTTCAGCTAACTAGGCAGAGAAAGTTTAAGTGCAGTGAAAAGAGAGGATCACTCACATATTCAAGGACAAGTCTCATGATGTTTGACAGGAAATTGTCCAGGAAGCTAATTCAGAGAAATCAAAACAAGGGTGGTATGTTCCCAGGACCCAGGGCGGGTCAGAAATCTCACAGCTGAATTTTGTACATATGGTAACTTGAACAGAGTGGATATAGGGGAAGAGAAACAGCTGATAGAAAATTTAGTTGTTACTTCAAGAAAAAAAAATGTGGGAAGCAAGAATTTCAGTGTCATTATAAATACAAGATAAGCCAGATAGCCATGACATTTAAATAAAAAACAAATATAACTTTCAGTAGTAGGGTCAGAAATATTATAATTTGAAATACATATCAGATCTAACCTCTGGATTACACTGACTGGTCATTTAAAGTGCAGGACTCTATCCTCATTTGTCTTCTATACCGTCCATGAGATGCATACTCTGTCATGCCAGTGCACCTCAAAATAACAACGTGTGAGAATAGAGCATGTGGCTATGTGGGATTTATTGATGCCCCTGAATGATTAGGCACTTCAAATACAGTTGTATGGATTCTCAGTTTTAAGTAATGATAATATTCCCCTTCATTTAAAAAAAAATGTATTGGAAACAAGGAATGTAGGTCTACCACAACCTCAACAAGTTTTCAACCCCTTTCCCTCTAATAAAGCAATAGAGGGATTTAAAGAGTGTCAATAACATTTTACATAGGCACACTGACATCCAGAGAAAGGACATCATTTTTTGATGCATTGCCCAATAAATGAGAAGGGGAAAATAAAGACCAAATTAGACAACTAGCCTTAATTCTGAAGATTCCTTAAGATAGAAACCTTTAACTTTTAAAAATAAAATGAACCATACAACAAACATATTGTCAGTGACTGGGAAGTGGACAGGCATGCCCCATAGTTAGAGAAGAAATCAGAGCCACAGTCAGAGGCCAGGCACTAGAGCCAAAGATCACACCCAGATTACCTGGTGTGAATGAAGTAGAGCAGAACTATCACAGCCATGGCCAAATATTTTGAGTAGATGCTGTGGCTGGGCTTAAGCGCTGATAGGCTGACTCTTCCAACCAGTCAGGTGGTGCAGCCAATCAGGCAGCCTACTACAGACCAGCTGCACTCATTAGGTTGCCCAATGTACTACTGCAAGTCCTGTTTCCACTAAGGCTCCACTTCAGGCCCTGATTCCTGACAAACCTTAAATCCTCAGATCAGCCCCATGAGTGTTAATTTCTTTGTAACATGGCAGTAAGATAAAAGCTATGGAAAGACCATTGACCTCGGGCTTGTGAATATTTAAAAATGGATTAGCCATTTTGTCATTTAATAAATCATTCCTAGCCAAGTTTTTGTAATTATATATACATTCAGCAGCTGTGAGCCTCCCTCATTTGGAGATCCAGGAAACGTAAAGTTTGTTTTAGAGTAAGTTTCTAGCCCTTTTCATTAAAATATGACCTTGAAAATATAAAGTGATGCAAACCAATACCTATGACTGAAAGCTTGTAACTGATGTTGCCTAAAGAAAACAAGTTATTCATAGGCATGTAGAGTTGGTCCAGAAACTCATGAACAGGGTTGTCAACTCTTGCAATGTTATTGTGAGTCTAGCTCAGAGGTGGGCCACATTCAGCCCGCAGGACCGTCCTGCCCGGCCCTTGAGCTCCCAGCCAGGCAGGCTAGACCCTGGCCCCTCCCCTGCTGTACCCAATCCCCTGCAGCTACGCCGCCGTGCGGAGAGCACAGCTGGCTCCAGCCGGGCAGTGCGGCTGCCAGACATGCTGCTCTGAGGGATCCTGGGGGGAAGTCAGGGGACGGAGCAGGGGGCGGTTGAATGGGGCGGAGGTTCTGGGGAGACGGTTAGGGGCGGGGGGTTCTGGGAGGGGGTGGTCAGGGGACAAGGAGCAGGTGGGTTGGATGGGTTGGGGTTTCTGAGGGGGGCAATCAGGGGGCGGGAAGTGGGAGGGGGCAGATAGGGGACAGGGACAGGCTGTTTGGAGAGGCACAGCCTTCCCTACCCAGCCCTCCATACAGTTTTGCAACCCCAATGTGGCCCCTGGGCCAAAAAGTTTACCCACCCCTGGTCTAGTTCTATTTGGTGATTTCCTACAAGCTGCAGCTCCTGAAGTCATGCTATTACAAGAGCATGTCAGCTCTCACTTTAAAAGAGGGAGATTCTAGCTCTCATGGTTTCAGAGGAAAAAATGAAAATGTGACCCCTAAAGGCTCCAACACCAAAAAACAAATATAAATATTCCTAGATGGATTGTTTTAAATCTCATTTTTAAAGCAAATCTCATGATTTTTAGGGGCCTGACTAATTATTTTTGAATACTCATAGTTGGCAATACCATCTAACCTGTGATACTTTGATTTTTGGGAAGACCCCAAATCAAGTTAAGAATGTAAGAGCAGTTCTATAACAGCTGAGCAGATAGCATGACCTCTGATCACAAGACAAAGATGCTCAATAGCATGAGGTGCAGCGACTGTCTGAGCAAAGACTTAATTCCAGCTGTGACACTGATTTGCTCTGGGACTACTCATAAAGTAAGGTATTACTCAGACTGGCTAAAGGTGTGAAAATCTGACCTTTTACTTTCCAGTTTATTTATAGTCAGCAGACAGAACCAGGCCATTATTCTGCTCTGTCAGGCAGCTGAAGATAACAGTAGCTAAATCACACTCTGTTTGAATGACTTTCCATATTTATTGTTCATAAATACAGAATATATTGAGTAACTGAGCTAGAGCTAATGTGGGATTCAGAAGTAATTTGAATTTATACCCACTTTTTCCTTTGAGGGGAGAGAAAAAAAAACCAAAGCTGATAAGCCATATGACTTCTTCTGTTTCAGTATATTTATATTAGGGACTATATGTCTTGGATTTCTGAGAGGAGAATCCCAGCAGTCCTACAGGAAACCTGAAAGGCAATGAATGGGAAAATGAAAGAGGTTAGATGTTTCCCACAAGCTATAGGATTTCCCAGAGGAGTTTTATACATTCTAGGCCAAATTCTGTGCTGAGTTACTTGAGCAGAACCCCTCTAATTTCTGTAGCGCTAAAGCTCTGTAAGTGAGAGTGGGATTTGATACCCTGTTTCCACCATTGAATATTGATTCAGAGCAGGTCAAAACAATGGAAGGTCAATTCTGAACTAACATTTTAAAGGATAGTGTCATCTTCATAAAAGATGACTGCAGGCAGCAATGTACAAAGAATATCTTATAAGATCATGGAAGATCCTAGAAGGTATTTAAAAAAAAACTGACTATGGCACAGGCCTCAGGAATCCATGTGAGAAGAGTGAGGAGTTGAAATCTAATCTAAAGCAAGTCAGATAGTAGGTACTGGTGATTGAAGTGAAGAAGAGACATGATAGATTTTATTTCGTATCTTCTCTCATCAGAATATTGGCTGGACACCCCATATTCAAGAAAAATCACTGGATTTTTCACCTCATTGCCTTGTTTACATAGAAAGGAAGGAACCTTCAGTATGCACCTCAGGATTTGTATGCAGAACATGAAAGCCCACTCAGCACTGGCAGCACAAAAGTAATCCCATTAGCAAGATCTTCACAAAACTCAGTGGGATGGTCAAGATGGGAACTCTCCATGAAATCAAAAGTCTACACCTCCAGAAATGTGACTAGAGATGAGCTGAAGTGGTTTGGAGGAATGTGTGAATAATGAGGTTGTGGATTTTGGTTTTGTTTACAGTAGAAAAGAACTAAGCAAAATTTAATTTTGTGTAGTCTACAGAGAAACTATCAGTCCTCCCCTCAGCTTCAGTCAATCCAATTATCGCCACTCTACTCAACCAGACCAGGATGCTGAGTGCTAGTCAGGGCAATGCTCATGTCTGTGTTAACAGAAGAAGGAATACACCTGTTCAGTACTGAGCTCCACATGTTGGCCACATATTATGAAAGTGAGTAGAAAAAGTGACCAGAACAGGTACTGGTGAGAAATTAGAGAAGGCTTTGGGACACTTCTGCTTCAGTCAGGTGTCTTGGAAGGCTTACTCGACAGACATGATTGGGAAGATGATCTTTCTTATTCCTCTTAGTTGTTGTTCTCCTTTCTAATGATCATGCAGCTATTTTTTCTTACCACTCCACAAAGCTAACACCCATGAAATCTTTTATTGTGATACCCTCTTCAGGTACTGTGAAGTTGCCCTCTTCAGTGCTCTACCCAATTCTCTCCTTTCTGTAATATGGATGCCCTAAATAGTGCATTGTGTGACACATATCACAACCCCATGCAGTATCTTTGGGGCCCAGTGTATTAATCATACATAAAACTTTCATAAATGTATGTTTTACTTCATGGGGAGGGTTACCACAGCTCCTACAAGAATTTAAAACAATGTGTGTGGGGGGGGGGAATATTAAGTATAGTCACTGAGACTAAACAGCTCTAGAGAGGAACTCGTTCTGGAGTGGTTTGCATATACTGGTTCAAGCTGGGTTTTCCTGAGACTAGGAGACAAAGAAAGGGCTTTTAGTATAAAAGTAGGCTTAGAGGAAATCCATTTTTATTTTTTTAATAATTTTGACAGATACCAATGTTTATCTATTAAGTTTTCAGTTGTGGGAAGGTATGGAGGGGGCAGACAATTTAATGACAGACATTGAAATTCAAAAAGTTAAAGCTTAATAACCATTCAAAACCAAACTGTCAACATCGTATCAAAATGTACAAAGTAAATTTCCTTAAATCAAACTCTAATAAGTTCTCAAGAAGCATTTTTCTTTTTGCCCATCTGTAAATTCTGATCATCGTCAACGGAAATCTTTTTTTGTCTATGTGTGTATGGTGAAATTGATGTTTATCAAAATTTACCCATAAAAATCTAAGCCTTTCAAGGCTGTATAAAAGGACGAGCTTGAACTGACACATGACTTCTTTCTGATCAGCAAATAGACAGAACCTTCTGCCCAAAGTGGGGGTCTCAATCCTTGTAGAAGGGCTGGAAAGACTTTGACCTATTACAGTCCCATAAGACTGATGGGATATCAAATGGGTGACCTCTAGTAAGCTATTAGCACCCATATAGGAACTTCTATTGGTTTTATGTTTTCTCTGTAATGCTTTTAACTTTAAGAATAAATTTGCTTGCTTAGAAAGATTTATGTGTAACTGTTGGCAATACACTGGTCACAACCCTCGGAGAAAACAAAGCACAAGCACCAGCCTTTAAGTAGACTGGCTTTCTGGGGATATTACAGTGTAAGGCAGGGAGCTGTGCCACCCTAAACCCCCCAGTTAGAAGACCATGGGACAAGGGTCCCTGCCCAGAGACAGGTGATGGCTTGAGACCTGACTTAGCACTCCTGGAGTGGACCAGAGGGAGGGGGTGGGGAATACAGGTGCAATTACCCTGAAACTGTGCCACACAGTTCTCTAGGGACTTGATTTTTCACTCTCTCCGAGTTTTGCCAAGGGCTGCTAAGCTGGTTTGGAGCCATTCAGCTCCAGTAGGCGTTACGATTGCACAAGGAAAGCCTTAATATACTGCACTGGCACATGAGTCCCAACCCTGAGGACCTTCCACCAGTGGAGAATAGGGTGTAGTGGAGTTCCACATTGCCTCATCCCCTCCCAGCTCTGCCTAGACCCTGTCCCCAACCTGCCTCCTTCTTCCTCTTATACCATTAGTGCAAGGGGTGGCTGGTGCAAGAAGCAGCAGTGCTGCTTCCACCAAATTTCCACCAGTGGAGAATTTCCTACTGCAAGGGGAATTCTTTACATGCCATTGTACCTGATACACTGGTTTGCTAAGGCCATTCTATATCCTGACCTACATATAATCTCACTTGGCCATTTAGCACAAGGCCATAGCAATGGTGAGCACAAATCGTTAGAGATAAAGAAACAAATCTGGAATGTAATTGTTGCCAGACAGAGGCCCTGCTTCCTTTGTTGTCTAGAATTACTAATGACTTAACTGAGGGGCTGTACTTATGTCCAGAGAAGTTTGAACAGTTCATGAACCCACTAAAAATGAGAAAGGGAATGGGACTGTGAGAATCTGGTGAAAACACTACAATTCAGTTTGGCATGGTATTGTTTATTATTATTCACAGCAATTGTCTGGAATAGGGTGATATCAGGATCTATATATTCAGTAAGTTAAACACCTAGGGACAAATTCTGCCCTTAGTTAAACCCATAGCAACTCTTTATTATTAATCAGGCTATTTTGATCAATCAAAGGGGTTTCATAAGTGTAAGTTAGTGCCAAATTTGGTCCCTACAAGCCATGATGCCCACTGCAAGAATAGGGCCTGATTCTGCTCTCACTAGCACCAGTAGAAATCAGGAGTAAATCAGCTGAAGCCCGGTGTGAAGTACCAGAGTAAGTCAGTTGTAAGTGGGATCAGAATGAAGCTTACTGAAAATAAAACTTTGTCACAATTCAAAAAAATCCTCACCAAAGAGCTAGAAATATTAGTTCCAGCCATGAAGATAGGATCCCATTTTTAGGAGCAGTGGTAAGAAGTAATAAACAGTTTGTGAAGATGCAGGCAGTGATTCTATCAGTAAATCACTGACTCTGTCCACATCTCTCAGTTCTCAAGTATAATTACCCTCAAAAGTCTTCATGAGACAGTTATTTCAAGACTCGCATGTACGTACAAACATCTAATTTCTTGTTCGTCCAGTCTTTTTTTTTTCCTGAAAGAGGCATCAGCTACCACTTCGTTATAGATTTTCCTCATGTAATCTAAAAGAAACTACATATTGAATATCTGTCTCCAGACAAGTGCCCAGTTGCAATATTTCATCTCTGGGCAAGTTAATGAAATTGCATTTTTGGATGCATTAAGGCATTTCCCAATACTATCAAAATGCCTTCATTTTATTGCCTAACATAAAACATTTATACACCATCAATTCAGACAGCGGTAAGAAAGGAAAGTAAATTTCAGCTGAAAGTTTGGAAGCATAAACATAACTCATACCTTCTGTTTCACAAGTGCACAGCAAGTATCAAAGGAAATGACAGGAAAAAAAAAACAAAAGTAAACAGCACTGTATGTGCATGCAAGCAAACCTAAAGCCATCAGGATGAGCTGAGACCATTAGTTTCTCAGAAGTCTCTAAGAGCTTTATCCCACAATGAGCTGAGCACCTCTTGGTAGACAATGAACTCTTAATTCACACTGACACTGAAAGCAGCTAGTCATGTGGATAATATTCCACCTCTCAAGGTCAAGGTGGTACAAAGGTTGGAGCCAGTTACCTGCAGACATTGAGATCAGAGCAGAAGTAGTAAAATAGTGCTTTGTTCAAAGATTTTAGCAACAAACATTGTTGGGACTACTCACTTGAAACCCTTTATAAAATGACTCCTTGAGCCAATGCTCCAGAGCACAACTGTGTATGAAAATAAGGGCTTGCAAATAGAGGTGACACACTGGCCATATTATTGGCCATGAACCCAAGCTAATCATTTGATTTGCTCATGTACACTTATATTAGCATTGTACGCAGGCCTTTGTAAATCAGGCCCTTAATCATACCTCCTGTTGAACCAATTATGGAAATTTGTTCATCAGCTTAGACCCTCAGATGTCAAAATGTTAAAAATCTTGCAAGTTTAAGCCTTTCATATAAAAATAATTGTAGCTCAAAAATGAAACATTGTCAATCACTATGCCAGACACTCCACCAGTTTGTAGTACTGTAAGCAGACAAAAAAGCCATAATTGATGAAAACACACAGACCACTCAGCTCCCAATACTGCAGACCACAAACCTCAAGCCATGTGCGATATTGGAAAACTGCATGTACAACACAATTCTTTTAGCCATTAAGGTTAGATGACCCCATTCTATGAGTAAGATACTACAAAGGATCAGCATTGTAAAATATTTGAATGGAAAAATACCTGTTATTTAAGTCTATCATAACTCAATTGTAGTACAGTACTTTGAAATGTAATATGCAAGTTATGTATACATGTGTACAGGAGAGGTGAGTTCATGGTGTAAGATTCAGATCTAGATATGAATTTCAGACTGACGTTTGGCAGCCTTTAGATTTAGGGTTTGGTTCGGTCCACTGTTGACAAAGGGCCAGATTTTCAAAGGCATTTAGGCACTTTAGGGTGCAGGTAGGCACCTAGTGGGATTCTCAAAAATGCCCAATTCATTTGGGTGCCAGAGTCCCACTAAAATCCATGGGATTAAGTGCCTAACCTGCTTAGGCACCTTTGGAAATCCTAATAGGTGCCTCTCTGCATCTTTAAGTGAGTAAATACCTTTGAAAATCTGGCCCAAAGTGACCAGCTGTAAAAATTTCTCTTGATGTAGGTGTGGACTTCAAATACTCCTCCTCCCTTCCCCCCAAAGTTCAATTCTTGGATATTGATTCAGGCCCATCTCTGATCACAAGGGTAATTAATGTGCACAACAATTTTCTTCCTTTAGGATTAAAGCTAAGCACATATGCCTACGCATGCTAATACAGAACTCTTCTCTGGCTTTTCCCCCTTAAGGAATATGCAAAGCATGAAGTGAATGAAATATGAGAAGAAGGAAAAAAGTGAAATAAAAGGACCATGAGTAAGGTTACTCTCATAGTATTTCCAATCTGGCTGATACACAGAAGTAATAAAAATGAGTAATAAAGCTTGTTCTTAATTTCCAGAACAAGGAAGTCTGGATATGCATCCAAAGTTAACCAAGCCTCCAAACCTTTCAATACTGAGTACCCTATTTCTACCCAAAGGTGTCTCAGTCTAAACTAAAAACTAACTAAAAGTATTGTGTTAAATGGACACGTAGCATTCCTCGGTAGGGATTTATAGGTACACTGACCATGGTAGGATGAGACCTGAGGTCAGAACAATGCTGGAAATAGTGAAAAACACTATTGAAAAGAAAGAGGCTGTCCCTTCAGATGTATAATTCTGTGTGTATCCATACACAAACTCTTTGAAATGAGAATATCTTACCACACGGAACAAAAAATAGCTATTATTTTTATAGCTCTGTGTACAAATATATGCCTTGCAGATGTGGTATCAGAATGCTTGGATAATTCTATCAATATGGACGGATGATTTTTATTTAGTTGTTATGCTCATCAAAATCAGAAACATAACTTTACATCTCATGAATCTGACAGATTCTTTTGCATTGTAGCTGTATAACATGGGGGTGAAAAAGAATTTAATGGTGCACACGGCTGAGTGAAATTAGTAATGTGTCTCAGCTGACCTATTACATTATACATATGGACAGCAGATTTCTCTCTCACCAAATGAAAGAAACAAATGAAAAGTTTAAAGAGTATTGTATACATTTTTATAGATTATGCAGAGAAATAATGAGTTAACAGTAATTGACCTCTGTAATTAAAGCACATTGACTAATTAAGTTGTTAATGAGACAGAACTATAGTATATTTCATGAGATAAGTTCAGATCAGACACACAGAAAATGGGATTTCATGCTACTAATTCATTTTACTCATTTCTTGTCTGGATGTGAAGCCATTAAGGCTAAAATTTCCAGAAGTGGTTGTCTCAAGTTATGCTCCTAAATCCACACTTAGGCATCTTAATAAAGTAGCCTGATTTTCAGAGATGTTGAGTGTATACAATGGAATCTACAAGTCTTCAAAATCTTTGAAAATCACCCCATTTCATTAGAAGTGCCTAAATATGGCTTTAGAGCTCAGCTATAATTGATCAATTCTGAAAATTTGCCTTACAGTAGAACCTCAGAGTTATGAACACCTCGGGAATGGAGGTTGTTCGTAACTCTGAAATGTTCATAACTGAACAAAACGCTATGGTTATTCCTTCAAAAGTTTACAACTGAACATTGACTTAATACAGCTTTGAAACTTTACTATGCAGAAGAAAATATAAAGGGAAAGCAGCAGTTGAATAGTTTACATTTAACACAGTACAGTGTTTGCTTTATTTTTTGTCTCTGTTGCTGCCTGATTGTGTATTTACAGTTCCAAATGAGGTGTGTGGGTGGTCAGTTCATAACTCCGGTGTGTGTAACTCTGAGGTTGTACTGTACTTAATTTCAAGTCAGATTCACACTTCAGTTAGGAGGTAACTGTCTTCAGAGGATTTATACAAGTGAAACTGGTATCAGACTCATGCACCAAGTACATGTAGAAAAACTGGTATTTTGAATATGGTATTTCCTCTTTTGTGATCTTTATTTATAAACATTCTTTACCATTTCTCATTTATACATTAATATGCTGCTGTTTTCTGCATTTGATACCTCCAGAGCTTCATTAATGGTCTGGAGGATGGCGTGGAGTGGACCCTCAGCAAGTTTGCAGATGACACTAAACTGGGAGGAGTGGTAGATACGCTGGAGGGTAGGGATAGGATACAGAAGACCTAGACAAATTGGAGGATTGGGCCAAAAGAAATCTGATGAGGTTCAACAAGGACAAGTGCAGAGTCCTGCACTTTGGACAGAAGAATCCCATGCACTGCTACAGACTAGGGACCAAGTAGCTAGGCAGCAGTTCTGCAGAAAAGGACCTAGGGGTTACAGTGGATGAGAAGCTGGATATGAGTCAACAGTGTGCCCTTGTTGCCAAGAAAGCTAACGGCATTTTGGGCTTTATAAGTAAGAGCATTGCCAGCAGATCGAGGGACGTGATCATTCCCCTCTATTCGGCATTGGTGAGGCCTCATCTGGAGTACTGTGTCCAATTTTGGGCCCCACACTACAAGAAGGATGTGGAAAAATTGGAAAGAGTCCAGCGGAGGGCAACAAAAATTATTAGGGGGCTGGAGCACATGATTTATTAGGAGAGGCTGAGGGAACTGGGATTATTTAGTCTGCAGAAGAGAAGAATGAGGGGGGATTTGATAGCTGCTTTCAACTACCTGAAAGGGGGTTCCAAAGAGGATGGATCTAGACTGTTCTCAGTGGTACCAGATGACAGAACAAGGAGTAATGGTCTCAAGTTGCAGTGGGGGAGGTTTAGTTGGATATTAGGAAAAACTTTTTCACTAGGAGGGTGGTGAAGCTCTGGAATGGGTTACCTAGGGAGGTGGTGGAATCTCCTTCCTTAGAGGTTTTTAAGGTCAGGCTTGACAAAGCCCTGGCTGAGATGATTTAGTTGGGGATTGGTCCTGCTTATGCAGGGGGTTGGACTAGATGACCTCCTGAGGTCCCTTCCAACCCTGATATTCTATGATTCTATGATCTTTATACATAGAATGTCTAAAGGGGGGAGGGATAGCTCAGTAGTTTGGGCATTGGCCTGCTAAACCCAGGGTTGTGAGTTCAATCCTTGAGGGGGCCACTTAGGAATCAGGGGCAAAATCAGTACTTGGTCCTGCTAGTGAAGGCAGGGGGCTGGACTTGATGACCTTCCAAAGTCCCTTCCAGTTCTAGGAGATAGGATATCTCCATTAATTTATTTATTTTTTAATTTATATCTGGTAACTGTATTTTCAAACATCTAGAACACATAAAAGTGTAATGAATACAGAGGTTAAGAAATATCAGAGGGAGTGCACAGATTATCCTACCTATGAACAGATGGGAAGTCTAAGGGGGCATTTTAAAAAGGTACAAGTAATATTAAAACTCCTTAAGGGCCTGATCCAAAGTCCACTGAGTCAATGGAAAGACTCCTATTAACGTCAGTGGGATTTGGATTGCATTCTTTGACAACTAGGCTCTTAAATCTAAATGAAGATCATTAAAAGTTATCATTACCTTGCAGGGAAATAATATAAGTAGGAGATACCATAAAGGCCTTGATTATAGAATTCCTTACAAGATGCAAAAGAAAGCTCAGCATTGTTTCACTCCAGTATAAGTGTGGATAAAGGTTACATACAGACACAAGAAAGGTAAAGCACTAGAAGACATCATCTGTATTGAGTGGGCTTGATCCCGCAGGGTACCTCCACACAGCAACAAGCCTCCCAGCCCATGTTGACAGATTCGGGCTAGCGGGGCTCACGCTAGCGCTCTAATAATAGCTGGGTAGACAGTGCTTTGAAGTTGCAGCTCAGGCTCTGAAGCCTGTTAGAGTGCTAGTGTGAGCCCTGTCTACCCGGGCTGGGTGACTCGCTGCCATGAGCTGTGTAGCCATACCTGTACAGTGCAGGTGGAGTGCGGGGTGTGTCGCGTTAGGTGAAGAGTGATGTGCAGGACAGGTAGCACAGGGAAAGCCAAACTGTCATAAATGAGAGTGCTGCTCTGCTTAGTAACAGGAATAAAGTTACACACAGTAGTGCCCTGGATTGTTTTCTGACTCACCCATCAGCAGAATTGATAATTAAGTTCCAAATGCAGGATCTTTTACTACACAAGCCAGATGGAACACAGCTTTATGTACAGATCCCAAGCTGAATTTGCAGGGCTGGCAATTAGAAAAAGTATATTTTTTACTTGTAAATTCAGCAGAATGGATACAGAAGTCATTGAGAGAGAACAAACATGGAACCGTATTTTTTACAGTCACTTTGCAGAGTAACTACACTTTAATTTCTTCACTGTGCCTCTGTTGAAGAGGCAGTTATCCAGTAGCTTTTGGGATTCATTAGATATAATGATGATTTCAGCTTATACCTTAAAGACAATGGAACCAAAATATTTCTTAATGATATCTATTAGACTGTCAGATGGACTCCTACAGGAAGTGGTGGAAACCCCATTGTTTTGATCATTTAAACTTGCACTGGACAATGTACTGCATAGAATTCTACAGGGCACAAGCCTGCAAATCTTAATAGGAGGATGGAGTTTAACAATTATTTCCAGCTACAGTTTATCTAATTCTATCAACTAATTGGTTCAAAAGTTGAACTCTTTAAAAAGGTTTCATTTTCCATGACCCAAGAAATTAAGAGATAAATGAATGAGTGAGAATGATTTATTGTTGACATGCTTGATATGTGGTTGAGTATCTGTGAAAGGACTACACATGGATATTAATGATGAGATCCAACATACAAAGGCTTTGCACTGAACATCAACTGTTTAAAATATGAGAACATGTACAGTATGCCTGCCAAATATATTTTTCTAGTATTAATATCAACATTTGATAAGATATAACACTAATAGGTCCAAATATTAAAATCACAAAGAGAAGTTATCAAAAGATGCTGGTGAAAAATGACAATTTCCAGACAAGAAAGACTGTATAACTGTACTCATACACAACATATGTAAGCACACATATCTAGATGGAGAGAAGGACATGTGGGAAGAATTAGATATTAATATATTGTTGCAAGACTCAGCTCGGTGGGAAACTCCTGATGTTGTTATACTTACATTATTTCATTATTAGATTAAAATTTTTGCCAGTAATAAGACTTAAGTCTTCAGAGCATTTTTCACCCATAGATCTCAGTGTGCTATTCTCAGGGCATGTCTACACTAATCGGCAGCAAGTGTCGATTTAGTGGGTCTGGTGAAGACATGCTAAATCGATGGGAAAGCACTCTCCCATCGATCTGTGTACTCCATCTCCCTGAGAAGCACTAGGGAAGTTGACAGGAGATGCTCTCGCATCGACACAGCGCAGTGTAGCCACCACGGTAAGTGGATCTAACTACGTCAACTTCAGTTACATTATTCACGTAACTGAAGTTGCATAAGTTAGATTGATTTACCGCAGTAGTGTAGACCAGCCCTCATAAATCACATAGTATAGTTGTGCCCACAGGACCCAGTCAGAGCAGCAGCCCATTGTGCTAGGCGCTGTATAATCACATAGGGTATGTGCAAAAGTGTCTTTCTAGGGCAGCTCTCTAGCTGGGCTGGGGCCCCTTGCCACACCCAGATGCCACTTGTAGGGTTGCCAATTTTGGTTCGATTTATTCATGGAGATTTCATCACATGACATAACGATTAATCTTTAATTAAAGATTAATTCCTGGAGACTCTGGGACAATCCTGGCAGGGTTGGCAACCCAACACAGGGTCAGCTCAGCCTTGCAGTGGGCCCCATCCTTGCAGGCCTTCTTACTTTGTTTACATGTGGGGAAAGCAAAAGTTCAAACTCACAGAACCCTTCTCAGGGAGAGCAAAAAGAGAAAAACATCAGTGGCACCACCTTACTTTAGGAGTACCTGCATAGCAGCATTACTGAGCTCTTCCAGGCAGAGAGCTGGATCAGTCTCCCCCTACCTGATTTACTTGTGGGGTTGGCTGGATTCTTCCCAGAGCTGATGGTTCTCTGACATGGGTATTCCAACTCCTGCTTCAAGGCTTCCCCCTTGCTGACTTCAACTTCCTCCTTTCAAAAACCTCCTCCCTACCATGCACAATTAACCAAGCTACCTTAGCACACTCTGGCCTTGGCTACACTTGCAGATGTACAGCGCTGTGAGTGAAACCTGACTTCGTGCAGCTGAGTAGGGAAAGCGCTGCAGTCTGTCCACACTGACAGCTGCCCAGCGCGCTGTCGTGGCCACATTTGCGGCAATTGCAGCGCTATTGGGAGCGGTGCATTATGGGCAGCAATCCCACAGAGCACCTCTTCCCATTCTGGTGCCGTGGGTTGTGGGAAGGAGTCGTGGTTGCAGGGCATTCTGGATCCTGTCCCAACGCCCTATGATGCATCACTTCGCATCCCAGAAATCCCTTTGTTTCTGTCCACCTTTGGCGCCATCTTACAACAGTTTCTGTGCAGCGCGATCTGTCTGCAGGAAATGGAGCCCAAACTGCTGAGGCGTATGCTGATGAGTCTCACCAGCACGTCATGTTTGGCTGTCGAACTATTCCTTAAGATCCAAAGTGACAGTGAGAGTGAGGAGTCCGACAATGCTATCGAGCCACGTAACACGTACGACACGAAATTGCTTGTGGCATTCACAGACATGCTCAGCACCGTGGAACACCACTTTTGGGCTCGGGAAACAAGCACCGAGTGGTGGGATCACATCATCATGGAAGTCTGGGATGACAAGCAGTGGCTGCAGAACTTTCGGATGAGAAAAGCCACTTTCATGGGACTGTGTGAGGAGCTCGCCCCCACCCTGCGGCGCAAGGAAATGAGATTGATAGCTGCTCTGCCAGTGGAGAAGCGGGTGGCTATTGCAATCTGGAAGCTGGCAACTCCAGACAGCTACCAGTTAGTCGCAAACCAGTTTGGAGTGGGAAAGTTGACCATTGGAATTGTATTGTTTCAAGTTTGCAGGGCCATTAATCGTATCCTACTCAGAAGAACCATGACTCTGGGTAACGTGCAGGACATAATGGATGGCTTTGCACAAATGGGGTTCCCTAACTGTGGAGGGGCGATAGATGGGACGCACATTCCTATTCTGGCACCACCCCACCTAGGATCTGAGTACGTTAATCGGAAGGGGTATTTCTCTATGGTTCTCCAGGCACTTGTGGCTCACCGTGGGCATTTCATTGACATTAACACAGGCTGGCCTGGAAAGGTGCATGATGCACGCATCTTTCCGAACACTTGGCTGTTCAGGAAGATGCAGGCCGGGACTTTTTTCCCAGAGCAGAAGATCACAGTAGGGGAAGTTGAAATGCCCATTGTGATCCTTGGAGATCCCATTAATGCCGTGGCTCATGAAACCCTACACAGAGAGCCTTGACAGCAGCAAGGAACGGTTCAACTACAGGCTGAGCCGGTGCTGAATGACTGTGGAGTGTGCCTTTGGCTGTTTAAAGGGCCACTGGCGATCTCTGTATGGGAAGCTGGACTTGGCCGAAAACAGCATCCCCACGGTTATATCCTTGTGCTGTACCCCCCATAATATTTGTGAAGGGAAGGGTGAAAGCTTCACTCAGGCATGGATCTCCGAGTTCAACACCTGGAGGCTGAATTTGCACAGCCAGAGAGCAGGACTATTACAGGGGCCCAGCGTGGGCTGCAAGGATTAGGGATGCCTTGAGGGAGCAATTTGAGGCTGAAAACCAGCAGTGATATCTGGTGCCCTGCACGGGAGTGAAGTGCAGTAGTTCCAATCTTTAGGAATTAGTGTTTGCTAAGCAGACAAGCAGACTTGCAGTGCCTGTTTATTTCCTGAGCTAAGGAGTCTTTTACTTTATGCAATAATAATGTTTTCAAAGCCAAAAAATCCATTTATTTTTGAAAAGAAAAAAAAATTATTTATTGAAAAGAAACAAGGGGGTGGAGTGGGGAACGGTATAATCACAGATTTGCATATGTCCTGTCAGGTGTGCTATGCAGTGAGTGCTGCACTTCAGGATAGCTATACTGCATGGTGATGAGGGTTGAGTGCAGAGGGTAAGGGTCATGGTTTTCAGGGCTGGGTGGTGAAGATACTGGTGTTGGAGGCAGCTGGTGGCGTGAAGAACACGGAAGTTGGGGAAAGTGGGTTGGAGGTGACAGTGGGGCACAACGGAAAGAGTTTTGGGACAAGGGCTGTGGGGGGGGGGTGGCGTTTGCGTTTGTGGTACTGCTCCTTCTGCATGGCTACGAGCTCCTGGATAGCGTCCGCTTGGCGCTCCAGGATGCTTATGAGCCGATCCGTGCTTTGCTGCCGGTGCTCCATGCTTTGACGCCGGTGCGCTGCATTTTCCTGGCGGATCCTGCTTTCTCTCTCCCTCCAGTTCTGTGCTTTCTCATTCTCTTTAATAGATAGCCGCATCACTTCTTGCAGCATGTTTTTGCTTTTTCGCAGTCTCTTCCTGAGTCTTTGCAGTCTCTGAGCAGGCGATAAGAAGGATGGCTGAGGTCTCAAGGTTGATGCAGCAGTATAGATAAAATGCAACATTTAACAGAGGCAGCATTGTTTATACCAGACAGAGTAATGATTTCCCCCGCACTTAAGGAGTAGAAAACACACAGGGTCTACACAATAGCATATCCCACGGGAGCCTCAAAATGGTGAGTAAGGGGGACTGATTGTTTCAGGGCTGCACTGTCCTCTGGGTTTCTGTACTTGGGGAGAGCCAACAGCTTCAGGGGGCACCTACACTGAACACTGTCCCAACATTTTCCACAGGAGTTCATCCTGGACGATATCTCGCTGCTGAGGGTGACCTGGGAAGCAAGGGAGGGTCTTCTACTGCAATGCAGCTTCCACCCTGGCCCATATGCAGCTTGCCTGTGTGCAGCAATGGTCCCCCCACCCCTCGTGGCACAGTGGTGCAGACACATTAGCCTGGCTGGGACAAGGACCACGGTGGCTCTCCCGATAAACCTGCGCAAGTGCATTGCACACATTCTGGATGAGACATTAGAAGAGATTACTGAGGCTGATTACCGCAATGTGATAAACCACATCAATGCACTATTCCGCATCTAGGCATGCATGCCTAACCCTCCTCTCCCAAAGAGCCCGCACCGAAAAAATTCCTTCCCGAAAAAAAAACGCTTGCCAGGAACCTGCTCTTCTGTTTGTCCTCCACCAAGTACCGGCTGCTGCGACTGGCTACCTTCCTCCTGACTCGAGAAGAGCTCCTGGCTGCATGGCTCCAGGGATTCCGGGGTGTCTCCATCCGGCCCACCACCCTCATTCCCGTTTTCCTCCTTCTCCTCCCCTTCCCACACCGGCTCTGAAGTGTCCATGGTGGTGCTCGGAGTGAAGGTGGGGTTAACCCCAAGTATCGCATCCAGCTCTTTGTAGAATCGGCAGGTCGTGGGGGGAGCTCCCGAGCAGCCGTTTGCGTCGCGAGCTTTGCAGTAGGCACTCCGCAGCTCCTTCACTTTAATCCTGCACTGCAGGGCGTCCCGGTCATGGCCCCTTTCCATCATGTCCTTTGATACCTTCCCGAAGGTATCGTAATTCCTACAGCTGGAGCACAGCTGGGACTGGACAGCTTCCTCCCCCAAACACTGATGAGGTCCAGCAACTCGCCATTGCTCCATGCTGGGGCTCGCTTGGCGCGTGGAGGCATGGTCACCTGGAAAGATTCGCTGATAGCACTCCACGCCACGCCTGGCTGAGCAAACAGGAAGGGGATTTTTAAAATTCCTGGGGAATGTAAAGGGCGGGTCACATGGTTGGTTACCTGAGGCCAGGGCAGTAGAGTTTGAACTGATGATCAGAGTGGCTAGAACAGGCACTGTGGGATACTGCCGAATACTTCTGGAGGCCAGTCACAGCGCATTGGGCGGCCACACTGGCACCGCAGCGCTGCAGCGGCAGTGCAATACACGCTATTCCTCTTGGGGACGTGGAGTACATGCAGCGCTGCAACCACGGAGATACAGCGCTGCAAATGCCTTGCCAGTGTGGACGGGGAGTGAGTTACAGCGCTGGGGGCGGCTTTACAGTGCTGCAACTCGCAAGTGTAGCCAAGGCCAGAGTGTCCCTAGCCCCTTCCCTGTCAGTGCAGGATTTATACACCCCATCACAATATGCCTTCACTGCAGGGTTAACCACACTCAAAGTTAACTCCTCTTGATTTAGTCTAGCGGAGTGAGAACGACCAAACTATTAACACTCCAGAGTGATTGTATTAGCGGCACATAGTAGCTGTACCCCCCCAACTCCATTACTAGCTCCACCATCTGTGGCACTCAAGCATTCAGCCCACACTCACTGACATGCCAGCTAGCTGGAGTTTAAAGCTCTTACCTGCACTAGAATTTTTTATGTGTATAGGAGCCAGATTAGGGGCAACATTTGAGTTATACCTCACACTAACACAGTGAAGACATGCCTGGAGTAAAAGTCCCTGCCCTTAAAATCTTGCAATCTAAATTAAGAAGATAACATGGGTGTAACAAACAAAAGCCCTGATTCAGGAAAGCATCTGTATTCAGGAAGGAAATTTAAGTATGTGTTTAGCTTTAAGCATATGCTTAAGTGCTTTCCTGAATCAGGACCAAACATTGGGAAAGAGAAAGCTAGGGTTACAGTGACTGGTACATGCAGATACACAGACTAACTCTGTGCACATTTTCAAGTCAATATTTTTCAAATTATTAAAAGAAAAGAAGGACTGTTAATGTAACCAGTAATCCTTTCTGTTTTTTCCCCCTTCAGGTCTCTGTTCAAGATCAACTTCTGGCATGACATTTATGCAAAAAATATTCAACTAGGCCCTGCTCCTACAAACATTTACACATGTGCTCAACTTTATGACCATTTTATAAGTGTTTGCTAGATTGAGTCATTAATGAGGATTAGGATGAAGTATCTACTTTGTCTAGTTAGGATATTTTTCAATTGAAAACGTATATAAATATATAACAACTGTATATATTTGTTTTCATCCCTCTCTTCTACTCTCCACAGGTTATTCATCTCTTTATATTGGAAATTGTTCAGAGCAAGGACCATATCTTTGTAAGTGTTAGAACAATGCCTAGCACTATGGAGTCCCAGTCCCAACTGGAATCCCTGAGCACAACAGTAAAATAAATATTAAAAAATAAATATTATCCAGGAAAAACTCCTGTGATGGGTTCCCCCTGGAGTGCACCTGGAACTTGGGTACCACCAAGCCCTCTGACTCACCAGCCTAGGCTCCCTTTCACACTGTGCTGCTGTGACAAGCTATAGATGGCTCCCAGTCCTATACTCCCACCAGCATTCACACAGGCAGGGACACACCCAGCAGCAGTTACATGCAGGCTCCAACAAGCCACTGCATAGACCAACAATAGAGAGGCTACAGCCAAGGTAACCCCCAGCTTCCCAGCCTAAGACCCCATAGCTGTACTGTCCTGCCCTGGTCAAAACCCAGACCAGTATGAATTTATTACCCAGTTTGCCACTCCCATGTTGCGGAGAGGCTATGTGTGATGGGTTCGGTCACAGAGACCCCTTTGGTACTGTCACCTGATGTGCTGAAACTACCTCTGAGCCCATTTTCCCTGGTAGCTTGGGTCTACATATTATCTATCTAACCTTTCTAAATATTACCATTACTTTACCCACAGATAGAACTTGCACATAAATAACCTGTATTTACAAAGAAGAGGGAATTTACCTTCCTATACCTGGATTTAATCTAGACAGATTTAAATCTGTACCTGTTTTAATTCTATTTTTAAAGTGAAACTCAGTCTTTATGGATGGAATTATGACCCAGCTCAGAGTCCACCAAATGGTGCTAAGCTTTCCGTGTCCAGGCTGGTTTAGAACTGTGTGCCCTTTCCTGCAAAACAAAGGCAGGGACAGGACCTCAGAAGCCCTCTTTTTCTATAGTTCCCATCTGACGTGCATCTCTTTGGCTGCTACAGCTCCAGTGCTGTTTGTTTTTCGGTATAGAATACACAATTCCTATGAAATGTACACCTTTATATTTCTATAAGTCTGCTGGAGGCAGCTGCTATTTTGTGTTCAGTGCAAACTTATCCTGGTATGGGGATACACTGTGGGCTATTTCAGGGAGAGTTTAAAGTAAAGTTAATTCTTGTTTGATGTTTTCCTTTGATGTTTTAATCTGAAAGTCATTCCTATGAAAGTATACTGTTGCTCTTTGAGTACTGAAAACACAACACTGTGGGGGTGTGATGAATACGTAGCACAGATATTGCAAATCCACCAGCAATTCCCTGCCATCACAACCACTGTTCTTCCACAGGCTGGATACAGCTCATTGCTGGATTCCCTAGTCCTCCTAGGAGACTAAGAATATTAGGGAAATAAAATAAGTCTCACACATACATACACATGTCTCTCACACATGTCACACACACAGGTATGTGGGTAAAGATATAAATTCAGAGATTTCAAGTACAGAAAGGATCATCGTGATCATCTAGTCTGACCTCCTGTATAACACAAGCTATAGAACTTTCCCAAAATAATTCCTAGACCATGACTTTTAGAAAAAACATCCGATCTTAATTTTAAAATTGTCACTGATGCAGAATACACCATGACCTTGGGTAAATTGTTCCAATGGTTAATTACTCTCATCATCAAAAAAATTACACTTTAATTGCAGTCTGAATTTGTCTAGCTTCAATTTCCAGCCATTGGATCATGCTAGATTGAAAAGTCCTTTAGTAAATATTTGTTGCCATGTAGATACTTACAGGCTGTAATCAAGTCACCCCTTAACCTTGTCTTTGTTAAGCTAAATAGATTGGGCACCATGAATCCATCACTATGAGTAAGATTAAGATTCTGTCACAGGTATTTTTAGTAAAAGTCAGGGACAGGTTGTGGGCAATAAACAAAAATTCACAGAAGTCCACAACTTGTCCCTGACTTTTACTAAAAGTACTCTGGGGTGGTTGTGGGGGACAAACAGAGTGCTGTCAGAGCTTGCAGCTACTCCACCCACCCGCCCACTGCTCCTGCATCCAGGGACCACTGCTCTGGCAGCCCCGGGCCTGACAGGTGCTGCAGCCCGGCCCCAGAAGAAGTCATGGAAGTCCTGGAAAGACACAGAATCAGTGACCTCCATGATCTCCATGACAAAATCGTAACCTTCACAATGAGACATGTTTTCTAATCCATTAATCATTCTTATGGCTCTTCTCTGAACCCTCCCCAGTTTATCCACTTCCTTCTTTATCAGTGATGATTTTGTTTTTTCCCCCCAGGGCATTGATAAAAATGTTAAATAGCACAGGGCCAAGAACTGCTCCCTGCAGAACCCCACAGAAAAGAGACCCACTCAGTGACAATTCCCCGTTTACAGTTACATTTTGAGACCTATCAGTTAGCCAGTTTTTAACCCATTGAATGTGTGCCATGTTATTTTTATGTTGTTCTAGTTTTTTTAATCAAAATGTCATGTGGTAACAAGTCAAATGCCTTACAGAACTTTAAGTATTTATATGAGTGAGATCTACTTTACTTGACTGTCTGCCAGAATAAAAGATTACCAGTGATCCTGATGTTTTGGTTAAAGTGAAGAAAGGGGGGAAACCCCCACTGCAACTTGAAACTATTGCTCCTTGTTCTGTCATTTTCCACCACTGAGAACAGCCAAGCTCCATCCTCATTGGAACCCACCTTCAGGTAGTTGAAGTCTGCTAGCAAATCCCCCCTCACTCTTCTCTTCTGCAGAAGTTAGGTCGACTTAATTTTGTAGCGAAGACGTCCTAACTCTAGGTTCCTATTTTTGAAAATCTTATTTTTAAGAGTATGCACATGGATTAACCTTAAAATCATGAATAACAGCAAGCAAAGAGGTTTTGCCTTATCTGAACCAGACTGACAAAGCAAGTTTAATGACGACTCTGAGATATTTCATTGGCCCAAATAGAAATTTCCAAGTATTAGTCACTGTTAGTGGACTGTCAGCATTTGCAACACAAAACCGAATTAGCTGAAGGGTTTAGTATAGTCAATGTTTTTTGGTGAAATCAAGGGGTTTTAAGTTGAGTTGTTTTAATAATTCTTTGCCAGCAAAAGTAAACTGATATTTCTCAGAAGTATGACCATATAATTCATGGTCATGTTATCTACCATTATATCTCACTTGTTTTTCTCAAATATAGTGTAAACTCAGTCTGCTTAGTACAGGCACAAGTTAAAGGCTAAGTCAGTCAACACAGAGTGAAATAAATGCATTGTTTGTGTTCACATTTGTCTGTTGTGCACCATATATTAAGGCTTCCACATGTCAGGAGGAAAACATGGAGTTTGACTCAGTTAAAACTGTAGTCGACAGCTGAGAGAATGAGTCAAAAATAAAACTTAAGAACAAAGACTGATTCACAGTTGAGTGTGACACTTGTATTCTGCTCTTAACAGAACATAAAGAAGAAAACAATTAAAATATTACTATGAAAATGAAAATTGCTCCATATTAAATGCAGTATCCCCACTGACCCCAAACTTTTGTTCATTTATAGAGCTAAATTGAACTAAACCTTTACAGAGGTTCTGAAATATTCAGGAAACCTCCCTAGACTGAGCCAGGACTGATGGTGCCAAATGCTGTGGAAAGGCTGCTCCTATGGCACTTCCAGCTGGGACTGGACGGAAGTGCCAGAAGTCTTATGAGAAAGCCATAAGGCTTCCAGCCCAATTTTGCTCATCCAAGAGGTTTGGATGTATTTCAGAGGCACATCCAAAATCTGGTCATTTATCCAAATCAAACCTGATCTTGGAACGTTTTATGGGTCACCTTTTACTTGGCTTGCTGCTCTTGTATGCTGTGCAGAGATTATTTTTTAAAAATGAGGAAATAGGAAATAATTTTATGTGCAAATCATACCATTCCCCACATTCTTTAAAGTCTCCTCATGCCTCGAGAGCAGTGGTCTCCAACCTTATTACATCCAAGATCACTTTTTGAATCTAAAGGCAACCCAGGATCTTCCCTACCCCTTCCCTGAGGCTCTGCCCCTTCCTTGAAGCCTCGCCCCACTCACTCCATCCTCCCCTCTCTCTGTCGCTCGCTCTCCCCCACCCTCACTCACTTTCACTAGGCTGGGGTTGGGGTTTTGGATGGGGTGCAAGGCTAAAGCAGGCTTCCTGCCTACTCCAGCCCCACACCACTCCCGGAAGTGACCAAAGCGCTCCTGTGGCCCCTGGGGGGGCGGGGCAGGGCATATGGCTCTGCACGCTGCCCCTCTCTGCAAGCACCACCCCTGCAGCTCTCCTGGCCAATGGGAGCTGTGGGGGTGGTGCTTGCAGGTAGAAGCAGCACACAGAGGGAGACCCCTGCCCCCTCCCACCTCCAGGGCTGTAGGGCTGTGCTGGCCACTTCCGGGAGCAGCGTGGGGCCAGGGTAGGTAGGGAGTCTGCCTTAGCGGCAGCCAAACTGCACCACCAGAGATGGTGATCGATTGGGAGATCCTCTAGAATCGACCAGTTGATCGCAATCGACCAGTTGGTGACCACTGCTCTAGGGCATATAGCACAAGTGGGAGGCTGGATCCACTATAAGGAGCCAGGCCACCCTATCTCATAAAAAATCTTCAGAAAGCTGGTTGGGGAAAGGAGAGGAAAATTCCACGAAGAAGTGGGCCTGTTTTGCCACTTCCCACCCACACTGTACAGGAATTGGGTAGTATCTCTTTAAATAGTTTGTAAGCCCTTTAGCCAAGTTCTATGTTGTAGAAACCAGCTAGAGTAGCTGTAGTGATTAGGTAGGTAGGCCTTGCATGTTGTGCATATTTAGCAAACATGGGTATTTAGACCCCACCATGCCCCTGTGTTCCCTTCATATCGTATTTGCTGTGTAAAGAGCAAAACTGTCATGCCTAGTAGTCAGAGACCAAGTCCACAGTCATGAGACAGAAGTGAAGATATCTGAAGCAGGAGACAAACTGCAGGAGACAAAGAAGCAGGAGGTCAGAACCACAAGTCCGATGCCAGGAGTCACACTGGGACAAGATACCAGGAAATCAAGCTAGGGGGCACATAGTCCAGAGCAAGTGATAACCCAGTTGTTTAGACAGCCTCTTATTCCTGCTGCTGGATTAAATAGGGCTAGTGGGCTAATCGGCTGCTCTGGGACTCTGCCAACTGGATCTCAGGGGCAGAGCATCACACTGGGGCTGGTCTTCATGACTTTGAAGTAAGCAATCATTAGCAGGTTGCTAGGTAGAGAATTAGCACAGGGCTATGCCTATAAACTCTGCAGAGCTGGGTTTGAGACCTGAGGGATCATGACAAAAAGAGTGTGGGGCAGTAGCAGGCTTTCAGTCACCAAGCTCTAAAAAGCCTCAATGATCCATACAGATCTCAAACAGTTTGCTGGAAGCACAAGCTCCTTCACATATTGAAAGGTTTTCACTTGGCTGCATCCAGACAATTTTTTCAGTTTCAAAGCAGAGTTGTGTGAAGCTCAGTTGTTTCAATTAATGTTGGGTTTGGTAAATATTTTCTTTCTTTAGATTTTAATCCACAACCCACTGAATTTTGCTTTGATATTTCAGTTCAAACAAAAGTGAAAATCAGCCTAAACTGGTTTCATATGGTTTCAGCCTGAAACTAACCTGGCATATGCGAAAAAGGATGTCTCAACCCAGGTTTGCCTGAAATGTTCACAATCCTTGTTCAATTTTTTGTTAAGCCTGAATTTCTGGTAGGTAATAAAACCTGAAAATTAGGCAGCATGGGGTTTCATTATGAAGGTCTATTTAAAAGACAGATATCCCCATTCTTGTGTTACATGTACTGGAACAATTCTGCTCTCAGTTACCCTGGTATAAATCTAAAGTAACCCCATTAATGTCAACGCTGACAGTATTTGGAACATATCTGCAAATTTAGGGCCTACCAACTTAATTGAAGTCAATGGAATTACTCTGGATTTATGCCAGCGTAAGTGAAAGAAGAATTTGGCCTAGTGTGAATGTGATACTTCTGAAATAGCAGCAGAAAATCAATCATTGTTTCATGTTATATATTCCCAGAGCCAGCAATGATGTACACAGCTTCTTTCCTATAGCTGCTCCTGCAAATGGAACCAATCACTGCAGCCAATCCATCCACCATACATTGAATTTCAGTATAGTTGTTTATGCTGATAGTGCCCTCTCCTTTAACCTCTGCCCTGGCTTTGCTGCAGGCTGTGGAACCAAGTGCCTTTCTTGTTATTTCCTTTCAGTCCTTCTGAATCGTGATGACTTTGCTCTGTACTGAACATGTGCAGTTTAGGTCCCACCACATTTGTATTAAACTCACATGGAATGCTCTTTAACAGTGTGAACGGCTTTCCATGGGTTTGACACGTTGCATTACTCAGTGTCACAATGTGCAAAAATTTCCATGAAAAGGTATTTTATCTGTAACAGACAGAACACCAAAATGATCACTTCATTAGCAAATAATACTGGTGACCCTTTCTTCTCCCTCCTTGTGCCTCCCCAGTTCTCTGGCATTCTCCTAGCAAACTATTGGCTGCCTGCAACTGAAAAGATAAAGCAATGTGCAGTGTTTACTTAATTATTATAAAAGTTAAATGTTGAAGTAGTTCATTCATAAGATAAATGCTTTCAGATGTCCCTGACTTGAGAACTGAAGTCACTAGTGTATTTATCTCCTTTTGTGAAGATAAACTTACTAACCTTTCACCACATGTTTGTACACAGAGAACAAGAAACATTCCTTCCAACAATGCTGTTACCATTTTGAAAGTATTTACAATCTTTCACCCTTCAAACTGAAATGCCATTTTCAAGAAACCCACGACGTTGAACTGGAGCAGGATGGGCCCTTTACATTAATGTTATCCAAGAACCAAAGTGATAACTAAAGGCCTGATTCTTCCATCTTTTCTCTAGAGGGTGTTGCCTTTATATATATGTCAGCACTTCTGGAGTAAGCCAATAATCAACTTGAGTAAAGAAGGCAGTTTCAGGCTTTAAGATCTTGGTCCTCCAAGGTGCTGAATACTCTCAATTCCTATTGGGAACCAAGGGTATTCAGGAACTCAAGGGATATCCATTGCCCAACACCTGTGATTATTTTTTCATTTAGAACCATATTGTAACCCTGGCTATGATCCCACTGAGCAGCAGTTCTCAACCAAGAGTCCAAGGCCCCCTGGGTGGCTGCAAGCAGGTTTCAGGGGGTCCACCAAGCAGGGCTGGCATTAGACTCATTGGGGCCCAGGGCAGAAAGCTGAACCCCCGCCATTCCGAGCCCTGTCACCCAGGGCTGAAGCCAAAGCCTGAGCAGCTTAGCTTTGCGGGACCTCCTGTGGGGTGGGGCCGGGGGGAACTGCCCTGCTTGCTACCCCCTAATGCCGACTCTGGTTGTTATATGCAAAAAAAATAGTTGTTGTGGCACAGATGGACCATGGAGTTTTTATAGCATGTTACGGGTTGAGAATCCCTGCCATTGAGGACAGTAAGGGTGTATAAGCCATCCCATACTCCTTTGTGTAGGCTATCAGCAGCGTGGATGGTGCTAGGAAGAGAGCATGCAGATGAGTGGAGTGGAGCCTGAGTTTAATCACCCCAATGCACCAGCTACTTCAGCTGAGTAAACACAAAGGAGAAAGTAAACTGGACTACAAAAAGGGTTGGCATAGCTTACTGCTTCCATGATGTACGGGGGGAAAACAAAGACCAAATAATGACTCTCAGTTACAGTTCTGTCTCTGCTTTCCTCCTTAGGCAATGCTACTACATGCTGTCCCTTACTCAGAGTTGTTTGCAAGGTACCAATCCAGCCCTTAGTGAATACTGTGGTTCCCACTGAAAAATTGTTACCCATAGATAGGCGTGGAAGGATTCGATTTTTATCAGTAAATGTTGGTAAATGTCAATTTCATCACACACACAAACCAACAGAAAAATATTTCCATCAATAATAATTGAAATGTACACATAGCAAAATAAGAAAAATGCTGCTTGAGACCTTATTAGAGTTTGATTTAAGGATATTTATTTTGTCTATTTTGACATATGAGGTTGACAACTTGCATTTTGATAGTTATAAAGCTTTCCTTTTTGAATCCCAACATCTACACTCACTAAATAATTATTGTCTGACAACCTCTCCATAATTCCTTACAATTGTGAAAATTTAAATTGATAAAATTGAAAAAATGCTTAAAAATACACCATGATATTATCACTTGAAATTATTACATATATATATAATTCTGCTAAACCTACCATAGGTGATGGGTGGAGCCAATTAGATGCGTGTGAGACTCTCACAATGACATCTCATCCTTTCAAAATTTAAAGATTTTCATATTTCTATTCCAATTTTCCAAAAAAAAACGGGAAAAAAATAGATCAGTTTTGCAGTGTTTATACAAAATTAAGACTATTTTTCTGTCAAGGCTCAGAGAGCACTTTCAGCCATGTGGCACAAATGGTAATATTTACATAGCTAATAATATCTTACATTAATATGCCAGAACACATTTTAGAAGAAAAATTATTAAAGAAACATCCTAAATGTACATTACTGGTTTTCCAATATACTTCACCTTGTTTATTTCTCAAAGCCAGTGACTAAGACCAGAAGAACTGGAATGAAAAATCCTCAGGGTTCAAATTCAGCTCAATTGAGTATATGCATGCAGCTCCTCTGAACTTCACTCTGCCTTATATAGAATTTGGCCCAACGATTTCACTGTGCCTGTAACTGAGCTGTCTAGGCAGTGCCCCCTTGTGGCTTATCAGGGCACGATGTCCCCCATGCAGGTACCTGATAATTGGGTGTCACCCCTCACAGACTTGGTGCTGTGCTGCCTTTGCCCTCTAGCTAAGGAACACTGAAGTCCTACAGCTTCTTGGGTGTTAATGTCCAAAACAAAAAAAGGAAAATAGCAAGCTAAAAATCAGTGTCATGCTAGAATGCATCAGCAGGACTCTATCCTTCTGCTCTGGGCTTGTCTCTGTGCAGTGAATCCTTTACTGTCCATCTTCCTAGGCCTAGTTACCCCATCCAGCAAATGTCTCATCCGGGTACCAAGCTATTTGAGGCTTTTGGCTGGAACCAGGTGTCCCTTGTTGAGGGTGTAGGAGAACTTTGCTAGCCTTCCTGGTCAGCCTTGAACTGGACTAGGTCTCCTCCTTTAACTCCCCTCTCCTTGCCCGACAATGGCTGCAGGTGTAGCAGGACTGGGACAACTGGGTCCACAGGTTTTCCTTAACCCTCTTGTTGCCTATCTGCCCCACCAAAGCAGATCTTAAGGACTTCTGTACTTGTAGTAGAGTGCTGTTTTAGTTAGATATTTCTACAGTTTTAGCAGCAAAACAGTTTGTTTGTGAAATATCATTGCAGTTTATCATGCAATGCATTTCTGATATGCTTCATCAAAAAATCCAAGATAACAATGTAGGTTAGTATGCAGACTCACCAGCCAGGGATGGAAAAATGAAGTCCCAACTACAGGTCTGTTCATATCACCTTCCTCAGGGCTTGCTTTACTCCTAAAACATGAACTCAAAACCAGAACAAATCAACTCAAACTACTGGATAAGAACTACCCAAGGTCGTCTGGCTTCGAAGGGAGAGCACACACCCTTTAGTAGCCCTTCCTGCCAGCTCTCCCATCTGCTGCCCCTGCCTAAGAAGCAGGAAGTTTTATAACTTCTTTTTCGTCCATCTCTCAATGAGAGGATGTCTGCCAAGGGGGTTCGGTTCGCTGATAGGTTTTTAAGTGGCTGAGGACCCAATTCTTGCCCTGCAGATTTTCCCACAGAAGTCCTGGGTGTAATATTAGAGGAGACAGAGTTGTTGGCTGGAGTGTTGTGCCCTTTCTTTCCTCCTTTGTTGCTTCTCTGTCTCATGAGCATGTCTGTTCTCCTCAAAGTGAGCTGTGGCTCGGTGTATGGTGTGGTGCCACTGTATTCTGTTCCTCGCCGAGTCTTCCCAGTTTGTTGAGTTGATGCCTCCCTTTTTAAGATGTACTTTCAGTATGTCTTTGAACTGACTTCCTATAAGTCACAGACTTGCTTCTAGTCATATGCCTGGTAACTACTGCTCCCAGCTTTAAAGCACCCAAGAGCCATAATGGACACATTGTATACATGTACCCTAAAGCTCAGTGGCCTCATAAAAAATAACTAAATAAAATTCAAAATGAATATTCAAATGTGAGATCACTAAGAAGGCATGCGTCAACTTTTTAATTCATACATCCCTCTAAAAGAGAAAAGGCAAAAACTTTCATTAAGAGCTGGAATAAGTCTCTGTCCTAAACAGCTGTGCAGGGAAATAAAGGGGGTAAGGCCCAACTGCACCCCATGCATGCTCATCACATAGGATTTAGCTGAGTTCAGGCTCGGGGAGGAGAACAGGAGTTATGTAGCCAATATTCCTAGGAGTGTGAGGAGACGTGACAAATAGCAGGGAGAAGGCAGATCCATGGCTCAGCCCCCCTCCCCCCCATCCACCCTCCCTCACCCCCATATATCAGGCAGAAAAGCTAGCAGGATATAATGGTGGGCTGAGGAGAGAGAGAGAGAGATTATGCTGGGCCTGGTAGTGGGCTGACGTCATATACTTCCCCTGCGCAAAACAGGAGTAATAGAGAATTTATTACTCAGAGGTGTCTCTAAGTCAGTTTCTTTCCAGAGCAACTCTTGGAATGAAAGAGCCCCATGCTGCTCCTTACACAGCTCTGCGAATAATCTCTCAATCTAGCTTTTAGCTAATGAAGTATTAAAGGACTACTACACATTTAGTTCCTCTATATACATTGGGCTGCCTTTGCGTATTTGTTTGTAAAGTGGAGATATATTATTTATTTGATCTTCTTAGTAAAATAAGCTATATATACACTACTTCCCATGAACACAGGAGAAAACTACTTCCCATAAACACAGGAGAAAGTAGCATACAAAACAGACAATTGCTTTGCCTAAAATGGAAGAGCTGTGTTGGTATCTGAGGTTTAAGTTAATAGAATCAAAGCTGTATATTTCTGTTCTGAAGAAAAATTGAGAAAGTCAGTGACGATAACTTAATGGAACATTTCTGAAAAAATATAAAGGGATCTTCGAAAAATGCTGTAAGCAGAATTACAGGATTATGATACATGTCTTCTTAGCAGAAACTCTGGAGACTTTGATATGAATAACTGAAGGAATTTCCTTTGTGGGTTGCCTGTTTTGCCCTTTTCCCATCAGCCAAGTACATTTTATACCCATATCTTCATGTCATTTTGCCTCAGATATTGTTTATGTACTAGTTTATTTCTTGTAAAGAATATAAATAACAGCATAAAATTTACAAGAGGCAAGGTCCTGATCTAAAGCCACATACGTGTTTTATATTCAGTGAATCAGATCCTCAGCTGATATAAGTAAGGATAGCTTCACTGAAGTCAGTGGAGCTACATCTATTGACCCTATCTGAGAATCTGGCCCTGAAGATGAGTCTGAAATTATTTGCCATAATCCTACAATATCTGCATAATTCAGAAAGAGCTCTAACAAAACTTGGAGTTGTACTATACAAGAATAATTATAATATGGGTACTATATTAGTTCTGTACGTTGATAATGGACAAAATTTCAGTAAATTCAATAGCACTGGGTGCTATCCTGCAAAAAAAAAAATAGGTGCACATTTAGTAACTATTTGTGTAAGCATCCCCATTGGCTAGTCACATGTCTTTTCAGGACTGGGCTTTTGGATTCAAGTACATCACAGATAATGCCAGCTTTTTGACATATCTCACAAATAACATGCTATACACATGCTAATATGTTGTGTATTTTTTCTAAATAAAAATAAAAATAATTACATAGAAAATTCAATTGTCCTCAGAAGTTATTGTACCAAATTAGATTCAATCTTTCAACTATAAAATAGTATGATTTTAGTCTCTTCTATCACAGCATTGATCCACCAACGAAGTCCAGTATCATCACAGTGTTCTGTATTCTGGGAATAGTTTTATAAGATGATTGTAATAGTTTGTGCTTGCGTATGGTTAGGTGGTTGGCCCTTGAATTGTCTTTATATATCATTTCCTTTTTATAAAGACTTAGTTGTTGGATTTGTAGTTTCAGTACTGAAGTAACAGTGATTGAATTGCACCTTAGGCGCTGCTCCCTGTTGTGTAGATACAAAGTCTGCTATAGCTTTCCAGCATGTAGAGGGTACTACATAAACTCCCCAGTGTTCAGGGAGTACTTAAGAGAGTACTGCACAGACTCCCCTCAGTGGAAAAGAATGTATTGTCCTTCTTGGGCTGGTTAACATATCTCACACAATAGCCTGAGCATATGTATACAACTGTGCTTGAACGCTGCACTGAGGTTCAAGAGGGCAGGGATTGTATACATATTAAATGACAGAAAACGTCATTAACACAGAGTTAAGTTGCCTGATGATAGCTTGTGAACATTGAGATAGCTTCCAGAACATTGAGTTCAGCAAAACTCACATATATGAAAACCAGGAAATGCAGAGTTAAGATACGGGCCCAAGAAACCTTTCTCAGTCCCTTTGGAGCTTGCAATAGTCACTGGGAATTCTGCATGCACTCCAGCTGCATTGACTGTGTTAAGTGTAGCTTTACTGAATAGTACAGAAATAAGCTGGAGCAGCTTGGAAGCTTGATATGAGTTAGTTGAAGGGCTGTCGCTGGAGGGCGGGAGGAGTGAGCCCCTCTCCTTGAGCTCTGTATATGTGAAAGGAAAAGTGCATGTGTACTTTGAGAGAACCAGTATATCTCATTTTGTTACTGCATTGTGTATGCTGTGTCACTATCAGGACACTGAGGTCTTCCTGCCATGGGGATTGTCAGCAGTTAGTTGGGAGATGGGCTTGATCTGTGAATTTAACTAAGGGTAAGTGAAAGTAGTGTTTGATGGTGTCGTGTGCATATTGGTGAAGGGGTTGTATAAGGGTTTGAAGGCATTGTAAAATTTAGCAGCTATGTTTTTTTTCTGTGAATTAGGCTAAGTGTATGAGTGGAGAGAGCTCCTGTTCAGTACAGGGCAAAAGAAGAGTGTGAGAATGTGTTGTGCGCTAGGGAATTTCTCAAAGAGAGCGGAGTTAAAGTTGCATGGGCATGTACCTCAATTATGTATTTCCTGGTTTAAGTTTGAGTTTTGCTGAATTCAACTTTCTGGAAGACCATGAGCTAACCGTGTGCAATCTTAACTCTGTATTAATGAAACTTTTTGATGTTTAATTTCCTAGGGGTTTTTTTTAACAGAAAGAGAAATGTTGTTGGTAGGGGTTAGTGATCATTTAAACAGTTGTAATTATCATGTCAATGTGCAGTTCAGAAGCTCTTGTGGACGGGTAATGATAATACCTAGTTCTTACATAGAGCTTTTCATCAGTAGATGTCAAGGAAGGAATTTTCATTATTCCGCATATAGAGATGGGGAAACTGAGACACAGAAAGACATGACTTGGCCAAAGTTATCCAGCAAGCCAGTGGCAGAGCCAGGAATAAAGCCCAGATTTTCTGAATCCCAGTCCACGGTTCTCTCCACTAGGCCACACCATTCCCATGTGATTCCTAAGCATCCCACTCCTCACACAAGGTGCATGGTCTATATCCCAAGAACTTGATGGCTTTATTACATGGTGATTACAGTAACTTTAAGCATGTGAGAGAAGATTGCTGTGTCTCTCTCCTCCTCCCCACAACATTTAGCCTCCCTCCCCTGCCACTATTTCCAGATCACCTCCAGTTCCTGTCCATTAGCACTTTAGAAGCCATGTGTGCACAAAAAAGTTGGTAAATCTGTGAATTTTAAGAAAAGCTGGGGTGCTATATCTCAGGAACCTCTTGCTCAAATGTCCCCCAATTTAGGTCACTAATCCTACCCCACCCCCTCATAAAGCACAGCAAATTTCAAGACAATCAGATATGCATGAAGATTTTGGAATATTTAGAAAAATTTTCCTTGAAACAGAAAAATCTTCTCAATATTAACTATCAAAACTAGTGCTTCTCTGTAGTATTTGTTAAATTAATCATCAGCCATTGCCTTACTACATATGCAAACCCCCAGTATAGGATGGTCCTGAAAACATGGGAGGCTCTGAGAGGTGTGATAGCCTCAGAATGAAAACACCCCATGCAGATGAATACAGGCCTCAAAAAATAGCTCCGAGATGCGTGAACTGCTCCATTCATACAAGTGAGTGTTCCCGTCCCCATCCAGGAGAGCCTGTGATGCCAGTTTGTTTCAATTTTCCAGAATCAGGGTGGAGAGGCCATTGTAAAAAGGGAGGGAGGTGCTCTGGAAGCTGTGGCTGGCTGGTCAATTTTTCTGAATACCAAGAGTGGAACCTGGAAATCTCAGTTTCTGAATTCAGTGTAAAAATATGTTGTTGACGACACTCTGTTCTCTCTAAGGAATTGCACCATAGATTGATTTTACAGACCACCCTGTGGCTGTGAAATGCACAAGGGGAAAACATGTTTCTTTTGGGAAGTGTCCTGTCATGAAACCTTGGAGACTTTACTAATGGTATTGCAAAAGCAGAATTCATTTGACAGTGGGCCTTAAAACTTAGGTTGACAGAGCTTCGGCGATCAAGGGTATAAAAAATCCACACCCCTGAGCGCTGTAGCTACTCCGTCAGAACCCCAGTGTAAACACAGCTCCACAATGAAAGAATTATTCCATTGACCTAGCTACCATCGCTCAAGGAGGTGGGGTTCCAACAGTGACAGGGAAATCCCTTCTGTTGCTATAGGCTACATCGACACTAGTGGGTTATGCTGGCAATAGCTACAGTGCTGTAGATGCGTCCCAGTTGTGGAAACGTGGCCTGTGTTATGGAGAGTCAGAACACCCAGAGGGATACTGAGCCTGATTCTCCACTATCTTATTCCTTGAGTGCCATTTTGATCTGTTAGCTTTATACTCCACTTTGCACAGACTATATAACATGCAAAGCATTGGAAGATCAGGCCCAGTGAGTCTGATTTTTATCGCATGCCCATGTAAATCAGAAGTAACTCCATTAAAGTCAATAGGTCCACAAGTCCCATGCAAAGGCCTAGTTTTTGACACACCAATTTTTGTTCATTAATTTTCAGACACACGTTTTTGTTTTTTGTTTGTTTGTTTATCAATCATGATCTTAACACAGTCCTTGAGTTATACCAATAGGCCTTTCTGTTTGGACAGATTCAGGATTTCTGTCTGTTTTTTTCCCACTTATTTATGACATTCTTTATTAAAAATAATTTGACCTCGTGATAAATTCCTAAGCAGACAAAAAGTTGTACATGAGGGTGACAAGCACCCTTGTGCCTATTATTCACCAGTCCTTCTGTCACTCACATTCTCATACCCTCCTTCCCAATATCCCTTCCCTCCCACTCCACCTAGCCCCCAAGCCCTCTCCTATCCACCCATTTCCATTTATCCCACTTCCCGTAATCACCCCATCCCTCTCTGCACCCAAACCCTTCTCCCCCTATTCCCACCTACTTTTCTACCCTTAATCACCCTCCCCTTCCAGTGAAAATTTGTATGTGTAATTATTCTCTTTTCAAAAACAGTTTCAGCACATTATAAGTATTCTGCTGTACTCAGATTACATCTTCCCCTGACAAAAACTCCACCACCACCACTTTGACAGAGATTAATTGCAGCAAGACACCTCTTTCTTTTATTTCAAATTGCTGCCTAAGGTTGGATTTGAACTCCAGTGGCTAGCTGGTACTCAGGTTCCATAAGCATAACATTCCCCCTTGAACTATTCAGATTTTGTGGGTTGTAAATGACTTTCAACGCCCTTAGTGTCACTCTCTGCACATGCACAGTGTTATCCATTTGGCATGTGAGCCTTAGAACTGCTTTTTTCTTTTTTAATTAAATTAATGGAGATATCCTATCCCCTAGAACTGGAAGAGACCTTGAAAGGTCATCAAGTCCAGCCCCCTGCCTTCACTAACAGAACCAAGTACTGATTTTGCCCCACATCCCTCAAGAATTGAACTCACAACCCTGGATTTAGCAGGCCAGTGCTCAAACCACTGAGCTATCCCTTCCCCATGTAGTTACGTGCTTGCCATGTAACTAACCAGAGAACCAAATTCTTTGGCTAATAAAGTTGTAATTTGATTTCCCCCAAGGCCTAGTGGGTGGTATGTACTCTGTTGGGGTAACTCTTGAGCATTTAAGACTGTGGTGTGATGATCTCATCTCTGATTTGATCTCTATCTGTGCACAAAAAGACATTGCCAAAACATGTCAACTTTAAAAAAGAATGGGGTAGTGGGTTCGGAGGTGAGTGTATTTCGGGAACCAGTTGGTCAAAAGGTCCAAAGTTTATATCAGTAAGTTAACCCCATGGCCCCATGAAGCATCCCAAATTTCAAGGTAATCTGAGTAACCCTGAGAATTTTAGAGCACTTTGAGTCAAATTTTAAACAAAAAGCTGGTCTTAACCTTAACCGTAGCGGAGGTAGTGCTCCATTATAATGATGCTATATAAATAATAATTATTATACATTCAATTATACATTGTCTTCTATGGCAAGCCATCACCTGGCTATTTAATGGTCTTATTCTAGTTCTACTTATCCAGGCACTACATTTTTGGATATGCACAAGATGTCCCCCCGTTGAAAGGAGTGGACTTGTATTAACTAACACATTATTTTCCCTGCAGAGTTGGAAACAGAAATCACTCTTCTTGCCATGAGACATGCTGTTTTTCTCACCCCCCTACTGAATCTTTGTAGTAGCTTTTGTTTTATTTCTATAAGTCAACTTAATACTCAGTACTAAACCTAATGAGAAACACAAATGTATTAATACAGGGGGGTTTATCGTGTACATTTTAGAAATGTTGGGGTTTACTTCCATGTTGAGGAAAAATCTTCCGCATGGTACACCCTTCTAACCCGAGCAAAAAACAGACACACAAATACATATCAAGATCTGGGATGGGCTGAAATCTGTAAATTGTTTGTCTAGGTCAGGGGTCGGCAACCTTTCAGAAATGGTGTGCCGAGTCTTCATTTATTCACTTTAATTTAAGGTTTCACGTGCCAGTAATACATTTTAACGTTTTTAGAAGGTCTCGTTCTATAAGTCTATAATATATAACTAAACTATTGTTGTATGTAAAGTAAATAAGGTTTTAAAAATGTTTAAGAAACTTCATTTAAAATTAAATTAAAATGCAGAGGCCCCCGGAGATGAGGCCAGGACCTGAGCAGTGTGAGTGCCACTGAAAATCAGCTCGCGTGCCGCCTTCGGCACGTGTGCCATAGGTTGCCTACCCCTGGTCTAGTTCCTCACATGCGGGCTATGTCTAAATCATTCTGATTCTTGCTGTGTGACATCTTTAAGATATGGATTTTCCTATCCATCCTCACAACTAAAACTCTCATTCAGACTCTCATCATCTCATGTCTTGATTACAGCAACCATCCTTCTCTCTGGCCTTGACAAATACAACCCTGCGCCACTTGTATCCATTCAGAATGCTGCTACAAAGATCATTTTTCTAGCCTGTTGTTTTGACAATGTCACCCCTATTTTTGAATCCCTCCACTGGCTCCCCCTTCTCTATCACATCAAACATAAGCTGTTTGTATTCACTTTACAGGCCCTTCACAGTCAATTGCCACCCTACCAATCATCTATCAGTCACTATTTAGCTGTGGATGCTAGTCTCTGACCTGCCCATGAGGCCAGCCTCCACTGCTCACTTATTAAATTTTCAAACAAACCTCTTCAGACTTTCGCCCATGCTGCCCCGCATGCTGGGAAGCCGCTCCCTCAGAACGTCCACAAAGCTCATTATCCACCTTCAAATCCCTCCTCAAAACTCTCCTTTGCTGCAATGTCTTCAAAAAAATTGACTCAGTTAGCCCACCGGTGTCCAGTGACCACTGCCTAGCATGCTGAAGAATATTGTCTCATTGTTTCCTGGTACTCCCCATCTGTCCAAATCCACCTGTTGTCTCTTGTCTTATACCTAGATTGTAAGCTCTTTGGGGCACAGGTTGTCATTTTGTTCTGTGTTTGTACAGTGCCTAGCACAATAGTCCATGATTAGGACTCCTAGATTCTATGATAATACAAATAATAAACCATAATAATAATGGAATGGGAGTGGAAGGGAACGGAGGAGATGCATACTCTCCCTGCTCTTTGTGAGTACTGCATTAGTCATCAGGGAGGAACTACACAGATAAGGGGAAAGCACATGCACAGAGGTGATTATCTGAAAATCACTCTTATCTGTTTGTTTCTTGATATTAGAAGGTATAACTGAGACATTGCCTTTCCAGTACTGGATAAAACCACAAGTACTGGGAATTAATTCTTCCCAGCAAGAGGACCAAAATTAGGAAAATGAAAAAAAAATTGTAAATGAATAGGCATGTCATATGACAAATTGAGACAAGCTACCAAGTCTGTAGCTGCAGGGATCTCAAGCTGGGAAGAGCAAGGGGTAAGAAGTTCAAATGGTGATAATCAATCAATAAACATACTGATGGGCTCCAGACATTTCACAAATATTTCTGACCCCTTGTACAAGCATGTCTCTGTGAAGTCATAAATTTAATGCCGCCTTGCTTTATAAACATTTGATCCACTGACCCATTCCTTTCAATCTAGGGTTCTGCAAAATTGGCATCCTGTCTTCCACAAGTCTTGTAAAGCTGTGGGAGATTTCTGGCAGGAATAAATGTGTAAGCATAGTTATTTCCAGGTCTGGAAATTAAGTAACTGGCAGTTTCCCAAATGGGGGCATAACAATCAGGTTAGGGGAACAGCATGATGTCTTCTTGACTTCTCCCATCCCTCTAGCCCTTATAAACCTACTTTTGCTGCTCTGCAGGGTACAGCACTAAACAGGTGAGCAAGTCCTTTGCTACCTAGTGCAACATATGGAATAGCTAAGGCTCTATTGACACATTAGAAGTGGTATGTTTTGAGCTGGCTGATCCTGTGGATGTGTACTGGATAATCTTGATATTTCAGTACAAAATCAGTCCTACAGTAAATAATCCTTTCCCTGTAATTGTAGGAGCACGGACCCTTCTTTTGCCCTCTTTCATCTACTGTAAAACACTAAACTTCCTTACTGGCTCTCTAACATCTATGGATGAGTGGAAGAGCTGAAGTAAGTCACCTATTCTCCAACAAGTATGAATACATTTCAGGTTTTCATTTATTGTAAAGTTTATAACAGGATAATGACATAAAAAGAGAGTCTGACTTCAATCAAAAGATTATTTTCTAAAACATTTTTTGGAATAAAGTGTGATATTTCCATCACCTGGGATGAAAACTTGGCTCCATTGAAGTCAATGGAGTTTTCTCATTGATTTCAAAAGAGGCCATGATTTCACCCTGGTATTTTTCAGATTTTTGTTCAGTGGAGAAGGTGTTAAAACTAAAATGCTGCTTCTATTTAATATATTTTCAAATGCACTAAGAAGTTAGAAGAATACCATTCCTCTGTAACAAGGGAAAAATTCTTTGCAATGTGAATTTCAAAAGAATATAAAGAGTTCTTATTAAAGGGTCTTATTCAGCACCATTGAAATTGGACCATGTCTTCCCTTCCCTCACACCCCTCTTATTACTATTATGTATTACCCTTCCTAGGATGTGTTCTATAATTGGATGCTGTCATGGATAGATGGAAAGAGACAAATCTTTCCAATCTGATACCAGTAGGTTTTACTGAGCAAAATACAAATTCAAAGAGTAGAAGATTATCTTTTTACTCTCAAATAGTTCTTCAGATTTTACTGATTCTCAACCATTACATTAAAACATCTGAGTCTAGATAAACTTTTAACCTAATGAATCTATGGCCTGGGGTTACAGGAAACGTCTGTGAAGAAACTAAGTAATTTTTATGTAAGGTTTTTTGTTTTGTTTTGTTTTGTTTTGTTTTTAAAGCAAACGCTACGGGATTTTGGCCAGACCTAAATGCCATGTTCCTTTTTAGGATAATAATGTGAGCGGAACTGCCTCCTATTTGTCCTGCAATGTGACACAAATAAATGCAGCATGATACATCTTTGTGGTAGTTAAGAATCAGCTGAAGATTATGTGAGGAAGAAGTTTGGGTTCTGGTTCAGTGTCTAGTGACAAGGTCTGTTCAACACAAATCTGATCTGACCAACATAGGAAACATTCCCTACATTGGAAAGATAGGTTCCAGAAATACAAGAATCTTCTTAACCGGCTGCTTCCTGGTGTAAATAGCTATTTCCTGCCACCTGTCCTCTGGGAAGGCTCTGTAAACTAGTTTACAACTAAATCCTTATATTAAATTATAGAACATACCCTACTATAAACGTAAGTAAAAAAGGTGCCATCGTTCAATGGAGTAACAATTATGAAGCACTTGATATTACCTATTGCATCAATATTGGAAATCTGACCCTACAGTCCTTACTCACACAAAACTATGACTAATTCCAATGACAGTTTTGCCTAAATAAAGAGTTCATAACTGGACCCTGTTCACTTAGGGAAAGTCTACACTACAAAATTAAGTGACCTAAGTTATGTCGACAGTCACCACAGTTATTAAATCGGTTTTGCATGTGCACACTATGCGCCTGGTGTCAGTGGTGCGTGTTCTCACCAGTAGCACTTGCACCAATTTAACTGTGGGGCATTGTGGGCCGGATTCTGAAGGAATGCAATGTATCTACACTGACACTGCGTCAACCTAACCACATAGACCTAAGTGTTACACCTCTCGCAGAGGTGGAGTTATTAAGTCGATGTAGTGGGCGAGTTACATTGGTGGGAGCTACATTTTAGTGTAGACAATTACAGAGTTAGGCTGACATAAGCTGCCTTATGCTGACCTAACTCTGTAGTGTATACCAGTGCTTAGTAAAATCAGCCAAGATTGTTTGCCTTGCTACTATAATATGTATGCCACTATTCACTGAGGAAGACTTTCTGAAGGCAGTTTTAAGTTACAGCAGTTGTTAGTAGATGTGAACTACATACATCAATCAGTTTATTAATTAGAGATATCTTTTAAGTGATTTTCTAATCAAATTATACCATTTCACAGCTTTTTACCCTTCTTGTAGTTTTCTCTAATTTGAACTAGGAAAGAACTAGGAAAGAAGACCCATGTCGCTGTAAGAAGTTGGATAGCAGATATTTTACACCAGTTCTCCGGTGCAACTGCTAACTGCCTGTAAAAGCACAAAAGAATGCCACACATTAGCAGAAATTCATTATTTTGTATGCACTGATCTTATTCTGGGCACCAGCCATGTTTGGTCTCATTTTAAAACTCAGGATCAGCTTGACTTTTATTAAGTGGGTGAAAACATTAAAAAAAATTTCTCCTTCCTGAAATACTGCAGCTACATTAGACACAGACAGCATATTTTTAAAATGTCAACAGTTTTAACTGCTCTGTGTGTGCATGTGTGAGAACGAGATATCAGAGGTGACCGAAAAGGTAAATGCTTAACAACAGAATTCTGTTTAAATTGGCACTTATCTTAGTCTTTTGAAGACTCTCCAGGATAAACCCAGTATGTAATAGATTTTTGTGTGTGGTTAATTAATTTAGTACTTACAATGCCACATTGACACACCTGGAGACTGAAACCCTATATTTATCCACAGAACAAGTACAGAATAGCAGTGACTGTGTAAGCCCACCCACATGGATTTGCCAACAGGCCTCAACCTTGACCTGGAGGGACCACATCTAGTGATGAGAAGATTGTTCAGTTTTTATGCCCATTCAGTCCTTTGTTCTCAGCTGAGCTTGCCAACATGATTATGCCAGTTATATGTTATGTGTATGTGTCAGTTATAATTGATTTATGCAGGGCCGGCTCCAGGCACCAACTGAGCAAGCTGGTGCTTGGGGCGGCAGATTGTTGGAGGCGGCATTCTGCCCAATCCTCGGGCGGCACGGCTGCTTTTTTTGTTTGTTTGTTCTTGTTCCGCTCCGGCCACCCTGTAGGGGGCGGCGGCGCGGAGAACCAGAGCGCCCTGCAGGGCAGTCCTCTTCCTTCCCTCCCCACCAACCGGAGCGGAGCCCTCGCGGCAGGAGGCGGCGCAGCAGGAAGGGCCGCGTGGCAGTGCCCCTGCTGTAGCCCTGGTTGCCCCCTTCTCGCTCTCTCCCGCCCACTCTGTCCCCCTCTCCCTCCCGCCCCCCCCAGCCGGTCCCCCTGCACCCGCGCTCCGGCCACGCCGCAAGTTTTTTTTTTTTGCTTGGGGCGGCCAAAAAGCCAGAGCCAGCCCTGGATTTATGTAGTAGAAGCTGAGAGAACAAGTGCTGTGTGCAGGAATTTACTTGTGTGACTTTCTTTGACATTTTCTGAAGGCACTGAGGTAGATACCTGCATTCTGCCTAGTTAGTGTGGAGGTCATTCTCATTGTAGTTAAGTGGCTATTAAGGGATGGAGGCATGCTTCACCCTGATCTTACTTCCTGCTTGTTTGTGGGAGTTGCACCACCATTTTGAGTCTGTGCTTCCAATAATAAGGCATAATGTTCTTTAGCCTGCAGTAACTGTACATAGACAGTGTCTTATTGTACCCTCTGGGACTCCCTGTACAAAACTTATGAGTGCATTTGAGAGCCCTAAATGTGACTATGTATACAGTCAAGATATGTATAAAATTTAACTGAAACACCATGTGATCTCACAATTGTTACTCTTGTCTTTTATTGTGTCCTGTCTAAATTTAGGTTACAAACTCTTCTAGACAGAGGTTCTGTAAAGTACTCAAACATAACAAATAATAATTAGTAGTAGTAATATGGCCACCAGTGGCACCTGATAGATGTAGATAAAGCTCCTTTAAGGTGGTTACTTGTGTTCCTTTCTTAGAGATGCCAGAGTAGAGAAGAGAAGCTTGTCCTATTCCTCAAAGGCTCTCACATGTGGAGTCTGTCGGGGATTCATCCTGTTTCCTCTTTAGCATCTATGTGAAACCACCCACAACTAGTCCAGACACAGTGATCCCCTTAGTAATGCAATGACTGTGTGAAATGAGGACTTACATGAAGAGCAGCTAGCTCAAGCACAATGCAGGCCAGATGGACCCCACTTCAGTAGGAAGAAGTATTTTGAGGAACTAGCTTTTAAGATGACCTTTCCTATTATTACTGTCCCCCAGTGATCAAAGGTTTTGCTTAGCTCCTCACTGCTCTTCAGACACGGGTAGCTAGAGTGACCTTAAATACCTTACCTATTATTTGCTCAGAGCCATGAGCCATGCCCATTCCTACCACAATAGACAACTTCTATCATACTGAAGCTGGGCTACTACTATTCCCTCTACTTGGGATTGAACCAAGGGCTATGCAGAAGCTATAGATGGTGCAACAAGCTATGTTTTATCTTCTAAACAATGCCAACTAGGGTTAAAACCTGTGCTCTGCACACTGTATTAGCTGCTAAGAGAATTCTGGGACCCTTTAAAGTTTCCCAATCTCATATTCAAAGCCTTGAATAAAACAGGGCCCTGTTGTCCCTGGGACAGTCACACACTCCACTCCCCAACACACTTGCTACTTTCTATCAGGGCCCTCTGGTAACCAACAGCTCCACTATGATGGTGGAGGTAGGGTTCACCATTATAGAACAAATTTCCATGGGGAAGCAGGCTGAACCTGAATTTCATCACCTTTAGAGTAAGCTACCATACACATCTGTTCAAACTAGCATTTCCTCAACATACCATGTCGCACAATCCCATCAGGACATAAGGAATAAACTATCAGCTTCTATTCACTATATTTAAAAAAGTTTTTTTGTTCTCTGAGATACATTAGAGACTGTTAGTTAAATGTGCAGACAATGTTATAATAAGAACAGTTCTTCATTAAAAATAAAAAGCAACTGAGTATTTGTACCAATTAGAAAACTGTACAGACTAGTCACATGACTTCTGTGGAGGCAACAATTATTGCCACTATCTCTAAAGAGTACTTTGGCCAGACATGTTCATTAATACCACACTCATTATGTTTTGACAGTCAATAGGATATCTGTTTGATTCATTTCTCTTTAGTCTAGCCAAATGCTAGCAACTACAATCATACAGGATTTCTTTCTATTTCTGTATAACTTGAGAGGGTATTTTTATATATGAATTTGAACAATAGGCAAGTTCTTCCAATAATCTAGTATCTTTGTACAGATCTGTATATTTAAATATACATGGATCTGAATTTAAATTCTTTAATCTAAGGGAAAGCAATAGACCGTGAAAATATCTGGAAATAGAATACTGTTTAATAGAGATGGTTGAGATTTCCCAAATATAGAGCTCTTGATTATTTTTTGTTGTTGTTGAAAATTCAATTTTCAATTAAAAGAAAAACAAACAAAAAAAGGATGACAAAAAGTGTGTCTAAATAGTTTGGGGATTTCAATCAGCTATATGGCTGGTAAACATTTTTTTGACAATAGAAAGATCTTGACATTTTAACATTTTTTGAAATTTAAAAAAAACAGTAAAAAATTTCAATATATTCTCTCATTTTTACTGCTCCCCCCCAACCCGCTCTATTTTTAGTATAGATTCCACAGATGGACTCAGTGTTCAAACCCAGGTCCAGGTAAAGGTTAGGCTTCAGATCTAAGGTGCAGGTTCAAGGCCAAATTGGAATTAGGGTTCTAGTCTTGATTCAATTTTACCAAAATCTTACAATCTGTTCCCATGAGATTTCACTCCTAAATGGATTAAACTCTCATGAGATTAGTGTTTCTTGTGAGATTTCCAGTCTTTTTTGCCCAAATCTCATAAGAAGTGATTTGCATGTGATTTGAGTGCCACAAAACAAGAACTAGAAAATACGAATTTTCTAAATGGATGATCAAAAATACTAGGTGCAGTTTTTGATGCAGGTATTTGAATCTGAATACTCCTGACACCTATATTCATTCAGATGCAGTCTCAGTTTTGGCCCCTCATCTATTCATGATACAGCTATGCAAATAGCAAGTTACAAATAATTCATTTAATGAATTTCATCTCTTTGTTTGCTAATTATCTATTAAAATTGTGATTTTTTTCTCAATTGATTATTCTTGTATTCTCATCTCTCGTATTCATTTTTAAATTATTGAACAGAAAATATTCTGTAAATACATATTGTCTAAAGTTCATTCACAGACTACTCAGCACACATATTCAGTATTTGAAATTCAAGCTGGTTTGACTGGACACAGATCGCAAGGTAAAAATTTCTGTTTCTTAGAATAAAGTTTCTGGCAGAAAAGCTAGAGATTACCAAAACTTTTCAACACTATTGATATAGGCAAACATTTCCATCTATAATAAATTCATTTGGCAGAATATTCATGAAATATAAATACAAAAGGGATACGAATGTGGTTGAAGTAAATTTATTTAAAAACTGAAATAACTTTGTGTGGAAAACAGTTTGCAGTATTTGACCAGGTCCATATATATATATGCACACAATGGCGTAGTTCTGAATAAAGTCTTACTGGCATGAGACTGAGATGACCATAATCACTCCGAAGTTGCAAACACATACATAATTGAATCTTTATATGGTATATATTTTAAAGAAAAGCTATTTTAGCAATGTTTTACAAAACATCTTTTTTAAAACTATTGAAACTATATTTTTATCTTTGGGGCTTATAAATACCAAAAGAAGAAGAGGAAGAATACATTTTGTAAATCCGTAAAAATTAACCTAAAATTACTTTTCTGCTTATAAAGAAACATTGTCAGCAAATCAGCAAAGTTCCATTTTCTTCAATAGACTTGTGCCAATTTACACCAACTGAGAATCTGATGATAGTAAGGTGTGACATCTCACAACCTACCAGGGTTAGAAGCATAAACTTTACACTGTAAAGATTTCAGTGGAACTTGAGTGGACAACATTTCTAAAAAGGTTATCAGGGAGGCTAGTGTTTTTATTCCTAATACAGAAATGGAAATAAGGTGAAACCTCACAATGAGCAAAATATGATGCGGATATGTATGGTCTTCAGTATATTCATACTTTAAAATGTCAGGCAGCCATAGAGCTTACATCTTGCTAAAGAGAAAATTAAATTCCCACTGCCTTAAATTTGGCCTACTTAAGATTTAACATGGTATCATTTACTTATGGATTAAGAAGATGAATTTTAGGTTTATGAGGCACTTGAAAGTGTTTTTCCAGATGTTTCTCCTTAGGAAAGTATGATGCAAATTATGAGCTCAGTGTTTCAAAGCGTGCATATGCTCATATTCGTGTATTCATTCCTTATATTAAAAGCCTGCCTTTTAATAAGTTAAGCAGGGCAACATACTAAAGCAAGTACTGTTAATAAAATTAAAGTTAGGAACTGAGAAAAATAGAAGTAAAAGTTAATTTTTAAAAACTGTAAGTTATTCTGCTTGTTATCACATCAAATAAATATACAGTTCTATTTAATTACCAAAAACAGCAAAAAAATTGCAGTGCTTTTGACCATATTCACAATAACTCTGAATAAAGTCTAAAGCTCCTTTCATTATGCATGCTACTGTATCCAGGTATTGCACAGGTCTCAACAATGCCTGACTTTTATTTTATTTTTTCTACAGTGAATCAAATTCTTCTCTGTTTTTCCCTGACAGACAAATTTGGCCTTGTTTGTGCTGTGAATGTTTTTTTCTGTTTGTGATATGCGAGTCTGTTGCTCTGAAATTGATGCGCTGTCAAAAATTTAATATTATGAGCCTGACTTTAAAGTGCTGAGCTTCAGCAGCTCCTATTGACTTCACCCAGAGTCACAATTGGTTAGTGCTTCTAAAATAGTCATGCTCGTATGACTTTACTGCAGAATCAAATAGGAAAAGAAGACAGACTGGGAAGGAACAGATCTCTTGTTTAAAAACAGTCTTTCTGAGAATTAGCAATTGTGGCAAGAAAAAAAATGAAAACCAAATAGAAAGTAAATGATGAGCATATAATTAGGTCTAGTATGGTTAACCATTTTCCTTAGTATGAAAGTCTTTCCATAATTTTCTTTTAATTCTTAGGATACTTTCTAATTCCCAACTGTTTAACACTTGGAAGATTGCTCAGTTTCAAAATACTTCAGGGGAGTGGCTAAAGGTGACTGTCCCCAGAGGAGGAAGTGTTTCTGGTCAATGGGAGGCAGGACTAGCTTGGATCTCTTGTTTAGAATGTTTGTAGCCTCAATAGAACCTACCACAGGAACCCCGCTTCTTCTCTCCTGACTGATTCTACCTCAGTTTTCCTGGGAACTCCATTTCTTCCCAGGCCTGCCTTCCGTATATGCTTGCTTTCTTCTACCGATCATGCCTAACCTAGGCAGGCCATTCATCTGGTATTAAACCAGACAGTTCTGCTTTTCTAGAATTTGTCCCCTGCAGTACAGTACTCAGACAAAACCAGATGTGGTTTTGTCTGGTATTTGATGGGGCATGCCATTTTGAAGAATGTGCCACTCCACCCCCACCAGTGTGACCTTGAATGCCAGCAGGGGAGGAGCGGTGCATTCTTCAAAATGGTCTACCCCACCCCCATGGTGGAGCTTCTTCAGGTATGTGTAGCTCAAACACTTATCTCTTTCATCAGCAGAAGTTGGTCCATTGATTAAAAGATATTACCTCACCCATCTTGTCTCTCTAATATAGGGTGACCAGACAGCAAGTGTGAAAAATCGGGACGGGGGTGAGGGGTAATAAGAGCTTATATAAGAAAAAGACCCAAAAATCGGGACTGTCCCTATAAAATCGGGACATCTGGTCACCCTACTCTAATATCCTAGTATCCACAGCTACAACAACACTGCTTAGCAGGATTGTGTCATGTCACTGCCAGGCCAGAGCCAATGGTGAGAGAACAACACTCAATGATGGTCTATTCAACATTAAACACCTTGAGACAATGGATTTGTTCTAACTGGGAGAAGATACTTCTTCCTTCTCCTGTCTGAAGGGAGGAGGTTTTGGAAAGCAATGGAAAAATCACCAAAAGGCAGAACAGCAGCAGTCTAATAAAAGGGGGGAACTGGGAGTGAGAGCCATTTTGTACCAGATTAAGATACGGGAGGCTGCTGCAGGGGCAGGGTAAGTAAGGGGGCAGAGGACTCTTCCTGCCAGAACTGGTCCCCCAACGATTCCAAAGGGTAAGGTGAGCTACTGAGGGACATTGCATTTAGGATGTTTTATTGTTTTGTATCATCTCTATTCTCCTCTGCTTCACATGATTAAGGATAAAAGAGTATAAAGATGTTACACTGTACAAGCGTATGCATATTGACTGCTTCACAAATGTTGTTTTCCCCTGAGAGAGTTAAAGCTTCACACCTTTTGGGTGGAGTTCTGAGTGAGGGGTGCATTTAAGTCCTGGAAAGTCTGAAGGGTCAGTATTGTGCCCAGAGGGGGTAGGCATCTGGGCAGTGAGTTCCAACATTCAGAAGGTGGTGCCAGACAGAAAGTCTGAATCCTGAGACTGTGCCTAGGGCCCTCAAGTTTGGGGCAGTGGCTAGACTCCATTCAGTCTCCAGGAGCTTGAAACACCCTGGGGATCCAGAGTGACACAGGCTTCAATTCCCCTCCCAGCTATTCTAGTGGGTGGCCAGGAAGGTGCAATCTCTAGGATTTGTGACAGAAGGAACGGGCACATTTCCAGTGGTGTGAGAGACTGGGAAGAGAAAAGCCATTGGGTCCTCAGCAGAGGGAGTGGGGACCAGCAATGTGAGGATGTCAGCCAGCTGGGGTTGTGGGGCCTTCTGGTACACATATGAAGCAAGAAAAGATATGAGAGGGCCTTGCTAGAGAGAAAGGAGCAGGAAGAGAAACAAAGCTCCTGATGATCTGGGATGTAGGGAAAAGAGGAGTGAAATGAGTGCCAAGTCTCCTTGACTCCCAACCCCTAGTTTAGAATCCTCAAGATAAGTGCAATTATCCTGAGGGTTCCCAGACTTAACATACATTTTGTTCTGTTAATGTAGCCAAGTACTGATGAGTGAATTAGTTCCATACAGGGCCTGACTTTCAGCAGTACTGAGCAGCTCCCAATGGGAAAAGGGCCCATAGCTGCACTATAAAAATATTATGGATTGAGTCAATAAAATCCAAACCCATAAAACTTCTGTTACAGTAAATAACCAAGCATAATTCTGCATAGGGCTCATGATCAATGTGGAGGATCTCAAAATAGTTCCTTAATTTTGATATTATTTATTTTATATTATTTATTGTAAATGCATATCATTGGTACTAGGTTTCCAGTCGAAATGGCAGTTTAATTTCAAGTATCCAGGAAATGTTTGATTTGATGCAGTAAAAAAGTAAAAGGGTGAAACTATCTCCTGGTTCTTTTTCCTGGAATTATTAGTATTTCTGTAATATAGAACAAGTAAAGAAGATTTGATGTATGTAGGCACCACCACAACTAGTGGGAGCTGAGAGGACATGACCCCTTCAGTGTTCAGGCATACACATACTTGGTCTCCCAGCTCTTTGATGTGATTGCATATGTTTTATAGCAATAATAAAAATATCCTTAGTGAACAGTCCCTATGTGGATGAAAAAGGGATACATACTAGATTAATGGAAATTAAATGGAATGAGCCAGACTGAGAAGAAGTAAAACTGCCAAACAATACCAAAGCTTTATAAATCAACTAGGAGACCAATGTAAAGAGAACCTATATCATTTCACTCTGCATATAAACAATTGTTACATATTATTACGTACCTGCAATGCCATATGTCTACTTATGAACATACTCTGCAGACAAAAAATACCAATAAACACAATTTTTAAAAGAAAATAATTATTTTAAACATTGAAAACCACAACATTTAAAAGGTCATTCATATTTATTTTCCCACATCGCTTGCATGGACTCAGTCAACACATTGTGCTCTGTGTGACAAGAAACATTTTGCATCTATAGCAGAAGACTTCAACTTAAGAGCTTTATCTACTGGGAAACATTCCAGGTCTTTTACGACTTTCATCCTGAATTAGCTGGTATATCCAGACCCAACTCACTAAAATCTAATCCTACAGAAGAAAAACTCCTTTTTTTTTTTTTTTTTGAGAGAGAGAGAGAGAGAGAGAGAGAGAGAGAGAGATCATTTCTGGACTGTGATCTTATGATAAAAGGAACCAACCTGCTCAATAGACAAACTCTTACTGCCCTCAAAGGCCCTAATTCAGAAAAGCATATTTAAGTACATCCATAAATCCATCTTAGTTCAGCAAAGAATTTAAGCACATTGAAGTCAATTGGATTAAAGTCAAGCATGTATTTAAATTAGGATGGGCTACTGAATCAGGGCTGAAGGGATTAGGATCAGGCCAGATTGTGCCCAGATGCTTCACAGTAGAGGAGGGGGAAGCAGGGGTGAAAGAGCCCCTCCCTTTACATCCCTGCCCAGCAGGGGACACAATATCAGTCCTTGAGCCCTCCATGAACATCCTCAGGTATAAGATACCCTAAAGAGGGTAGGGAGAATGAGTTGTCAGGAGTGTACCATTTCACACCTTGGCCACAAAGTTGGTCAGCCATTTGGGGGTGAATAGGGTTACCATATCTCATAAATAAAAAAAGAGGACCCTCCACGGGCCCTGGCCCCGCCCATTTCCCCACCCCCTAGCCCCGCCCCAACTCCGCCCCTTCCCCACCCTAACTCTGCCCTCTCCTCCCTCCCACTCCCAGCCAGGGGGAAAGGGCTGCCCCAGTGCTACCGGCTTCAGGGTTTGCCGGGCAGCCCCCAGACCCTGCGCCCCCAGCTGGCGCTTCCCCAGCGCAGCTGGAGCCCGGGAGGGGAAGCGCCCAGCCGGGGGCGCAGGGTCTGGAGGCTGCCCAGCAAACTGTGAAGCCGGTAGCGCTCGGGCTTTGGGCAGCCCCTATGCCTCCGGACCCTGCGCCCCCAGGCGGGCACTTCCCCTCCGGGGCTCCGGCGGCTCTGTGTAACTTACACTGTGTAAGTTACACAGAGCCAAAGAGGAGCAGAGCCACCGCGGCTGGAGGCTCTGCTCCTCTTCGGCTCTGTTTAAGAGCCGGGCTGCCCCATCGCTACCGGCTTCGGGCAGCCCCTGTGCCTCCAGACCCTGCGCCGCCAGAGCCCGGGAGGGGAAGTGCCCGGCTGGGGGCGCAGGGTCCGGAGGCACGGGGGCTGCCCGAAGCCGGTAGCTCTCGGGCAGCCCGGCTCTTAAACAGAGCCGAAGAGGAGCAGAGCCTCCAGCCGCGGCGGCTCTGGTCCTCCCCGACTCTTCGGCTCTGTTTAAGAGCCAGGCTGCCCGAGCGCTACCAGATTCGGGCAACCCCCGTGCCTCCAGACCCTGCACCCCCAGCCGGGCACTTCCCCTCCCGGGCTCCGGCGGCACAGGGTCTGGAGGCACGGGGCTGCCCGAAGCCGGTAGCGTTCGGGCAGCCCGGCTCTCAAACAGAGCCAAAGAGTCGGGGAGGAGCAGAGCCGCCATTTTCCCGGACATGTTCGGCTTTTTGGCAATTCCCCCCGGACAGGGGTTTGACTGCCGAAAAGCCGGACGTGTCCGGGAAAAAAAGGGCGTATGGTAACCCTAGGGGTGAATATGCAGTAACCCCGAAGAGTGTATCAGAAAGCATGCTCTCCCTGGAGCAGTGCAATTTCTTAATGCCCCCAACACATGGCTGTACCTTAAAGACACTAATGATCCCTAAACTCTTTTATCCAGAGCCTGTTAATCCTGAATCATTAGAATGTTTTTTTTCTCCACTGCGCAGTTATGAATTTGGGTATTTCGCTGAAGAGTTACTCTAAACATAAACAACCATTTGGCCTGACCAACCTAACCTCAAGGCCCTTTAAAAAGAATCTGGCTTCTTGCTGTTGGGAAGTTTTCTACTATTCAAAAAAAAAATTTGACTCATGGGCTTGGTCCCCACTAACCCCCCACTTTGGACTAAGGTACGCAAATTCAGCTACGTTAATAACGTAGCTGAATTCGAAGTACCTTAGTCCGAACTTACCGTGGGTCCAGATGCGGCAGGGAGGCTCCCCCGTTGATGCCGCGTACTCCTCTAGCCGAGCTGGAGTACCGGCATCGATGGCGAGCACTTCCGGGATAGATCCCAGAACATCGATTGCCTGCCGCCGGACCCTCCGGTAAGTGTAGACGTACCCTTAGTCCTGCCAGTCTGAGCATTTGGCTTCTTTACACAGATTTCATCATCTGAACAAGTAGGCTTCTAGTAGAAATCAGTCAAGAATAGGCGAGTCAGAATGTCTCCAAAAGAAACTGCAATTGACTGAATTTCAAGTAGCCATGGCAAGCTCCATTTTTCCAGATACCCTGCATATAATTGAGTCAGTCAAATTATTCATCACAAATTATATTCTTTGCAAATTTGCATCAGGAGGATTGGCATATATACAAAGGCAAAACCACACAATTGGTCATTTCTGACTGGGAAGAAAAACACTGTAACACAACAAATATGCTTATCGTTACACATTAGTGGTATTTTACAGAACTACCTCAAAAGCAACAACTTTTATATATTGACACATGTTGGACCCTAAACTAATAGTTGTGACTTAAGATGAAACCTAACAGAATGATGGGGTCTAAAGCCATTGGCAAAGCACTGTGAGCCACACTGGTGCACATCTCCAAGCCCAAACATTTTTGACTGATAAAAAAAGCTGTGTTACAGTCAAAACAAAACAGTTTTACATTTGTAGCAATATTTTATAGCTACAAGGTAACTCCACCAAGCTAAACCAATCCACTTCTGAAGTTATTCACTGGTTTACTAATCTGGGTTTGTTTATTTGAATGTTGTTAATCACCTCTCTTGGCATAAAAAGGAAGAAGAATAGAACTATCTGCAAACAATTATTCTTTCCCCATTTTATTTATCATCATATTGAAGCAGCCCAGAAGAATTAATTTTCCTGCACTTGTATAAAACTTTAAATTGTACAGTTCATTTTACAGAAACTGTAACTTCTAGCTCACACCCCTACACGGTACTTCTCATCAACATTTTGTCTTAGGGTACGTCTACACTACGAAATTAAGTCGAATTTATAGAAGCCGGTTTTATAGAAATCGGTTTTATACAGTCAATTGTGTGTGTACCCACATAAAATGCTCTAAGTGCATTAAGTCGGCGGACTGCGTCCACAGTACCGAGGCTAGCGTCGACTTCCGGAGCGTTGCACTGTGGGTAGCTATCCCACAGTTCCCGCAGTCTCCGCCACCCATTGGAAGTCTGGGTTGAGATCCCAATGCCTGATGATGCAAAAACAGTGTCGCGGGGGGTTCTGGGTACATGTCGTCAGGCCCCTCCCCCCCGTCAGAGCAATGGCAGACAATCAATTTGCGCCTTTTTACCTGCGTTACCTGGGTTACCTGTGCAGACAACATACCACGGCAAGCATTGAGCCCGATCAGCTCAGCTCAGCTCACCATCACCATATGTCATCTGGGTACCGGCAGACGTGGTACTGCATTGCTACACAGCAGCAGCTAATTGCCTTTTGGCAGTAGATGGTGCAGTATGACTGGTAGCCGTCATCGGCTATCTGGGTGCTGGCAGACGTGGGGCTGCATTACTACACAGCAGCAGCTCCTTGCCTTTTGGCAGTGGATGGTGTATTACGATTGATATCCGTCATCGTCATATTCCTCAGTGAGTTCAATCAGAGGCACCTGGGCAGACATGTTTTGTCTCCTGGCCTACTGAACTGTCTTGACGATGATGGCTAGCAGTCGTAGTACATCATTTTCTGCCAAGCACCCAGAAGATGCTAATGACTATCAGTCATGCTGCACCGTCTGCTGTCAGCTTAAGATGTAAAAAATAGATGGACCAGATTTGTTCTGTATTCATTTGCTTCCCCCTCCCTCCGTGAAATCAACGGCCTGTTAAACCCAGGGTTTTGAGTTCAATCTTTGGGGGGCCATTCTGTGTGACAGTTGTTTGTGTTTCTCCCTGATGCACAGCCACCTTTGTTGATTTTATTTCCCTGTACCTGTAAGCCATGTTGTCACTCACCCCTCCCTCCCTCCCTCCATCAGACAATAGTTTCGCACCTTTTTTCAGCCCAGACGTCATAGCACTGGGATCATGGAGCCCGCTCAGATCACCGCGGCAATTATGAGCACTATGAACACCACACGCATTGTCCTGGAGTATATGCAGAGCCAGAACATGCCAAAGCAAAACCAGGCGAGGAGGCGATTGCAGTGCGGCGACGAGAGTGATGAGGAAATTGACATGGACAATGACCTCTCACAAAGTACAGGCCCCAGCAATGTGCAAATCATGGTGTTACTGGGGGAGGTTCATGGCGTGGAACGCCAATTCTGGGCCCGGGAAACAATCACAGACTGGTGGGACCGCATCATGTTGCAGGTGTAGGACAATTCCCAGTGGCTGCAAAACTTTCGCATGCGTAAGGGCACTTTCATGGAACTTTGTGACTTGCTTTCCCCTGTCCCCAAGCGCCAGAATACCAGGATGAGAGCAACCCTCACAGTTGAGAAGCGAGTGGCGATAGCCCTGTGGAAGCTTGCAACACCAGACAGCTACTGGTCAGTCAGGAATCAATTTGGAGTGGGCAAATCTACTGTGGGTGCTGCTGTGATCCAAGTAGCCAACGCGATCAAACACCTGCTGATATCAAGGGTAGTGACTTTGGGAAACGTGCAGGTCATAGTGGATGGCTTTGCTGCAAAGGGATTCCCAAACTGTGGTGGGGCGATAGACTGAACCCATATCCCTATCTTGTCACCAGAGCACCAAGCCACCGAGTACATAAACCGCAAGGGGTACTTTTCAATGCTGCTGCAAGCCCTGGTGGATCACAAGGGACGTTTCACCACCATCAACGTGGGATGGCCAGGAAAGGTACATGATGCTCGCATCTTCAGGCACTCTGGTCTGTTTCAAAAGCTGGAGGAAGGGACTTTCTTCCTGGACCAGAAAATAACCGTTGGGCATGTTGAAATGCCTATCGTTATCCTTGGGGACCCAGCCTACCCTTTAATGCCATGGCTCATGAAGCCGTACACAGGCAGCCTGGACAGGAGTCAGGACCTGTTCAACTATAGGCTGAGCAAGTGCCGAATGGTGGTGGAATGTGCATTTGGACATTTAAAAGCACGCTGGCGCAGTTTACTGACAGTTTACTGACCTCAGCGAAGCCAATATTCCAATTGTTATTGCTGCTTGCTGTGCGCTCCACAATATCTGTGAGAGTAAGGGGGAGACATTTATGGCGGAGTGGGAGGTTGAGGCAAATTGCCTGGCCGCTGATTACGCACAGCCAGACACCAGGGTGGTTAGAAGAGTACAGCAGGGCATGGTGCGCATCAGAGAAGCTTTGAAAATGAGTTTTGTGACTGGCCAGGCTACGGTGTGAAACTTCTGTTTGTTTCTCCTTGATGAACCCTCCCACCCACCCCCAGTTCACTCTACTTCGCTGTAAGCTAACCACCCACCCCTCCCCTCTTCGAGCACTGCTTGCAGAGGCAATATAGTCATTGTTACTTCACATTCACGCATTCTTTATTAATTCATCACACAACTAGGGGGATAACTGCCAAGGTAGCCCGGGAGGGGTGGAGGTGGAGGAAAGCGCCAGGTGGGGTGGGGGAGGAGGGAAGGACAAGGACACACAGCAGTTTAAAACTTTAACTCTTATTGAAGGCCAGCCTTCTGATGCTTGGGCAATCATCTGGGGTGGAGTGGCTGGGTGGCAGGAGGGCCCCCCTCCACTGTGTTCTTGGGCATCTGGGTGAGGAGGCTATGGAACTTGGGGAGGAGGGCTGTTGGTTACACAGGGGCTGTAGCGGCGGTCTCTGCTCCTGCTGCCTTTCCTGCAGCTCAACCATACGCTGGAGCATTTCAGTCTGATGCTCCAGCAGCCGGAGCATTGACTTTTGCCTTCTGTCAGCAAGCTGACGCCATCTTCAGCCCGCCACTTGCTCTCTTCAGCCCGCAATTCAGCCCGCCACCTCTCCTCTCGTTCATATTGTCCTTTTTTGCACTCTGACATTGACTGCCTCCACGCATTCTGCTGTGCTCTGTCAGTGTGGGAGGACATCTGGAGCTCCGAGAACATATCATCCCGAGTCCGCCGTTTTCTCCTTCTAATCTTCACTAGTCTCTGTGAAGGAGAAACATTTGCAGCTGGTGGAGGACAAGGGAGAGGTGGTTAAAAAAGACACATTTTAGAGAACAATGGGTACACTCTTTCACATTAAATTTTGCTGTTCACATTACACAGCACATGTGCTTTCGTTACAAGGTCGCATTTTTCCTCTTATATTGAGGACCTGCCGGTTTGGTGTGAGAGATCACTCACACAGTGCCAGGCAACAGATTTTGACTTGCAGGCAGCCATGGTAAGCCACAGTCTTTTGGCTTTTTTAACCTTCTTAACATGTGGGAATGGTTTCAAACAGCAGCGCCCTCATTTCCCATACCAAGCACCTGTTGGATTGGCCATTTAAAATGGTTTGCAATGTAAAAGGAGGGGCTGCAGCTTCCGGGTTAACATGCAGCACAAACCCAACTACCCCCCCACACACACACCCAATTCTCTGGGATGATCACTTCACCCCTCCCCCACCGCGTGGCTAACAGCGGGGAACATTTCTGTTCAGCCGAGCAGGAACGGGCACCTCTGAATGTCCCCTTAATAAAATCACCCCATTTCAACCAGGTGACCGTGAATGATATCACTCTCCTGAGGATAACAAAGGGAGATAAGGAATGGATGTTGTCTGCATGCCAGCAAACACCGGGACCATACGCTGCCATGCTTTTTTATGCAATGATTCCAGACTACGTGCTACTGGCCTGGCGTGGTAAAGTGTCCTACCATGACGGACGGGATAAGGCAGCCCTCCCCAGAAACCTTTTGCAAAGGCTTTGGGAGTACATGAAGGAGAGCTTTCTGGAGATGTCCCTGGAGGATTTCCACTCCATCCCCATACACGTTAACAGACTTTTCCAGTAGTTGTACTGGCTGCGATTGCCAGGACAAATTAATCATTAATTATTAAACACGCTTGCTTTTAAACCATGTGTAATATTTACAAAGGTACACTCACCAGAGGTCCCTTGTGTTCCCTCAGGGTCTGGGAGCACGCCTTGGGTGAGTTCGGGGGTTACTGGTTCCAGGTCCAGGGTGATAAACATATCCTGGCTGTTGGGGAAACTGGTTTCTCCACTTCCTTGCTGTGAGCTATCTTCATTGTCTTCATCATCATCATCTTCCGCGTACCCCGAACCCGCTTCCCTGTTGCGTGATTCTCCATTGATGGAGTCAAAGCACACGGTTGGGGTAGTGGTGGCTGCATCCCCTAGAATGGCATGCAGCTCTGCGTAGAAGTGGCATGTTTGCAGCTCTGCCCCGGACCTTCCGTTTACCTCTCTGGCTTTGTGGTAGGCTTGCCTTAGCTCCTTAATTTTCACGCGGCACTGCTGTGCGTCCCTGTTATGGCCTCTGTCCTTCATGGCCTTTGAGACTTTTTCTAATATTTTGCCATTTCGTTTACTGCTACAGAGTTCAGCTAGCACTGATTCGTCTCCCCATATGGCAAGCAGATCCCGTACCTCCCATTCGGTCCATGCTGGAGCTCTTTTGCAATCCTGGGACTCCATCATGGTTACCTGTGCTGATGAGCTCTGCGTGGTCACCTGTGCTCTCCACGCTGGGCAAACAGGAATGAAATTCAAAAGTTCGCGGGGCTTTTCCTGTCTACCTGGTCAGTGCATCTGAGTTGAGAGTGCTGTCCAGAGCAGTCACAATGAAGCACTGTGGGATAGCTCCCGGAGGCCAATAACATCGAATCCCGTCCACACTACCCCAAATCCGACCCGCAAAGGCCAATTTTAGTGCTAATCCCCTCGTTGGAGGTGGAGTAAAGAAACTGGTTTAAAGGGCCCTTTAAGGCGGAAAAAAGGGCTTCGTCATGTGGACGTGTCCAGGCTTAATTCGATTTAACGCTGCTAGAGTCGACCTAAACTTGTAGTGTAGACCAGGCCTTAATCTAAGAGGAAGAGATGGTGTAAAACAAAAATTCCATTACAATGAGTAAAAGATACATTCTACCAACCTTTAAAAATAGCGTAAGCTTGTTTTTAAAATTTTGCACAGCATGCAAAAAAAAAAATAGCCAAACAAAACCTTCTCTACATAGAAAGATAGGAGATAACTGTACTAAAAGATCATCATCTGTAAATTGTGAAGAAAATTTTAGATTCCAGGGTACAGTGAAAAAATCCATCATTTACCCATGGGTTTTACTAGTTAAAAAATAAAAATAAAAAGACAAACCATAGCTTTGTAACTTCATGAAGGATAGAGGTAAAGGCTGTCCCCCACACTCCCTTCCTCTTTTCCCAATTCTCTTTTTTAATCAAAAACTTCCATCTTCTCAATATCCTTCTTTTAGACATACTGTTTATCATAAAAGGTCTAATGACCTGAATTAAGGCTTTAGTCACCATAATGTTTCTTTTTTTCAGTAATTTCTCAGGTATATCATATATTTTTGTACATTATTTAACACTGTAAATTAACTAGAGTTACATCTTATATAAAAGTATAATGTAAATTTGTATATAGGAACAGGAAAAATAAATCTTTAGCGCCCCTTCAGTGTGATGAAAAATAAAACAAAAACAAATAAATGTAATAGTTGCTTTGCAGGTACTATTACAAAATATCACCTGCCAATATGACCAAAATGTCATCTGCCCAGTGCTTTTATTAAATATTATATATTCTATATATATTCTGATACCCTATGACAGAGCAATTAGATAGTTTGGCAAAAGAATAATGCCTCATGAAGTCCGGTAGAGTTGCTGCATGACAAATGCTTGTCCATGCTCTAGCACAACCACTATCAAAGGATGGATACAAAACAGTTTCAAAACAAAAAAAATGCAATCTGTTGTCAAAGTTTCCCCTAAAATTGAAGTCAGCTCTTACCGCCATACTCTGTATTTTTATGTTAAACTTTTGAAAGTTTAGTATAGTTTATTTTTAAGACTTTATTTGATGTTATTTTTTATTTCATAGATATGATTAAAAATTGTATGTTCAACAGAAAAATATGGAAAAAATGGCAGTTTTTAATTTAAAAAAGTCAAGAAAAGACATACTGTATAGAATTTTCGGAGAATATTTTGTATGTATCTACTGCCTCCCAAAAACTAAAATATAGGTTTCCCGAATACTCCATTGCTATTCTTGTTTTATTACTAAAATGTATATGTAGTATATTTTGGTAAAATATTCTTTTAATTTATCTGTCCTTCAAAAACCTTTCTAAAATTATGAGCCCTCTAATACAGTTGCTAATTTCCAGTAAGTATACAACGTTATGAAGGAAGGCATTACTTTGAGTAAATGGAATAAGGGAAATTTGAATAAGGGTTTGGCATGTAACTACATTAAGTTCTCTATCTGTTTTTCAAGACAATTGTTAAAGGAATTGTATAAAAAGAGGAAATTTTATTCCTGATCCGGAATTAAAAAACAAATACAGCTAATTGCTAAATTAGCATAAGTTTTGTAAAAAGTTTTCTAAAGAAATCTACATACATTCTCATTTTGGATGGTATTTTATCTTTCAGTTACAATTTAATGTACCACAATGAATAATTCCACAAAAGGCCACGGGGTTAGAAAAATCTTCATGAAATGTAATGCAATTTAATATTTTATGATACAGTATATGATTCCATCAGGTCAAAGAACAGGGATTTCTGCCATTTGGCTAGTAACAGTCTATGAGGTGAGATGCTTTTCTCTTCGCTCTGCCTTTTTTGTGCTTTCTGTGCTTTTTTAAAAAAAAATAACTTTTATGGATATATGTATTGACACTTCTCCTTTGTTGATTTTGTACAATTTTAATAACTTTAGATGTGTATTAAATGCATAACAAGCATATGTTCCCCTTAAAATGAGGAAAAGGCATTAAATCTATAGTTATTCATTTATTTTAATGATTTCAGTAAGGATAAATTAAATAAAATTTAAAAATCCCTCGCCCTCAAAGTGGCCAATAGTACCAAAAATGCACATGTCCAAACATGATACCTGGGGCTCCTGGGACAGGTAAGAGGGACTTTGCTACATACAGTCAACTCCTGGGGCAAAAGGGGGTGGAACAAAATATAACAGGGGGCATGGAAACCTGTCAAAAATATATGAAGAGTAAAAGTACAGAGTTATTATTACTTATATTCTTTCGTAAAATCCCCTCCCCTCTCTGCGACCAGAGATCTTGGATGAAATATGTTTGGCGGGGGGTGGGGGGGTTGTGGCTTGACATGGTATATTCTTTGTGATGCTGAGACTCTCTGCTTATGGTAGTTTTTTCCCAGTAAATGGAAAACTACTGTAACAATTTTCATGTTTAAAGAGGAAAGGAAACGTAACATTTTGTTTTATATCCCCAATGGTTTGATGCTGACAAACTATAACACAGAGCAGCACTTCCTACCTCTCCCAGACACTGTTTCCTGGGTTTATTCTTAGACTGTAATTTCAAACAAAATATGAAAAAATACTCCTGGGGAATGCAGAAAGGGTCAGTAATTGAAGACAGTAAATGATTCAGGTTAGCGATTCTCCAAGCTGCATGCTAAAAGGGCAGTGATCTCCTTTCTTACTGTAGCTTTTGTATCATTCTTCTCTAAAATAATTTCATTTATATACAGGATAATGTAATCTATGGGTAACCAAGTGTAGCACAACTGTAATAAGGTATATTAAGCTGGAGGAGACTTACATCTTTCCGATAGAGGGTGAAATCCACTACACTCACAGAGAGCCTGAGAAGTCACACTCTGTACAAGTGGAGTGCAGAGAGATTTGGAAGGTAAAATTCACATGCCCCCAAATCAGGATCAGTGGGTGTGTGAAGGGGTGTATAAACTGTACACCAACCAAGAGCCCAAGATCTCTTTTAGCCCCATTTTGTTACATCTCGAGGGTGAGTCAAAGGGAAGTTTAGTGCAGTGTGAAAAGTAGACCCAGGAAAGCAGGGCCGGCTCCAGGCACCAGCCGACCAAGCACATGCTTGGGGCGGCACCTTCTAAGGGGCAGCCAATCTTGGGGTAGTAGGGCAGCGCTCTGTTTTTTTTGTTTTGTTTTGTTTTGGCGGGGCGGCGCTCAGGGGGGGAGGGTGTTTTGGCAGGGCGGCGCTCGGGTTTTGGAGGTTTTTTTGGTTCGGCAGGGCAGCGCTCGGGGTTTTTTTGTTGTTGTTGTTTTGGCGGGATGGCACTCGGTTTGTTTGGGGTTTTTTGGTTTGGCGGGGCAGCGCTCAAGGGTTTTTGGTTTTGTTTCGGCGAGGCGGCGCTCGGAGGGGGGTTGTTACGGCGGGGCGGCGCTCATTTTTTTTTTTTGCTTGGGGCAGCAAAAAAGTTGAGCCAGCCCTACAGGAAAGAGATGGCCTGGAATTCTTTTTCTGTGGGAAGGGCCTGAGGGAAGCCAGGTGGCCAGATATCTATGGGAAAGGAGTGGAGTTAGCTCTTTGTGGGCCTTGAAACCGAGGCAAGTTTCCAAGGAGGTAGTCATGTAGGCTGATGTTCTGCAGAAGAGTGGAGCAATGGGAAGAGTGTAAAATGGACTAAAAGCTCAAGACCAGGAGCACCGGAAGAAATTGCTTTCTTTTTTTTTTTGAAGATTTGCTGAGGGATTCCATTGCTCTGGAAGAAAAGTGAGGCTGAAGAGGAGCCCAGGAGGGACGGAAGAGGTTGTGTAGGTTATCACTATTTGCCAGGCACTATTTGTCTGGCACATAAATACCCCAGAAGGGGAGGAACTATAATGTGACCTGGCAGGAGGACCAAGTCACCACTGTACCAGACCGCTGAAGTCTTGAGGAGGAGAGCAAAGCAGAGTCTCTGAAATACTGTATCACACCTTGAGGGGATGCTCTGGGATGGTGAGACCACAACAAGCTGAAACACAGCTCCAAAACCCATTCCACATCTTCAACCCCTGACTAATATTCTCATTTATGGGCTGGAATAGCAGCTGCAGCTCTTCCTGAACCAATTGCACAAGGTGTTGGCTCTACTACCTCATTTAAACATGGATCCTCTATCCTTTCCTCGCACTCCATCACAGCCTTGCGCCTAAGCCACTGCAAGGCCACTATGGAGATTCTTCGGTGGCACTACTCTGAACATCTATCGAATTATGATGAGCTAATATAAAAATGTCCTCCTTAGAATTTACTTTGAATTATAAATTCATGTTATTAGTGGCTATAGTACTCTGGGAACATGATGAAAGAAGGGAGAGAATAAGCTGTACTTGGCACAGGAATAGAGGGTTTATTTGCACTTATCATTTAGGTGGAGTAAATATGTCATTACAGGAAACATACTGTAAATAAAGCACTTACTGGGAAACCGTGACTTTCTGTATATTTTATGAAAAGCAATCAGATTTTTACAAACTTCAATGAGTATGAAATTAGATCAGTTAAAATATTTCATTCTTTGCATCTCTACTAATATACACATTCCCTCAGACATTATATTCCGTTACCTACAATGCTAGCCACACATAAGGTTGGTTCCCAGAATGTATAATAATGGTTTTGTGAAGGGTTCACTCATCTAGTGGTCAGGCAGAGCGTGGCAGGTCCTCTTCTCTCCTGGTGCCCCAGTTCACACCTATTGAAGTCTGGGAGGCGAGCGGGCACAAGCTCGCCCACATCTGAAGGCCCCTCCCCCCACCTAAGGGGAGGAGCTACTGGACCCGGGAATCAAATGAGGATGGGAGACAACTAATGAAGAACAGGGTCAAGAGTGAGGGTCATAAGTACAAAATCAGGGATCCAGAGGATGCCCCTGTTGACAGTTGCTCTGGTGCTGCGGTGATCTGGTCCTTCCATGACTCAGCCCCCTCTGATCAGGTCACATGTTTCAGGTCTGCCCCTTTCTGGTTATACGAAGAGTTCAACAACAGAGTAGTTCTCTGGGTTAATTGTGGGTCTCTGGGTCTCCCTCTGAGTTGAGGTCTCGGTGTCTTGTCCTCAGGCTTCAGGACCTTCTCTCCCTTAGACTCCCTGTATCAGGGATCTGCTTCCGTTTTGGCACACCTTAGGGGTTCGTAGGCCAGTCCTCTCCACCGCGTTCCCATGCAGGGCCCAGTGTAGGCAGCTACATCCTGCACTACCAAAGTGCTATACTGTTGCCTCCCTGGATCACACTTCCTACCAGTCCTCTCTTTTCCAACAGGTAAAGTAAAGATATTAAATAAATGGAAATCAAAGATAAATTCTCAGACCTACAACTCCCAAGTCTCTTCTCTTTGGGTTTGGCCATACTACAGTCAGGCCTCAGACTGCAGGAGTTCAGAAATGTAGGTCAGCTCAATTCTACAGTCTGCTGCCTTACTGAGCTGGCCTGCTCCCCTTTTGAGCTCCTCCTCCAAGCCATGCATGCTTTTGCAGGTGTGATGGGTTGGGACTGCCTAGGCCCAGAGCAGCTGCTTAACCCCTTCCTTAGTGGTGCGAGGTTTGTAAACTCCATCACAGGTGTAAACATCAAGTCAGTTGCCATGCTGGATATATGAAAAGGTGGAGATCAGTGCCCAAAATGGGTTTATGTTACAGCAACTCCATAAACAATGTATCAGTGAGGGTGGTTGATAATCACATTTAGGAACATGAACAAATGTATATTTGGATTATTTTCCTTCGAAAATGGAGGAAAATACTAAAGTCTATGCACCACAAAGTACTGCACTTGCTTAGGGGTGCTGCAAATAGAGACCTCAATGGGGTTTTCAAATGCTTTCTGCTATTGATTATTCTTAAGAGGAATTTTAATGTCTTGAGTGCAGGTTATAGAATTTGGCTTATACACTATTATGTGTTCCTTGGAGATGCAGTTGTATGGGAGAGATAGAAGCTTACTTGGGTTAACCACCGTCTTCTAATTGCTTCTTCTTAATTGTTCAGTTTCTTTTTTAAATAACTTGGTCTAGGAACTGTCTAACTCAACCTGTGGCCCGCAAGCCACTTGCAGCCCAATCAGCACAGAGCTGTGGCCCCTGTTACATCCTCAGGGCCATACAGGTAGTATTGGATGTGGCCCAAAATGGTAAATAGGTTGAGAACTACTGGCTAACTTGTAGATACACAGAGAAAGCTCAAGACGCTAAATTAAATTTAATTCTGAGCTGTACAAAGTTCTGTTAGTGTTATGCCATGGAAAATATCTCCAATGGTTCACAGACCTTTGGCATCTCATCGTTTAAAGTTAGCATCATCAAGTCCTGGAGGAAAACCTGATGGCCCATACATCCAAGAAGCCACTGGGAGTTCTGGCATTACACCAAGTACCCAATCATTTTTCTCCATATTTGCAGAATGTTCCCTAGGATAGGATTTTGTCTGATCTCCTAAAGGAGACAAGTATCTGTCATAAATCAAGTTGGAAAGAATAAGAGTAACAAGCTGTTTCAATGTTTTGCCCTGGAGAGCTGTTTTTCTGTAAAATCCAACCTGTTCCAAACATCTTAAATTACAGTTGTCCAGATTGCAATGACAGGGAGGGTGTCAGTATCTTTGTATGTTTTCTGTCTTTTGAACCTCAGCAAATGGATTTGTGGGCACTTTTCAAGCTATAAAAATTGTAGCATATTCATTTTATCTCCTCCTTTTTTTATACCAACCAGGTAGCAGTACTAGAAAGACTTCTGGGTACTATAGTACTCAGGTAACATTAATTTTAATGCAGTTAACTCATCCAAACATAGATAATGCTAAATTATGCCACCTTTGAAGGGCAAGTGTATAAAAGGGGTTGCAGGTTTAACATTATTAGTTTAGTTAAACTGGGTGACAGTTGTGCTCCTTTGACACCTGAATTCCTCAGGGGACCATCAGCATAAGAAAGTACTTAGCATCTCATTGAAAGGTCACTCGCTTCAGCTCTCAAAACATAGTCCTCTACGCCTTTAAGAATTATTTAAGGTATAGAATGGAAGCTTGTGTTTCACTGAAATATAATAGGGTGTCCATCTGCACAGCCAATAATCATGTCATCATGAATGTTATGATGCTCTGAATCTCTGAAAGCTATTGCAAGTGGTTTAGTGGAGAAACCTGTCAGGAGAGGTGAGAGAACATCCTTGCGCTGTGCCACTTTTTCAGGATAATGTCTCTAATCGGGATCTGTTCAAATAAAGGAATGCATACAGAGACTTACAGATAATGAAGGCCAAAATTTCTCTAGTACTAAAAGAATGTAGCCCAAAGAACCCTATTGAATGCCTTCTCAGTATCTATGTCAGACTGCATTTTGCTTAATGTTGTTTTACTCTGTAGGGTATCTTTCATAGGTAAGGTTTCATTTTCGGATTTTATTTATTTTAGAATTTCCCATGTCTTGATTAAAAAAAATTAAAAAGGGGTGAAAAACACTACAAAAAAAATCAACCGAGAGTTTCTGGGCAAATATCAGGGTCAATATTGGGGGATGGGAGAACAGAAGAAAAGCAACAGAGAAAAAAAAGAGTACTTCTGACTCTGCTACCCACTCCAGAAGGAGAGATGATAATTTGATAACCTGGGTCGTCCACATCATCAAGCAGCTTTCTCCCTTTCCAGAGTGGGAGGGAGCTGGGTATGGGGGAATCCCTCTGGGCTCCCATAGGGTCTGCCCAAGTTACCAAGCTGCCATCTCTCCTTGCAGCACAGGGAAGCTGGGTCTGGGGAGTTGTTTTTGCCACATGCCTGCATGTGTGTACCTTCCACTACATTTCCTCACTTTACAGACAACCTCACATTTACAATTAAATTAATTTATTAGCATAAACACATCTACCTACTGTAATCTATTCTATTTTCTTAATATAATCAGTAATTTCATGTACTTGCATACATGTACTCAAACTTCAGGTGAAAATTGATGAAAACCGAATAACTTTTGTAAACCTCAGGAATTTTTCGGTAAAAACAAAAACTTAAGAGCCTTGTCTATAGGTAAACTAGCTGGTAATCGGCTGACTAATTATATGAAACTTCTAAATTAAACCAGATTTTAGATACATTAAAACTAAATACATGACCCTGCTGAGGGTAAACTGTCACGATTAAAGACAGAACAAAGGTCCAGTCATTAAAGAACACAGAACCATTATTAACCATACATTAATATTGTCATACTGTATAGTTAACACTAGATAGACTGACTGGCAATAATAGAATTATGTACTATGGTAACAGCCCTCTCTCTCTTTTCTCTTTTTTTATCTTTATTATAATTTGTAGGAGAGAGAGCTTTACAAGTACTATGAAATTTTCTTATTTTGTTTAATATTAAATACATACAACTAAACATGGCATAATTTGGAGTGTGTTGTTTGAACCTTCCAAATTGATTGGATTAGTTATAAATCAGTAAGGTAAAATGTGGGCTTGAATGAGAGCAGAAATTCAAGTTTACTCCTATTCAGCAAGTTAGGCATTAGGATCAACAGGACATAGGAAAGGAATAGGATGTTGAGACTGTTTAGAGAGTCTATGAGAAAGATATACATGGTATTTCATATAGGCCTCCTTAATGCATGCTTAGTCTATTGATTATATGAAAAGTGCAGACTACACTCAGTCTGGATCATCAATGATTGTCAATACAATTTTTACACATGATGATTCCTAATAAAAACATATCAGTGACTCTAAGTATGTACAATAAAACTAATAAATATGAATTATTTAAATACCTTTCATTTAACAAACAATATTGCCGGTTTAATTATATACCAGCATTAATTTAATGTAAAATATGCCTTAAGATATGTTGAGTTAAGCTTTTCTGCTTGACTTTGCAAATTTCAGGCTTCTGAAGAGTTTCTAAACAAGGGATTATGTTTCTTTTAAGATAGTCAGTGTTCTTACTCATCAAGTAGGTGAGCTGGTTTTCTAGGAGATACATAAAAGTGCCTGTTGTTTGGACTGATGCAGATACCACAACTCTTTTTTCCACTGCTGTTATCTGATTTTGAAATCTATCAATCTTTTCACTTAGTTGGTCTAAAAGAGGATTTTAGAGACATTTCAGTTTCTGAAAATTTACTATCCACTACTCAGAGCAGGTATAAATGAATTTCTCATATGATCTGGTTACCAAATCTCCACATTCTGCAGACTGTGTGGCTCCACCATCTTGATCCATTCTTCCTAATCTGTTCCTATTCTTTTAGAACTGCAAATGTTGACATCAAATTGAGCAAGGTTGTCTTTTAGTGCTCAGAAAGAAGTCCACAAAAGTTGATAAAGCTATTCCACTGGTGTTACCATTTGGGAAGACAAAATTAGCTCTTGAAATGAAGATCTTAAAAGGCTGCAGCCAGGGGCTCAAAGACAACATTGGTTAGCTTTCATGGAGTATCAGATCATCTCAGCCAGGGCTGAATGAAAACATAGGCACTACAGGCCTTTGCCTAGACCCAAGCTCTGGGAGTCATGTGATTACATCAAAATCTGAGCTTTCATTTAAAAAATGTTTCCAGCCCTGGTGCTTTAAAAGAAGAGCTTGAAAACATAAGCTAAATGTAACTGATACTGGAACATCTGCAGGAGTCTGCAGAGATCCTGAAACAATAGCTCCAAGAGGATTAAACTGCCCTATTAATTTCAATGGGGGTGTTAACTCCAAGACTTACTGCTCAGAGTGCTCAGGTTGGTAGGGAGAGGCACTATCAGCACCATCCCAGCAGAACATTCTGGGAAGGACCTTCCCACCTACCCAATCAGGTGCACCTCAACTGCTGGGGTAAGGACCAGGCTATCACTTGCTGCCTCCTCTGACTCTCTACTGGAGAAAGAGGACCTTTGCTGCTCCCAAAGAGACATGGGCCCCTGCTGCCATTTTTGGGGGGTGGAGAAAGGCCCTGACACCTCTGTTTCTCTGAGAGAGAAGTGGGCCCCTCTGCTTTTGCCACACCAACCGCAGGTGGACAATGGGCCAGATAGGATATGTCTACACAGCAAAGGAAAAAAACGTGGCTGGCCCATGCCAGCCAACTCAAGGTCGGGCTGCGAAGCTGTTTCATTGCTGTGTATTCCGGGCTCGGGCTAGGGCCCAAACTCTATGACTCTGTGGGGTGGAAGGGTCCCAGAGCTTGGGTTCCAGCCCGAGTCCAGAAGTCTATACAGCAATGAAACAGCCCTGTAGCTCAAGCCTCATGCACCCAAGTTGCTTGGAATAGGCCATCCGTGGGGTTTTGTTGTTGTTGTTGTGTAGACATACCCACAGAGCCCTGGATTGTAGTGTGCTTGCATTCCTGGATTGCTTTAATACGACACTTATCATAGCCCAGATTTTTTCTGTGCCTAAGGCCCTGTGAGTGGAGACAGGTGCCTTCGGTGAGATAATCATATTTTTCTCAGAATGGAAAAGGTTCATGACCATAAGGTGGGGCTTCTCAAACTTTTGATAGCATGGACCTTATTTGAATAGAGAGACTGTCTCATGGACATCTCCCCTCTCATCTGCAATTCCATGGACAGTATGCCCTCCATTCACAAATGCTTAACATCTCTGAGGCAACTACAACTACACAAGATATTGCTCACCTGGAAGAATAATTCTAGGAAATATTAGGAAACATAGCAATATTAGGAAAAGTAATGTATTTTCACTGACTTTTTTAATGCATTTTAGCAGTTGGAAATCAGGAAGAGGAAATATAGCAACATGTGACCACCAAGCTATCCATGGACCACAGTTTGGAGAATTCTGCCTCTGGGCAATCTGACTTTCTGGATACAGGTTTTTTACAAATCATATTTTAGTGAGTCTCTTGTAAAAGTCTTTTAATCATAACAAATGGCAAATTACAAAGCAAAGATTATGGAAATCTTCAAGAGCCAATGTTTTCCCACTGTGCTGATCGGTCTTATGCCTCCTATTTCGCTCATTTGTCCAGTATTTCAATGGGCTGTCCTGGGCTTCTTTAGCAGAAAGCTACTGTAGTGGATTTCTAAGATCTATTGCTTAAATGAACCCAGCATATTAGGTTAACTCCATTTCAGGGAGGAAATGGTTAAAGAACTCACTGTTCCCTTGTGCCCGGGAGGCAGCCTTTGTGTTTAACATTGGCAGGGTCTCAGTCTGCGCTGGAGGTTTGGGGGGAGGGAGTAAATGTGGGAGGGGACAGAAAGAGGGGACGTTCTGACATCTCTGTCTCTCTCTCTCTCTCTTGCTGATACAGCGGAGGTGGAGATTTCCAATCCCACCCAGTCACATTGAGAAAGGAGGATTTGGTAAGGCTTCCCCAGGAGAAGCCACACTGAGGAAATTCTCAGCAGCAGCTTGAACTACACTTGGAGTGGGTTTGCAGTCTCCTATGCACGGAATTGGGGGCAGAAGCAGCTGCATATTCCCCGGGTGAGAGCCTAGAGGGAGCTTCATGGTATGGTTTTAGCACTTATCCTTAACAATTCAGAAAGGGATTGGGTGATGATGATAAAAGTGTGTGTTAGTTATCAGGCATCTTATTTTACCTTTGCAATAAATGTTAGTTTTAAAAGTTTAAAATATATAGAACATGTCAGTTACCCAGTACTGAAGGGGAGTTGTGGATGGTAATGCTTTGCCACTTGTATTTTGGAACTGATCTTTTGACAGTGCTAGAAGGGAGGGTGTTTTCTTTTTTGTTGGAAGAAGGGAAAAGGGCAGATATCCCACAACCACTACACTTTGCTTAGTGAGATCTAACTAGAAGAAAATTATTTTTTTCAGTACTTTTTATTGTAATTGCTTTGAAACTTCCATCCTCGTTAAGTTTATTAGATCCCATTTTAAACCTCATGTGCCTTTTGGCCTTTTTAATTTAATGAATTAAATGTTTACAAATCTCAATAGTGTTTAATCAATTAAACAATTCATTTCAAACTGCCTGGTTTGGTTTTGGAAATCTTGGCATGGGGATTGTCCTGGCTTTACTCTTCCTAGCAGGATCTTTGTTGCTGGGAAGTTAGGAGTTTTGTTTTCAGCGTCCCATGCTGGTTGTAAGAAATTTTGTGTACCATTGTGTTAGTGACACACTGACACCACATGCATATGGCCTGTAAATGCACAGAAATTCCTTAGCTATTGTAGATACTGAGATTAAATAAATACAATGGGCTATTATATTGTATTCTTACAGACAGTTAACACAAGTATTATTATATTGCATGCAATGGGGTGCTTGTGCACTGCTATTACATATGCATACAGGCATACTGAAAACAAGCACATAGTAATGGAGGATTTGTCAGTGACTCCATATCTTGAATATGTATATCATGAATCCATGTTCTTGGAAATCAGTATATGGGAATTTTTTGTTTTGTTTTGATTTTGCTACCTCTTCAGGAAAAGTTTCTTCTTGGGGTCTTGGGTATTTTGTCCATCGTTCCTCATGCTGTTTGTACAACTGCCATGTTGACATCAAATTTATGTGGTATATAAGTAATATATCAAATTTGCACATAAAAAGTTCATAAACTGAGAAAGAGAAATCAGATCTGGATTCTATACCTGGCTGTATCACTGTATCACTGATTTATTGTATGAACGGGATAAGTCACTGCAATTCTTGGTGACTTAGTTTTCCCCATTTGTAAAATTGTTGTTGTAAAATTGTTACGAAGTGTTTTAGAATCCTAAACTGAAAGCACTAAAGCGGTGCAAAGTATTGCTAGTGGTCCTGAGATACCAGTAGAACAAGCATTTTTTAAATAAATATCTTAGACAGATATCCAGTTCATTAGGGTTTAAGATCATATACACAGACTAATATAGTGGGCCAGATTATGATTTTAGCTACACCAATGTAGTAGGGTCAGAATTTGTACCACTGAGGACAAACACAGGCATACATATACTCTATGCAAAATACGCACGCACACACACATATTAGGGATGTGTATGCTCCTGTTACACACTCATGACTCTTTACATACCACCTACTGGAATGGAAGAGCATAGTAGGTAGTAGTACTAAATATTTGTATTAGGATAGTGCCCAAGGGCCCAGTGCCAGTGAACTCTCTCTCATTGCTTTCTACTGTAAATTTTTCACTGTTATTCGGGAATCTCCACATATACTGGAATTTATTAACTTAAAAGTATCTCTGCAACTCCTTCATTCAAGTTCTCCTAGTAATATTATGCAACACTGGACTTTTGAATCTCCAGTTTGGCTCAACACTGCCCTTGACTTTATCCTAGCTCACACAGAGATGTCTTGTGATAGTTTGTCACACTGAGCTGAAGGGAAGGGGAAAAAATCTTTGGGGCTTGGGAGTGCGCACTAAACATCACAAAAGAGAATCCCAGAATGGTTTCTATGACCTGAAGCATGATGCAGCATTACTAATATTGATGAAACCATCCTCCACTGCAGTAAATAGACTACAGACTTTTTTGTTACTCAGGGTCACACTTGTGGTGGAAGAATGTCCTGCTACTGATGTGCCCTTTACAAGCTTCAGATTTCATGGGTTATTCCTTGGAATGCCATGCCAAGTATTTAGTATGCAATATCTATCATGTTTTCTTTTTTATACAATTATAATTAACTTATCTACGGCTAACATCTGAACATGAGCTGCACTGGAATTCTGAAATATCCAGGATAAATTTCTACTAGCCTACTGGTATATGTAGCAGATTTAAAAGCATTAAGGGCCTGATCCAAAGCGTACTGAAGTCAATATAAGTCTCCCCACTCACTTCTGAGGGCTTTGGATCTGGCACTAAATGAACTACTTATTCATGAACTGGATTTGAAAATTACATATTCAGGGCTTTTACATTTTAAAAGCCAGCTAATGATTATGGCAAAGAAAAATAGGTCTATAGCATCATTTTTGTAGTACACCAAATATTAAAACAAATAATAATAATAATACATTCTGGCCTTAAATAGAATTTATGAATTTAAGGTTGTGGCTTTGTTATTTAGCAGAACTCCAGCTATGGAAAATTTTAAATTGTTTTTTGACTAAAGTATCAGTAATGCCGCCAAGACATCCCATGCTGATTTACTCGACTTGGAAGCCTAAGTCTTGTGACAAAACTCTTATCCACCACTTGTTGTCTGGAATGCTTTATCCCTTATATAGACAAATACTCCTACACACTTTTGTGATATGGCAGGATTTCTTTAGCACTACCCCTCAAATGCCATGGGGATTTTATGTCTCATTTTGTAATCTATTATCCAAGATAGCTTAACTAGCATAAAAAACAAGCTGTACAAGCTCTTCTTTTGAAATGAGAAATAAGATGAGTGTCAATCTGTGTTTTGTTTCTCCATATAGGTGAAGAAGTGAGAAGGATCACACTGAAACATTGAAAGAAGTATTTCATTGATTGTGCCTGCCATTCAAGACTTTAGGATGGAAACCTTTTGTTTAAGAGTCTCCTTGCTACTGCTTGTCGCTGGATGTGGCCTCAGCGACAGTTCTGACAGATATTACACCAATCTGAGTGATTCTGGAAACTATTTGACCACCTACTCTGTACTAGAGCCCAGCTTACTCCTTACTACTATCCGACCCATGGTACCCAACAAAACAGACTATTGCTCCGAACCGGCCAAAATTGCTGACACTTTCAAATACATTAACACAGTGATATCTTGTATTATTTTCATCGTTGGATTGGTTGGGAATGCAACTTTGCTGAGGATCATTTACCAGAACAAGTGTATGAGGAATGGCCCCAATGCGCTGATAGCTAGCCTGGCACTCGGAGATCTTATCTATATTGTCATTGATATTCCTATCAATGTATATAAGGTAGGAAGCAACAATGGGTACACTTTAACTGCTGTTCTTTAACAGGTTCACAACGTATCAGTGATTACTGATTTTCTATTTATTAATAAGCAAAGTATAAAGGAAAGGGAAATGAAACTCAGTCTATGTTCAAAAGCAAACATCAAGACATCATTTTTAGGTTTCTTCTTATGAAGATACAATGTATCCTCTTTAGCAAGTTATTCTGACCTACCATAGCAAGGTGTGTCCTTGTGTATTTAGCAGCATCTGGTTACAAATAAAATACAATAGAATTTGATTTTGGGTGGTGTCCTTCAGACAACTGAGGACAGAATTAAACAAATGAAGAGAGCGAATTTTGAAGACTGCTATTCTCTTTATGGATCAGATTGATAACTACTATTTTGGGACCATATCCTTTTCTTCCTTTGTTTATACAGAAAATATTTCCCATGATTTACCCAGTCTTTATGTGATGATTTAATAGCCCTTCTAGAGTTGAGTGTTAGGGCTTGAATTTAACATTCATTCATGGCAGAGGCTCAAATCAGTTTATGATTGTTAAGGCCACTTATATATCAGAATAGTGTTTAAATACTGTTTGGCAGCTGGATTTGTCAAAATACATGAAGGATTATAAACAACTCTTTCAACTAAATTACATAGGGCAGTCTTGACTTAATATATAACTACACAAACCCACGAAGGTTACTTTTTATATTGTATTATACATTTACTGGCCCAAATTTGACCATAAACTTGCATGATTAATCATATGATTATATTGGGCCCAAAGAGGTCTAGACTTCACTGATATATGCTGCGGGTTGGAAAGACAGAACTACAATTAGAAATAGATTTTAAAAGACACATTTTTTTAAATAAGCAAAAAACTCCTGTGGGCCCTAATATAGCTGCTGTTGACGTGAATAAGAACAGGATTCGATTCTTGTTATTTTTCATGAGGATCAAAATATTTGGCTGATCTTGAAACTTGCTTGAATGTGTTTTAGAAACCCTTGAAATATGTTTGTAAAGTTTTACTCACTTTAGCCTTGTGAGCCTGGAAAGCAAACATACTGCTGAGATTATTATGACTATTCTTTCCTTAGGACCTCAAACAAGGCATAATATTATAAAATAATGGCTTTCAATCTTTTTTTCATTTGTGGACCCCTAACAACTTTTGAATGAGGTGCAGGCCCCTTTGGAAATCTTAGACATAGCCTGCAGATCCCCAGGGGTTCGCCGACCACAGGTTGAAAACCACTGTTCTACGGTAATGACAACCTTTCACGTACCTCTTAGACATAGTCTGTGAACCCCCAACGGTCCATAGACCACAGGTTGAAAACCACTGTTATAAAATAAACAATTTAACCCCCAAAGATTTTGGCAAATTTCAGATTTTGTTCACACTCACATATATATCTTTATTCATGAATATAATATATAGTAAATGTTTGCCTATTAGGGCTTAAAAATGGGTTTTAAAATAAAAAGAAAATAGCTCAGATTTTGAAAATATCCCTCTCTAGAAATATGTACTATGAATTATAATTAGGGGCATAATTATAATACAGTTGTACATACCACAAGGCTATAAGAAATTCTAATTTGTTTTTTATAAAACTAATCAAATATATGTATATATGTATGAAATAAGACACAAGGCCTGTTTCTGATCTCACTTACACTGGTATAAATTAGAGGTTATTCTATTTAAGTTAATAGCATTATCCTGGTTTTAAACCAGTAAGATCAGAATCAAGCCAAAGCGGTGGTCATAAAAATGCATGTGTTGCAGTAGAAGCTGGTAGCAACTACAGTGAATGTACATTTTCCATGAAAAACTGTTTTTCAATGGAAAGTGCAAATTCTGCAAACATTGAAATCTTCTGTGGCAAAATTTTAACTTTGCCAAAAATGTTCGATTTTCCATTGGGAAAATCAAAATGAAATATTTTGTTTTGGGCTGAGCTGACCCAAATCAAAATATTTTGGCTTATCGAATAGACTCTAAAGGTTTAGATTTGGGTCAGTTTGACATTAATATACATCTGCCTAAGCTGCTTTGGTGCCTTATAGGAGATCATAGAATCATAGAATATCAGGGTTGGAAGAGACCTCAGGAGGTCATCTAGTCCAACCCCCTGCTCAAAGCAGGACCAATCCCCAACTAAATCATCCCTGCCAGGGTTTTGTCAAGACGGGCCTTAAAAACCTCTAAGGATGGAGATTCTACCACCTCCCTAGGTAACCCATTCCAGTGCTTCACCACCCTCCTTGTGAAATAGTGTTTCCTAATATCCAACCTAGACCTCCCCCACTGTAACTTGAGACAATTGCTTTTTGTTCTGTCATCTGCCACCACTGAGAACAGCCTAGCTCCATCCTCTTTGGAACCCCCCTTCAGGTAGTTGAACGCTGTTATCAAATCCCCTCTCACTTGTCTCTTCTGCAGACTAAATAACCCAGTTCCCTCAACCTCTCCTCGTAAGTCATGTGCCCCAGCCCCCTAATCATTTTCGTTGCCCTCCACTGGACTCTCTCCAATTTGTCCACATCCCTTTTGTAGTAGGGGGACCAAAACTGGACTCAATACTCCAGGTGTGGCCTCACCAGTGCCGAATAGAGGGGAATAATCACTTTCCTTGATCTGCTGGCAATGCTCCTACTAATACAGCCCAATATGCCATTGGCTTTCTTGGCAACAAGGGCACACTGCTGACTCATATCCAGTTTCTCGTCCACTGTAATCCCCAGGTCCTTTTCTGCAGAACTGCTCCTTAGCCAGTTGGTCCTCGGGCTGTAGCGGGGCATGGGTTTCTTCCTTCCTAAGTGCAGGACTCTGCACTTGTCCTTGTTGAACCTTATCTGATTTCCTTTGGCCCAATCCTCCAATTTGTCTAAGTCACTCTGGACCCTATCCCTACCCTCCAGCATATCTATCTCTCCCCCCAGTTTAGTGTCATCTGAGAATTTGCTGAGGGTGCAATTCACCCCATCAGCCAGATCATTAATAAAGATGTTGAACAAAACCAGCCCCAGGACCGACCTCTGGGGCACTCCACTTGATACCGGCAGCCAACTAGACATCGAGCCGTTGATCACTACCCGTTGAGCCTGACAATCTAGCCAGCTTTCTATCCACCTTATAGTCCATTTATCCAATCCATACTTTTTTAACTTGCTGGCAAGAATACTGTGGGAGACTGTATCAAAAGCTTTGCTAAAGTCAAGATATATCACATCCACCGCTTTCCCCATATTCACAGAGCCAGTTATCTCATCATAGGAGGCAATCAGGTTGGTCAGGCATGACTTGCCCTTGATGAATCTATGTTGGCTGTTCCTGATCACCTTCCTCTCCTCCAAGTGCTTCAAAATGAATTCCTTGACGACCTGCTCCATGATTTTGCTGGGGACTGAAGTGAGTCTGTAGTTTGCCGGGTTCTCTTTCTTCCCTTTTTTAAATATGGGCACTATATTTGCCTTTTTTCATCTGTGACCTCCCCCAGTCGCCATGAATTTTCAAAGATAATGGCCAATGGCTCTGCAATCACATCAGCCAACCCCCTCAGCACCCTGGGCTACATTAGATCTGGACCCATGGACTTGTGAATGTCCAGCTTTTCTAAATAGTCCTTAACCTGTTCTTTCACCACTGAGGGCTGCTCACCTCCTCCCCATACTGTGTTGCCCAGTATAGTAGTCTGGGAGCTGACCTTGTCTGTGAAGACCGAGGCAAAAAAAGCATTGAGTACTTCAGCTTTTTCCACATTATCTGTCACTATGTTGCCTGGCCCACTCCCCCAGGTGCCTCATGCTCCCATTCTTCTCTATGGGCTTGACTTGGTGGCTGAACTACATCCCCTATGATCTCTAGTCTTTCTCTGGTTGAACTGCCATGGTGCATCTTGGAATATTTTCTATGCTCTGCTTTTGCCTGAGATGGAATTTGACTGGAAAGTTTCAGCAAAAGTGGTACAGGTGTTTTGAGAATGAGGTTAGAGGTAATTTTGCTAATATTAAAATTTTTCCTCAAGCTATTTTTAAAGAGCTCTAGCCCCTCCTTGATTTAGAGCAGGAACTTGAAATTAGGGAGGAGGATAGTCCTGGATCAGCCTTTTGCTGGTTTTATGAAAATTCATTGAAATTTAGTCAAGTTACAAGCTAGAGAAAGTTGTCATTTTTAGATGCATCGTAGAACCTGTTCGAGATTTGTTCATTAACTTTCTAAATATTCTATTATTGTGTGCAGTGTAGCTGTAGCCATGTCAGTTCCAGGATATTGGAGAGACAAGGTGGGTGAGGTAATATCTTTTATTGGACCAACTTCTGTTGGTGAGAGAGAGACGCTTTTGAGATACAGAGAGCTCTTAAGCTTTTGAGCCACAAAAGCTCTTCTTAAGACCTGAGAAGAGCTCTCTGTGGCTCAAAAACTTGTCTCTCTCACCAACAGAAGTTGGTCTAATAAAAGATATTACCCACCCTATATCTCTGACTATTCCATTGGCACTATGCATGCTTCCCAGCCCTGCTGTATCTCATGCATCATTCTGAAGCAGCCACACAAAATACAAACAAAATGTCCCTAGCTCACCCTATCAAAATACCCTTTTGGCACTGTGGAAAAAATAGTATATAATCATGTAATTAAAGACTGTAGTTAAATCCTGGCCCCATTGAAGTCAGTGGGAGTTTTGCCATTTACTTCTCTGGGGCTAGGATTTCAATTTGTGTTCAATTCATACACACAGGGAGCAGAATTAAAGTTGCATTAAAGTTAATTCTCCCATTTCTTAATTTTTGAGTACTTGACTTTGCAACCTGAATAAGTTTTTGAAATATAATATATTATATACTTACATCCCTGAAGTATACTGTGAGTTGACTGACAAGCGTTTATTAGAACTGAGCACCTTGGCAATTCCCCTAACAAATGTTAATGCTATTATAGCACATTTTTAATATAAACCATTCCATGACTTTAAAAAAAACATGGTGATATTACTAGTCAAAGGAAGAGTTGTTTTTAAATAGTAAATACTTTTTAAAATAATGTTCTACTTTATAATTTAGTTTAAAATATGCTCCATCTTTAGGACATATAGGAATCCTAAATCCACAGCAGCATTTAACAGCATTCTGACAGCTGCAACTCATGACATCTTCTTTGGGACCTTGCTGAAAATACTACTGGAATTTGGAAATGAATGTGACTGGTTTTTCATGAAAAAATCAAAATTCAAAGACACGGAGAGTTTGCTTTCTTCCTTGCGGGTCAAACACCAGTTTCAAGGTTTTCTGCAGCCAGTTTTGAACTAAATTTTAAGGGTCTGTATTTCAGAGGTCAGCTTCATGCTGAGCTATATAAACTTCAGCAAAGCCAGACCAGTTTGAGTTGGAGGGGCCAGAACAGTTTTTTGCTGTAGATAGTATTAATTGCTTCTATTACTAATTAATATAACACAATCTTTTATGTATAAATGATTTCAAATGTTTTGTAAGTTATAGATCTGATCCTGCACTATTTAGTCAGGCAAACTGCCATGGACATCAAAAAGTGCAAGCATTTATCTGGATAATAAGACTTCCACAGTTAGGTAACATAGGATAAAAATGTTTAAGAGATAGAAACCTTCATGATTCAAGGCATAAACCATACACTAACTGACTGGGCCTAAGAATAAGCTTCCTCTATGGGCAGGTTATTCCATTATTGTTTGCTGTATCAAAATCTGTTTGTTTTGTGTTTCTTTGCATTCGCATTTGTTTGCATTTATAATGTATATGCAATCATGAAAATATAAATTAACCTAAACGTATTATAGTCATAAAATGCAGCAAATCTCAAATGCAGCAAATTTCAAATGCAGCAAATCTACTAATTGTCAGTCATACACGATCATAAAAAGTGAAGAATATATTCAGAACTTGGATATATTTTTCCATAAACCTAATCAAAATGCTAGAAAGTGGTCTCCAGGAAATAAATTACTGGATTTATTCTCACAAACTGAACCTTTATATCTTCTTGAAGAGTCCACCACTATATTACCAATTAAGATCCTTCCTGTAATACGCAGTTTGAACTAATTAAATGTGAAGCAATACTGCAAACAGACATAGTAGTGCCATATATCAGCTGAGGATCTGGTCCTTTATGTTTAAGTTATTTTCTAAACCTGCCTTGGCAGAAAGATGGACTCTAATATCTTCTAGGACTTTTTTTGTCTCCAACTACTATTACCCTATAACCTCTTTTCCTCATGATTGCTTCCCCCTAAGGATTTACAAAAATGGTCTAGACATTAGCAATATTCACTAATGACCTTTGAAGTTGGCCTGAGCCCGAACAGACTGAAACATTGGTCTTAAGACAACTTTTAGTTTTCTTTGTAATCAAATTTCTATTGTGTTTACACTGCTTGGGCCCAAATCTCCATCCCCCCACCCCCCATCCCCAGGGATCCTGATGCCTACAAGTCCATGAGAGTTACTTGTCTCCAGCAAGGGAATAAAAAAACTGATCACTATTTTTTGTAAAACATTGCTGGAGCAGTGAACATAAGATGTAAAATATGGCAGTGTTCAGGATTGAGTAATATTTGATGGGGGTTGAAATAGGACTTCATAAATATTTATTATTAAAACATAAATTAAATAGTCTAATGAAACCTAGCTTCCCAGGAAAGCATTCAGTTACAATTTTAACATGAGCTCACCTTCCACTCTGTGTGTTTTTAATGTATATTTAAAGCAAAGATCTAATCATTCAAAACTAACCTAGGAAATAAGGTTGATGTATGACTCATTGCCTTACATTTAATAGTTTTTAACTCTCTGGACCATTAGGTTACATACAAATAACTGAGGCCAAACTGGCTCCTTCTGTACCTTGCTTCTTTAAATCTGATTAACAGGGTATTTTTCATATTCATTTTACTGGTGGTGAAGTCAATGACCCCAATTCAGAGAGCTGATATATATCTCCAGTGCTCAAGCTGAACAAAAGGGTGTTATCTTTTATGGACTGAGGTTTTCTGTTCGCAGGTTCATATTCTAGTCACACCAGCATCCAAACCTCAGCAGTTCATGTAGAGTAGCATTAGGCTGAGTATTGTGAATGGCCTCTGGTAAATAGCATGTGACCAGCCTGTGGTAAATAACATGAATTCTCTGCCTTTTTCTTTCTGCTGAAGGAAGTCTTATGTTGCAGCACTACTAGCCATTAGCATTTTTGGGCAGCAGAAAGTCTGAATGTGGGGTGAGGAGCTAAACCAACCTACCCCCACCTACTGCACAAGGATTTAATTACAAGTTGCAATGTTTGACAGTTTGGTACACTTAGCTGGGTTTCTTTTTACCATCACAATTAATACGGATAATACGGATAATGATGAAACAAAATGGGCCTGATCCTATAGTCCTTCTAAGCAAGTAGCATCCACTGAAATCTACAGGACTTTCGTATGCAAAAGGGGTGCAGGACCAAGCCCACTGCAAACATAAATCTAAACCCCACTATCCTTACTCGGGTGAGAAACTCCAATTTAAAGCAGGATTTGGCCCATGTGCAATACATTTTTCCATTAAGTATTAGCCCATTCAAGGGTAGATTGCCTACAGATTGCAACCAAACTTCCACTCTGTTCAGATCAGTGATTGTAAGAAGTAGTGGCTTGGTACCTGCAAGTTACGCAGAACTCAGTATATTAATGGTCAGAATGTGCCTGAGTCTGGGTGTCTGGGAGAGGAGGGGCAAAATGAGTCTTCCCTTCCTGATGTCCACATGCAATGGTTGGGTACAAAAGCAGTCCTGAGAGGATACAGGAATTGCTCCATCCTAATGTACCTGGTGGCACAAATCACCCCAAATGGGGTTGATAGGAGCCACGAAGAGACAGAATCAAGGACCTGTCTTCCCCATTTGCACTGTGGGAGCAGACTATAGTAACCTAAAAGAAAGTACAACATGTACCCTCGCACTGCACTCCAAAGAGCTGGGGGAAGAGATTTTGCCTCCTGCGATACAATCCTTACCAGAGCTCCCCTTGTGGTGGTGCAAAGCTGCAACACCTCTTACTCACCGCTGTACCTAGTAGGCAGTATCAAGACCCCTTGAGAGGTAACTTCTCCTCACCCAGCACATAACCAATTCCTCCCTGCCCTTTCATCTAATAGATGATGTCTGTGGATTTGTAGTGCATTGATCACTGTAGTAGCTAGGTGCCTTAGGTATAACAAGAATGGTTTAGAATGTTCTCTCTGTTTCTTCTTCAATCAGCTGAAATAGACAGATAACAAGGGAGTGTTCTGACTACGCATATCCAGGGTTCACGAGTTCTGCAGTAGTTCGTTAGCAATACTGTCACTCTCTTTTAGCAACATAAAACAGGCAACACAGTTGGAAATAAAATAAAAGAGGCACTTTGCCCAGGGATTGGGAAAAAAATCTTTTCAACAAACCACCATGCACACAAGCATACCTAACAGATAATTCCTCTGAAGAAGAGCAGCACAGCTTGAAGTACAGTACACCTCAAAAGAAGAGGACGTTTGCCAACACCACAGACCAAATAAAAAAGAGCAACTAATCATACTGTGTAAACAATAAAAATACCACAACGGAGATGTCTAGAATTGTAAGGAATGCTTTACCACTAGGCAGACTTTGTAAAATAATAGTACAAGAATTTTAAAGACAAACTCAAACTCAAAAACATTTACCTGCTATTGCTTCATAGAATCATAGAATCATAGAATATCAGAGTTGGAAGGGACCTCAAGAGGTCATCTACTCCAACCCCCTGCACAAAGCAGGACCAATTCCCAACTAAATCATCCCAGCCAGGGCTTTGTCAAGCCGGGCCTTAAAAACCTCCAAGGAAGGAGACTCCACCACCTCCCTAGGTAATGCATTCCAGTGCTTCACCACCCTCCTAGTGAAATAGTTTTTCCTAATATCCAACCTGGACCTCCCGCACTGCAACTTGAGACCATTGCTCCTTGTTCTGTCATCTGCCACCACTGAGAACAGCCAAGCTCCATCCTCTTTGGAACCCCCCTTCAGGTAGCTGAAGGCTGCTATCAAATCCCCCCTCATTCTTCTCTTCTGGAGACTAAACAATCCCAGTTCCCTCAGCCTCTCCTCATAAGTCATGTGCTCCAGACCCCTAATCATTTTTGTTGCTCTCCGCTGGACTCTTTCCAATTTTTCCACATCCTTCTTGTAGTGTGGGGCCCAAAACTGGACACAGTATTCCAGATGAGGCCTCACCAATGTCGAATAAAGGGGAACGATCAGGTTCCTCAATCTGCTGGCAAAGCCCCTACTTATACAGCCCAAAATGCCGTTAGCCTTCTTGGCAACAAGAGCACACTGTTGACTCATATCCAGCTTCTCGTCCACTGTGACCCCTAGGTCCTTTTCTGCAGAACTGCTACCTAGCCATTCGGTCCCTAGTCTGTAGCAGTGCATGGGATTCTTCCGTCCTAAGTGCAGAGTCCTGCACTTATCCTTGTTGAACCTCATCCGTTTTTTTTTTGGCCCAATCCTCTAATTTGTCTAGGTCCCTCTGTATCCGATCCCTGCCCTCTAGTGTGTCTACCAGTTTAGTGTCACCTGCAAACTTGCTGAGAGTGCAGTCCACACCATCCTCCAGATCATTAATAAAGATATTAAACAAAACCGGCCCCAGGACCGACCCTTGGGGCACTCCGCTTGAAACCAGCTGCCAACTAGACATGGAGCCATTGATCACTACCCATTGAGCACGACGATCTAGCCAGCTTTCTATCCATCTTACAGTCCATTCATCCAGCCCATACTTCTTTAACTTGGCGGCAAGAATACTGTGGGAGACTGTATCAAAAGCTTTGCTAAAGTCAAGGAATAACACATCCACTGCTTTCCCCTCATCCACGGAGCCAGTTATCTCATCATAGAAGGCAATTAGGTTAGTCAGGCATGACTTCCCCTTGGTGAATCCATGCTGACTGCTCCTGATCACTTTCATCTCGTCTAAGTGTTTCATAATTGATTCCTTGAGGACCTGCTCCATGATTTTTCCAGGGACTGAGCTGAGGCTGACTGGCCTGTAGTTCCCCGGATCCTCCTTCTTCCCTTTTTTAAAGATGGGCACTACATTAGCCTTTTTCCAGTCATCTGGGATCTCCCCCGATCACCATGAGTTTTCAAAAATAATGGCTAATGGCTCTGCAATCTCATCCGCCAACTCCTTTAGCACCCTCGGCTGCAGCGCATCCGGCACCATGGACTTGTGCACGTCCAGTTTTTCTAAATAGTCCCGAACCACTTCTTTCTCCACATAGGGCTGGTCACCTTCTCCCCATATTGTGCTGCCGAGTGCAGCAGTCTGGGAGCTGACCTTGTTCGTGAAGACAGAGGCAAAAAAAGCATTGAGTACATTAGCTTTTTCCACATCCTCGGTCACTAGGTTGCCTCCCTCATTCAGTAAGGGGCCCACACTTTCCCTGACCACCTTCTTGTTGCTAAAATACCTGAAGAAACCCTTCTTGTTACTCTTAACATCTCTTGCTAGCTGCAACTCCAAGTGTGATTTGGCCTTCCTGATTTCACTCCTGCATGCCTGAGCAATAGTTTTATACTCCTCCCTGGTCATTTGTCCAATCTTCCACTTCTTTTTTGCATTTAAGATCAGAAAGGATTTCACTGTTTAGCCAAGCTGGTCGCCTGCCATATTTCCTATTCTTTCTACACATTGGGATGGTTTGTTCCTGCAACCGCAATAAGGATTCTTTAAAATACAGCCAGCTCTCCTGGACCCCTTTGCCCTTCATGTTATTCTCCCAGGGGATCCTGCCCATCTGTTCCCTGAGGGAATCAAAGTCTGCTTTTCTGAAGTCCAGGGTCCGTATTCTGCTGCTCTCCTTTCTTCCTTGTGTCAGGATCCTGAACTCGACCATCTCATGGTCACTGCCTCCCAGGTTCCCATCCACTTTTGCTTCCCCTACTAATTCTTCCCTGTTTGTGAGCAGCAGGTCAAGAAAAGCTCTGCCCCTAGTTGGTTCCTCCAGCACTTGCACCAGGAAATTGTCCCCTACACTTTCCAAAAACTTCCTGGATTCAGAACCAGGCATTCATTATCTGAGCTTTCAGCATCTCTGTGAAATGTAACCCTTCTGCTTCAGTGTGAGGCCCATACAACCCCATCCATAGTTACATCTCACTGCCTAAGTGGGAAGAAAAAAACTAGGAATCCAAGGATATTTGCCAGAGGCCCTGTTGCTCACTCCCACCTCTGCTTAGCAGGACAAAGGAGAGTAAAAGCTGCAGAAAAAACTGTGATGGTACAGTGCAGAGGGGAGAAAATGAAATGGCTTTGCTGATACTAACTACCTCTCCACATGACCTTTCACCCCTCACAAAAAAATACAGGCAGCCCATTGTCCTTGCAGAAAATTGAATAGGAGGGAGGAGCAAAACTAACAATATGCTCCCCACAACAAATTGCTAAAGAACTGCAATATGCATTGTGGAAAGTTAGTGTTGTTTGAAGCTCCATGCTCCATGATCCCCTATAACAGGGGTTCTCAACCTTTTTCTTTCTGAGGCCAGGGCCAGCTCCACCCGTCAGCAAGCAGGTGCCTGGGGTGGCCAATGAAGAGGGGGGCAGCACATCTGGCCGTTCGGCAGCAATTCGGCGACAGGGCCATCACTCCCTCTTGGAGCGAAGGACCTGCTGCTGTAGAATGAAGCGGCTTTTTTTTTTTTTTTTTGCTGCTTGGGGCGGCAAAAACGCTAGAGCCGGCCCCGTCTCAGGCCCCCACCAACACGCTATGAAAACTCCAGGGCCCACCTGTGCCACAGTAACTGGTTTTCTGCATATAAAATCCAGGGCTGGCTATACGGGGTAGCAAGAAGGGCAATTGCCTAGGGCCCCACGCCACAGGAGTCCCGGTGAAGCTACATTGCTCAGGCTTCGGCTTCAGCCCTGGGTGGTGGGACTCAGAGCCCCGGACTTCAATCCCATGTGATGGGGCTTCAGCTTTCTGCCCTGGGCCCCAGCAAGTCTAACATTGGCCCCAGCAAATCTAACAAGGACAGCAAGTCTAACAAGAAACCTGCTCACAGCTCCCCAGGGGGCCCCGGACCCCTGGTTGAGAACGACTGACCTCTAAAACATAAGGGTAGACGACCAATGATAGCATACTGGCCAGAAGTGGCTGGGGGAGGACCAGAGAGATGTGTAGAGGGAGTCCCAACACACAGCTGGCTGGGTATCTTCAATATTGAGGCTTGGGATAGCTTGGGTCCCAGACTAACTCCCTGCCTCCCATCCATACTCCCCCAATAATCTCACAGACCAGGGGGAGGATACACCAGGACTGTGGCTCTTGAAGAACTAACGATATTTTATATTAGTTTGTTCCCTTCCATCCAGTTTTGGGCAGGAGGGAAATATGGGCCAAAAATCATCTTCTTTTACTCTACAAACAGCAGAGCTGTAAGGAAAAAATGTCACATTGCTCTGCTTCAAGTTGCATGGTTTATTTCAAGGATTTTGAGACTTTTTCAAAATGAGGGCCATATTAGCAAGTTGTGACAAGCAGATTGGATTGCAGTCCTAGAGGTACAGCTGTTGGAGACTACAATGCCTAACAAAGCTCCATCTAGATGTCTTCACTAAGAGGCAAATCCAGCCCCACCTCCACAGCAACAAAGGGTCCTTTGGTCATGAACCTATTCAATTCCACTGCATATGGGGAAGGTGTGCTACATAAAAAGCACACACCCTCTGTTAAACACAGCTCAGTTTCGGGGGGACACAAGGTCATGCTGTCAGGTCCAGGTTGGCATGCTCTGAAAAAATGGCATCCTCCATGTGGTATAACCTTACATGTACCATGTGTGTGAGGTCACACCGGCAGGGGAGGGCCCACGCCGTTACTAGAAATACCAGAATTTCCTTAGAAATACCGGAATGCAGTACCCAATGCAGCCCATATATTTGGTTCTAGGTTCAAGATTTTCCTATGGACATATGTACTGGTGTGTACACATGTAGGACCTTAGACTGTAAGTTGCTTGGGACCCGGACTACGTGCCTGGGTCTTTATCTGTGTTTTGTACAGCAGCTAGCACACTAATGGTGCTTAACAAATAGCAAGAACAGTAAAGTAAAACCAACTGGGTGACATTTAAAAATCATTCCAGTGGAATGTTCTCAACACTTCTGCTTTGTTTGCTTCAATTCTCCAGAATCAGTGTGGAGAGGTCGCTGTAAGAAGAGAGGGGGATGTTCTGGAAGTTGTGGTTGGTTGGTCAATTTTTCTGAATACCAAGAGTAGAACCTTGAAATCTCAGTTTCTGATTTCAGTGTATAAATATGTTGTTGACAACACTCTGTTCTCTCTAAGGAATTGCACCATAAATTGGTTTTACAGACTACCCTGTGGCTGTGAAATGCACAAGGGGAAAACATGTTTCTTTTGGGAAGTGTCCTGTCCTGAAACCTTGGAGACTTTACTAATGGTATTGCAGAAGCAGAATCCATTTGACGGTGGGCCTCAAAACTTAGGTCGACAAAGCTACGGTGATCAAGGGTATAAAAAATCCACACCTCTGCGCACTGTAGCTATGCCATCATAACCCCAGTGTAAACGCAGCTCCGGCAATGAAAGAATTCTTCCATTGACCTAGCTACCATCGCTCAGGGAGGTGGGGTTCCAACAGTGACAGGGAAATTCCTTCTGTTGTGGTAGGCTGCATCTACACTAGTGGGTTATACTGGCTAAGCTGTGGTGCTGTAGATGTGTCCCTATAGTTCCTGTGGTGGAGACATGGCCTGTGTTATGGAGAGTCAGAACACCCGGAGGGATACTGAGCCTGATTCTCCACTGTCTTGTTCCTTGAGTGCCATTTTGATTAGATAGCTTTATACATCCACTTTGCACAGGCTATATAACATGCAAGACAATGGAAGATCAGGCCCAGTGGGTCCAATTTTTATCTCATGCCCATGTAAATCAGAAGTTACTCCATTAAAATCAATGGGTCCAAAGTCCCATGCAAAGGATATGAGTAACTCCTACTAAAGTTCTTAGGAGTTACTTGTACCCTAATGGGAAAATAGAGACCATTGGACTTGCAGTGGTGTAAAACTAATGCAAGTGCTAGCAGGATCAGACCTACTGATTCTAAAGATCTTTGAAGCGGAAAAATCTTAAAAGGGACGTACAATGATTCAGTACTAGTGTTACTTCAGTTAAGGAAAAAATAGAAAGGACTAAACAAAAGGAATAAAATACTTTTCATCTTGTGAAAGAGATTCCTGGGGTGTTGGGAGGAAGTGTACATGCTGCAACTATGACAGGGTCTCACTGTGAAAACCAGTGACTAAATGAACCTTTTTCAAGTACAAGACTTTTCTTTTTGATGCCAATATTTGCTTTGTAGTAGCAGAGTTTCAGATAGTCACTACAAAGTGCACATTCGTTTCCATTGCTTGAAATATGCTGGGGCCATATACGGTGCAAATAAAAGAACAACTGACTTTCTTTCTACTAACTCTTAAATGTTAACTATAATGGTACATAAATGTTTGGATGGCTAAGGGGATTGATAACAGCATGCCAAGCCTTTCCCTTTGACAGTGCCACTTAAAATTCTACCTTCAGCAGTAGGAAGTGAAAGCAATAGTTATTTGGCCCAGATTCAAACACTGACAGTCTGGAATCAAAACCTAGATCTGAATTTCGCAGCTGGATCCATGTCTCCATAACTAGCTGGGCAATTATCTTGTGGGGCACTGGAAATCGAAATCTTACAGATTAGGCCCTTCCATCTCTGACAGCTATTCTGTGGCCTCTGAAATGAATTGAAGGCCTCAGCCAAGAGAAGAGTTATTGAGAAAAAGCAAATATGTACCTGGCAAATATTTGTTAGAGTACAGCCAGTCCATATAGAATAGATTCTTGCTGGCTGTACTAAAGTGGTCATCAAGAAGTTAATTGGAGTATAACGAGTGGGAGCCAGACTCTACTCCTCCCTGTTTAATAGATGGGAATGTAGGTAGAATGTGTTTCTTGTGCACATGATGATCCCTTTGCAAAACGGGGGCTTATAGTTTGTTAAATACATTCTATAAGTTCAGCTAGAATCAGAGGAACTGGTCAATAACTTGCTGGTGAAACTCCATCCTATCATTCATTATTATTTACAATGGTTCAAGCACAAATCCTAGTTAGGATATCAGAAGTTAGTACGTAGGGTGTATGTTTTCATCAAAGTGGGAAACCACTGGAAAGCTGACAGCATTTTGTCTGCTATGGTTTGGTTAAATACAAGTGTGCTGCTTTACAGATCACACCTGAAAGTGCTGAGCATTTCCTGGGGAAGGTGAAGTGCTCAGTGCCTTGTAGAATCATGCCCTTAGTATAATAGCAAGTGAAACCAAGCTTATATTCTAAACCGCTCCAGAAATAAGGGGTACTGAGACCTGGGATTTTGGTCTGGGGCCCCCTCTCTCTCTAGTATTTACATATTTTATATACAGTTATAGGAACAAAATATTCCTGTTAAAATCTGAGTAAACCAATTAGAACATGGAGGTGGGCCTGAAATGAAGGAAAGCAGATGCTCCACACACACACACACACACTGATTTTTTCAAATGTTTGAAGGGGCATTTTTTTAAAAAAAACTATTATGTGCCAAAAAATATAAATAGAAGCAATCCGAGTATTCTGAGTGACTGTGGCAGATGGGTGTAGACTGGGGCAAAATTTCAATGGGCCAGATCAGAGCTGATCCTTAAAGGACAGGTTGAATACCTAAATGCTCAGTATTCAATGAATACTGAATATTTTGCTGTGATATGCAAACTTTTCCCACTCTACACCCAGTAGCTCTGACAACCACAAGCTGTGAATTTTAATTTAGAAATACTAGATAAGTAGCCTGTACTATAAGTAAGATTAAACCAGATGTAAATTTTGCTGATCCCATAGGAATATTTATAATTTGTCATATTTTGATTAAATAATTTTTAACAATTGAAACACATTAGTAGAGAGAAAAAGAGTATTTACTTTGGATGTCACAATGCAGAGCTATTACCAGTATCTATTCTGTAATTCTGCTGCTGCAGAATTTGGTGCGGCATTCACCCATACATGCTGCAGAATTGTGCTCCAAAATCTAAGCTTTCATTTAGAAAAAAAGGTCCTAAGCCATATGTCTGCAAAGATAACTTTCAGAATATGAACTTACTATTTGCCAAAGCAGTAGAGTCTATCCAAGTAGGCAGATAGCCCAAAACATAAACTGGGTGTTGACTCTGAAACCTAACGACATTGATTGTCAACATTATTAACTATTTTACTGCTTATTATATTAGAAAAAACATTCAGATAATATGCTTATCCCAATATATTAAGCTGCCTTCTGCGTTTCCCAGGTAGTAAAACTTCCAACTATCAAAACTTTGAGCTTCCCCCGCCCACTTCTTATCCAGCTTCTAAAATGCAGTTATAGAATGCTACTACAACAAGCTGCAAAACATGGAAAAATGAAAATGGCAGGGGCAAAATAAAATTAATTAAATTCAATATCAAAACAACAAGCAACTTTGTACCAATTTGTATTGGATTACATGAAAATAAATAATGGAAACTTCCATTTTTGAATTGGACTAAATGCTACAGACACCAAAGAAAACAGGAGCCGAGACAAACGAATTTAGGCCAACTTGACACTCAGCACAGCATTGGCACTAGCCCAGTGACAAAGATAATCTTCATTTTAATCTCTTTAGGGTCAAATCCATAGGTTCAATTATTTAGTACTGATAACATTAGTAATGCTTTTGCACTCAAAGTACTTTGAAAACATTGCACAATAAACCTGGTAAGTAAGCATTATTGTAAAGGTTGGTAAACTGAGGCACAGAGCCATGCAGTGACTTGCCCAATTTACACAGCAGTCAGGGGCACAGCAGGGAATAGAACTAAGTAGTCATGATTCTCACTCCTGTGCTCAAAACTGCTACTACACACCTTCCCTTTACCAACATTGATGGTCATCCACATCATATGTGGATTCTGGAATGTAATCTTGAAAAAATTACAGTCCAAATTACTAACCATATGATCAAGGTGAATAGAAGAATTGATGGCCTGGAAACCAAAGTGCACAGACAGAAGAGACAGATTTTCAAAATATCTCCAAAGATAAAAAGTTTTAGCAACAAAGTAGTGTAGGGGAGAGATGTTTGGAATTGGCTGAGAACAATAGGAATTGCCATAACAGATCAAACCCTGTTGTCCAGTTTATTCCAGGATCCTGTCATAACCAGATGCTTCAAAGGAAGGTGCAAGAAACCCCATAACAAACAATTATGCACTGATGAATGACTGAAAACCAGCTAATACCACAGAGTAATCATTTGTCTGGGCTTCAGTCAGGAAATAAGAGGACAGATGTTTATGGACCATCTGATTGTCAAAGCTCTGAATTAGACTTACCTGAGGAGCCAATCTCGGTATAAAAGCACTTCAGGAATAGATGCCTTTATGGTGTCCAGTAATAAACAATAAGGGTTGGGAAAAGTTCCCTGACCTCCACAGTGACCAGAGTTCTGTTTGGGGCTCACGTGAGGAAAGATGCTGGCTGGGAAGTGTCCAAGATCTTCTCTTTCCCCAGATTTCAGGCTGAAAATAGAAAGGAAAGGGTGGGGAAGAGAATTTGTGGAAATAAACTCAAGATTTTTGTAATCTAAAAACAAGCTAGCACTCAGACAGTGGGCTGTTGTACAGATGGGCAGTATCAGTTTACAGGGATGAAGTCTCATTCTGCTACCATTTGTACCAATGCAATCAGACTAATTCCACTGAGTTATAATGATGTAAAACCAGCATAAGAGAGAGGAGAAAGAGGTCCAAAGGCTCTGCTGGGAATTGGAGAGAATCGGATCTATTCCAATTCTACAAACACAATCTGAAAAGATGTTATATAGTTTTTTTCTCTGAGTGATTTTATCTTGAGAGGTTCCTTGAGACATTATACCAAAGACCTCACCTTGTAGCTTTCTTAGTAGCAGAGTTAATATACAAGATTATTCCATGACTTTTAAGCCTACTGCAGCAATAATGGAGTACAGACCCACTAACACTCACTTTTCCTTTTGTATTCAAAAGGCTAAATCACCACGATTCCAATTGATTCTTGTGTAGCTGTACAAGAGAAAAGGATGACTCCTTACTCCCACCTTTCACCATTGTGCCCTTGCTCAGTGGCAGCCGGAATATGACGTACCACAAATTTTTGATTGGAAATGCCACAGTTGTATCTCTAGGCTATTAAGTTGACATTTGAAAATAATATTGTGTGTGCTTGGCAGATGTGTAGGAAATGTACACAGCAAAACCCAAATGTCATGAAACTCATGTGGTTTCATTATCAATTCTAATTTGGCACCAGTTCACACTGTGATTGGCCAGTGTTTCGAACAAGGCTGGTCTGATTTAAGGTTTTTGGTCAGATTGTGCCTGACCTGGGTGCTGGTGTGCAGAGGGGAAAAAAGACACAAGTGCACTCTTTCCTGAGGTGAAACTTGAGGATATTCAAATTTCAGCGTTTAATTCAGCCATCCACAAAATTAAGATCTAGATCTGGATCTGAACTTCCTCAAATGTTCAGAGGTTTAGGACCCAAGGAGGCTGGTTGGGCCCATCATTGCTGTTAATTAAGTAATGCACAACGAGAAACTCAGCATAGTCTTTCCAACTCTCTAAAGTAACTGGGTATTACTTCCCACCTTCCCCTGAAACAAATGGAAGACATTTGTGATTACCACTTGCAGAGTGTCATGCAAATGCGCTGTGTTTCATGCCTTTGGTCAGTAAGACTGGGTATAAATAAAAAAATGAACGTATTGTTATTATTCTGTACTTCCTTCAAAAAATGATGTTCTACAGACTTCAGGACACTGACAGAATCTCATCCCAGGCTCAGATGCATTGTATTTCAATTTTACATATAATGTTTTGAGTTATATAACCTATTTCATAGATGTGGAAAAAAAGTGTGAGTAATACAAGGAGCAAAGCTTTGTAAGCATCTTTACTTGTTCAAAGCATACCTGACAGCTGGGATGGAGATTACTGTTGGTTCCCTAATTATGCACAAGAATCAATTTATTCACATTTGTTATGTTGATACATCCTAGGGGAGAGAAATGTTAGTCCAAACTGCTGCCACTCATGCATATACTCACTTACAACTGCCTGTCTATTGTCACCTACCACAGCCCACCTGGGGGATGTCTGCCCTTTAAAATATAACATGGTACAAATTGTATACATGTAATAATAATCTTTCCACAGGTTTCATAATCCAGCATCCAAAACTGTCACAAGTGGTAAATTTACAATGATAAGAATCTGTTTGTGTGCAACAATGAGAATTAGACTCTTAAGTGTCCCATTATTAGGTGGGAGTCATGCCTTGAATGCTAGACTCTGGGCCAAATTCAGCCGTGGTGAAAGCAGACACATGGGGTTTGGTCCAGCTTATGCCAAGCAGGGCCGGCTTTAGGCCGATTCCACCGATTACCCGGAATCGGGCCCCACCTAAGAGGACCCCGCACCTTAGGCGCCTTTTTAAATTGTAAATTTTTTTTACTCACCCAGCGGCTGTCTGCTCCGGGTCTTCGGTGGCACTTCGGTGGTGGGGGTACGCTCTGGGTCTTCAGCAGCATTTCAGTGGCGGGGGGTCCTTCAGTGCCATGGAAGACGCGGAGCGGACCTCCCACCGCCAAAGTGCTGCCGAAGACCGGGACCACTGCTGGGTATTCAAATGGGGCCCCGCAGGTCCTAAAGCCGGCCCTGATGCCAGGGTAGGGTTGACTTTGATTTTCTGTGTGCATAACAGTGGCTGAAGCATTTTAGGAAAGGCTCCTTTAACAGTGAAACTGTTACTACCTCAGTTGGAGAGGATCAATACATCCTCCCACTACTTATGTTTAAACACTCTCCTTAATTCTGCCATGTTTCTACGGCAGCAGAATTACCTCCCAGTTTCATTCATTACCAAGAGAATTGCTTAAACATGAAGAATTTGGGACTATTAGGGCTGGATCCGAAGATAGGTCATGATTACAGTTTGTTACATATTCACGGTCTACATTATCATTCAAAGTTTCTGATTATCTTATGTCCTTTCTTTAGCTTCATGCTCAGCGGTGGCCATTTGAGGATTCTAATTTCGGGCTGTTTCTTTGCAAATTCCTCCCCTTTATACAGAAGGCATCAGTGGGCATCACAGTCCTCAATCTCTGTGCCCTTAGTGTGGACAGGTATAGTATCTCTCATCCTTTTGTTGGACACTCTTCTTTGAGACTTCTCACTTGTGCTTGTTCTAGAACTGAGAGCCTTATACCACAGGTATAAGTGCATATCTTAACAGTGCATCTTGTTCATACTCTCAAAAACATATAGGATTCAGTTTTACTGTTAGGATTTGTTGTATGGCAAGTTTTAGTCTTTTTTGAAAATGTATGTATTAAAATCCCTATTTTTCCTCATTCAAAGGACAAATAGCTTTCTAGGCGCAAGTCATTGTGGGCAATGATCTAAAAGCACAGCACAGGGGCCAAAGAATCTCTGTGTTCTAATCCTGGCTGGCACTTACTTTCTTTGTAGCCATGGACAAATCACTCATGCCCAAATTTTCAAACCTGAATGCCTAAGCTCAAGAACCTACATCAATATGTAGGTCCCTAAATAAAAGTGTCCTTATTTTTAGGGGTGCACTCAAAGAGCATTCAGTGCTCCTACTGATGTTAGTAGATGTCCCATTGACTTAAATAAAGTGGGCCTGATTTTCAAACGTGTTGAAGTCAGTGGAAGATCCAAGTGCATCTCTGAAACTCAGGGCACTTTTATGTAAGTATTTAACTTTAGACACCCTCATTTGAAAATGTTGGTATTAACCTCTCTGGGTCAGTTCCTGATTTCACTGGAGTTAATTGAGATTTACTCTGGTGCAACTGAAATTTGAATCTGACCTTACATGTCTGTTTGCCCCCAACATATTCCCTGCAAATATTTACTATAGTAGTGTGAGGTGCTAAATAATGTATCATTGGCAAAGCATATAAAATGCGGATAACAATACCCTTGGGAGGAATGTTAAGCGTTGAGAACTAACAAGATACAGTAACTCCTCAATTAAAGTCATCCCGATTAACGTTGTTACGTTGCCGATCAATTAGAGAACATGCTCGTTTAAAGTTGTGCAATGCTCCCTTATAACGTTGTTTGGCAGCCACCTACTTTGTCCACTGCTTGCAGAAAGAGCAGCCTGTTGGAGCTAGCTGGTGGGGGCTTGGAACCTGGGTGGACCAGCAGCCCCCATATCAGCTCCCGTCTCCCCTAAGTTCCCTGTGCAGCAGCCACCCAGCAGGCTATCAACTGCTGGCAGTTCAGCTGTCCCTCCCACCACTGCCATATGCTGCTCCTGCCCTCTGCCTTGGAGCTGCTCCTGGGAGCCTCCTGCTTGCTGTGCGGGGGGGGGGGGGAGCAAAGGGAGGCTAATATCAGGGTGTCCCCATTCCCCCTGCTCCTGCCCCTCCTTGCCCATCTCCATAAAGCAGGGGGAGGACATGACAGGGCTCAACTTGCTGATCTACTTAAAAAGGCAATGTACTTAGAGTGGGGTCAACATACTTAAAGGGATAATGCGCATCTCTCTCTCACACACAGGGGGTGTGTCTGTCTGCCATGCTGTCTCCCCTCCCTCCATTTGCGCTGCCTTGTAGAGTATGAGGCTTCATTAACAACAATGTGTTAACCCTTGAGGGCTCAGCCGAGTGCTAGATTTAGCAGTAAGGCATTCCCTGGAAAAGATCCCACCCTCTTCCACCCTCCTACTTCACCACCCCAACCAAGCTTCACAATCATCATTTCTGTGTACAGTACTAAATAGTTTGTTTAAAACTTATTCCGTGTGTGTGTGTATGTGTGTGTGTGTGTATATATATATATATATAGTCTTTTGTCTGGTGAAAAAAATTTCCCTGGAACCTAACCCCCCAATTTACATTAATTCTTATGGGGAAACTGGATTCTCTTAACATCGTTTTGCTTAAAGTTTCATTTTTCAGGAACATAACTACAACATTAAGCGAGGAGTTACAGTACTGATTCTAATCACACACTAGCTTTATACTTCAATAGAAATAGCATAGGGTTATTTTGGTGATTAATTAGTTAATGTTTGTAAAGTATTATATATGTGATAATTAACTACAATGAACTTACTCCCAATTTACTGCAGTATTAGTGAGAGTAGCGTGGGGCCCCGTGGGATTGCACTGGTCAGAATTTATCCCATAAACTATACATTCCACATATGTTGTTGATGTAGGATCTGTTCCTTAGAGCACTCTCTCACGATCTCACATTTCTACTTCAAAGTTTTACACTGAGGCAAATATCATTCCCACATCTTTTGGGAGATAAAATTATTTTTCCCGTGCTCAGACCCAGTATTTGGATGGAGTTTTAAGTTTTTCAGTTTTGGGGTGCAGTTAAAGAAATATGAGGTAATAGCGCAATGTTATGTTCCACTTCAGATACAGATACTACTAAATTACCCTTGCTGATTGTGGATTATGTAAATTTTTAATTGTGCATCTTGTTTTCCATGGTGCAAAACTAAGCCAACGTAGTTTTTGGAAGTGCTGCTTTAAGCTTGGCATCACTGCATTAACACAACATCATTTCTTATATTTGTGGACAAATTGTGTATCAAAGTTATCAACATTTTCAACTAGAACTTGTGAAAGTAAAGCAGAGAACAAAATAAGTATGTGTTACATAAGTAAAAGTTTCATTTGTTATTGCCAAATTAATTGGTCTTATTGTGCAAAGCACAGAAACATGGGTTGGAAGTAAAATAACAGTATTCATAAACAACTATTATCATCTTGCTATCAAAGATGATTGGACATCTTTTGTCATTCAAAATAACAAATTTATATGTAAAAATGGATCATGGGTTGTTTGTTATGAACTTCCAAATTAGTGTTAGCAGCAGAAAGAATTTTAGAATTGTTGAAACCACATAGCAAGCTACATGAATATATTCCAGTAAAATATGACCAATTAGCCCTGTAAATTACCAAAACAAGAATCGTTCTTATTTTTCATAGGTAACAAGCTAAAAAAAAAAAACCCTCCAAACTCTTTTGTCATATTAAAAGCCTTGTTAAAATACAAAATAAATCTGAGATCTTACTGGAAAAGAAGTCTGAACACTGATTCAAACTCCAGAGAAATTCTATCTGAAAGGGAAGCCAAGACAAAGCATTGCTGCTTTATCTACTACTTCTCTAGAGAAATAGGTAATTAAATATCTGGAAAAGTTATACATGGTCATTAATAAAACAGCTTTGTTTTATGCTTCAAGCCCCACAGTTGGTGTCAATTACACATATATCCTTGACTTCAAATGGCAGAACTTAATCAGAAAAACCCAGTGTTCCACATCTTTGGACACTGTTGCTCCTCTAATCATCTTTTGTGGATGTTAACCCTGATTTAGGAACCATAAGTTTGCTCCTTTTTGCAAGGATTGTCCCTGCCTTTAACTATATCTGTCTATTATGAGACCCTGCCCATTACCCATGCCCACACAGAAACTGGCCTGCATGGATGGTGTACTAAGGTTTAACAGTTTATGCCCCGGGGAACAATGCTGTTCACATGTGGAGAAGGTTTTTAGGGGCTGACAAACAGTGCCACACCAGCCGTTTACCCTTTAAAGGAAATGCACATTTGTTGCAAATCCCTGTCAGGCATTTTTAAATTCTGGTTCATGGTGATGACTACAGTCTGAGTCTTTTCTAAACTGTGCCTGACTGTGACTAAGGCTATGTCTACAGTACTGCCTAATGATGGGAAAACTTAGGTCACTAAGGGTTTTCTTTTTTCCCACTGAGTTTTTTACTCTTGCTCATGTCCCAGACAATGATTGTAAGGTGAAGGGTAAAGGTAAGGATCTTATCCCGTATGTGTAAGGTCTCATTTAGCATTTGTTGCATACTGTACTGTGTGGAACTCACTCCAGATGATATGCTTTCATCTGGTAGCCCAGTTTTCAGTATCTCTACAGAAGGGTAAGATCATGCCAATAAACCACAGCACTGAGTGGTCGCCATAAATATCCTCCCAGCCACCACCCACTGGCTGCAGCTGAGCTGGCTTTTCCAGTGAGCAGTCATTGCAGTCTCTTCCCAAAAAGAACAGATCAGTAGCAGGGGAACCAGTGTGGTTTAGTGGAGTTAGCATAGGAATGAAAGCAAGGGAGTATTTGTACTCTAAATTTTATTCTGACAATAACTTGTTCTTTGTCCTTGGTCAAATGACTTCCCCTTTCTGCATTAGTTTCCCCTTCTGTAAAAGGGGATGGTAGTACTTTACTACTATAGGGTTGTTGTGATGATTACATAATGTTTGTTAACCTCTATATAAACAGAGGAGTAGTCAGTAGGAGCAGATAGATGATTTTACCTCTGTATTCAGCATTGGTGAGACCGATACGGGAATACTGCATACAGTTCTGATGTCCACTTTTCAAAAAATTGGAGAGGGTGCAGGAAAAACACACAAAAATAATTTAAAGCCTGGGGGAAAAGCCTTCCACTGAGACACTTAAAAACCTCTGTCGGTTCAGTTTATCAAACAGAAAATTGAGAATGACTTGATTACAGTGTACAAGTACCTCTGCAGGAAGAAAATACCGGATACTAAAGTGCTCTTCATTCTAGTGGAGGAAGGCATAAGAACCAATGGCTGGAAGATTAAGTGAGGCAAATTCCAATCAAAAATAAGTCACGCATTTTTAACAATGAGGGTGATTAACCATTGGAACAACCTGCCAAGGATAGTGGTGGATTCTCCATCTCCTGATGTCTTCAAATCAAGACGGGATGCTTTTTTTGGAGCATATACCCAAACACAAACTATTGGGCTCAATGCAGGGGTACCCAGCTAAGTTCCCTGTAAGCTGTGCGGCTGCGCAGCTGTGCAGCAGCCTATTAAGTGCCACACAGGCGCTCAGGGAAACCACCCAGTCAGGACCTGCTGTGGCCGGGGGAGGGGCGGCCCAAACCCAATCCTGGCCCAGACCTGACATGGCCAGGGGAGGGGGCGCGTATCCCGCGGTCCCAGCCCCAGAGCTGTCATGGCGGGGAGAGCCCTGAGCCTCCACCCACACTCTGAACCCCTCAACCCCACACCCGCACCATGAATTTTGTTATGTGCACCAATATAAAGGTGATATGTCACACATCACCTCCCTACTGGTGCACATAACAAAATTCATTCCACACGTGTGGAAAAAATTAGAGGGAACACTGCCTGGGTTATATTTAAAGGTCTGTTATATACAGAAGATCAGACTAGATCAGGAGTGGGCACGGGAGGGAGCCAGGGGTGCAGGCTCTGGGCGGTGCTTACCTCAAGCAACTTCCAGAAGCAGTGGCATGTCCCCCCTCTGGCTCCTACACAGAGGGGTAGCCAGACCAATGGGAGCTGCGGGGGTTTGGGGTGGGGGTGGTGTGCGGAGCCCCCTGGTTGCCCCTATGCATAGGAGCCGGAGGGGGGTCATGCCTCTACTTCTGGGAGCCGCATGGAGCCACAGCACACGCAGAGTGGGGAAAGCCCTGGACCCTGCTCCTCAGCAGGAGCTCAAGGGCCGGATGTCTGAAGGGCCGGATGGAGCCCCTGGGCCATAGTTTACCCAAATACATGCCAAATAGTAGGGAGGACTGGTTACAGGCAATGAAGACCAAGTGAGGATAAATAATTAAGACTGTATAGAGTAAAAGAAAGTAGAGAGAACAGGAGAAGGACAGCAAGGGATGGACACAATATGATATAGGAGCAAGCAAGTGGGTAAACAACATAATAGGAAAGCTAAAGCTTGAAAAGAAAGAAGACGGAGCTTTGCAAAGAATAGAGAAAATAACAAATGCAGAAAAAAAGAAAAAAATCTGGAAATGAATAGAATATGTTAGACATTGATGGCAAGAAAAGGAAAATGAAAAGAAAAAGAAAAGTCAGAAAACACACACATGGCTTTTAGGTTGGGGAATTGAATGCAATGTATTATGCTCCTTTGTTTTATTATACTTCCCTGATATACATACTATATTTCTGTAAGTTTGAAGGAATAAAACTCTGCAACATTTTTACACTCCTAATTATAGGCCGTTGGGGGCTAGACAAAGATCCTTTGTATTAAATAGTTCACAGTACACACACTTGTAAAATTACAGTACACTATTTTACTGAAGTTATCTTTGTACCAATTGAGTACAGCTGACCATATAATTTCTGTATGAAAATTCAACAAATTCTGATAATCAAATTATTAAATTTATTCTTTATTTGAAATTATTCAAATTCAATAAATAATTCTTGATCTGATGAGAAATTTGAATTGTGAGCTGCAAAAATCACAACTGAATATGCAGGACCCAATTCTCCACTGCCCTCCCTCTTGTACAGTGATTTACAGCTGTGCAAAAAGGTTGTAAAACATGATCAATTCTGAATAATAGTTTACTTTGCACAAGTGTAAATGACTGCACAAAGTGTAGGGAAGTAGAGAATTAGGTTCACAACTTGCAATTCACTCAATTACAAAAGTTACATGAGTAACTAACAGCACGAACTTCAGATAGCGTACTTGACTGTAATTTGCAGTTCACAGTTACATACAGTATTAGTTATATATATAATCAATTGGGGAACTGAAATAATATCACATGACTTATGTAACTGAATGAGAATTTTACAAACATATAATTCAAAGTTCAGTTTCTATTAATATTCATGTACATGTGCTGAAATGCTCCCTCTATGGATATTCCTGCTAATAAAATTCAAGCACTTTAAATTTTTTCACAAAGCAACACTGAAAAGGGTCAAAGATATGATCAAACAAACTTGATTTTGAAAGTGAATAAATATTATGGCAAAATTTCTTTGGCTATTCAGTCAGCTCTGTTACCGAGGGTAATTTCCTAAATCATTCAAATACAGTTTGCTCAGTTAGATGATCTTATAGCTTTGTCTCATATGCCCTCCAGGGACTGAGCAATCACCTAAACTCTTAAGGCATTCTCAGAGCATAGGAATACATTTCAAATAAGGTTTTTTTGAGTTTTTCTTTTGTTTTTCCCCCTGCAAGTCTAAAATGGCCTATTTTGTTTTAATATCTTGAAGAGCTTATATAACTTAAGACTAAGAGCCTTTCCCCAGCATGTCTTGCAAGTATGCTGTATGAGCCTGTAGTATACACCAGAGAGAGATATTCTAGTCTGTATTCTATTAAAGTGATGAAAAACTGAGCACTTTGCACCTTCCACTTTTATATTCTCTGCTATTATTCTACAGTCCTGCCATCCAATAGTTTTCCTCTGAGAGTAAGGGCCCAATCCTGCATCCATTGATTCAGTCTATTTCCCAAACATCTTTGCTGTATGAGACTGAATTCATAAGTCCACCATCACATTAATGAGATTGTACATGGAACTTCCACCAGGCCCTACAATGACTAACAACATCTCCCATTGGTATTTTTACTGTTTCAGTGGGCCCATATTCATATTGTACATAACTATTGTGTAAGGAGTTGGACAGTATTTCTAGGATTCCTATTTTGTTTTCCAAACTTCAGAAAAATACTTCTTCAACAGACAGTATGAAAAACCTATACCTCCCCATCTGGAATTACTATACTATATTTATTTATTACTATTTTGGGGAAGTAAACAAACAAATTAAGTATAAACAGTTTGCAAAGTGGAACTGAATAGATTAAAGAATTCTGCCCACCGGGCCACTTTAGATTATTACAGGGGGACAATATACTGTTGCTGCCAGAGAACCACAGCCTGTTTCTGAAAAGTACTGGTAACCTCTTTATTTTTAAATGGATAACATTATGGAAAAAAGTGTACTGTTTTTAGCATGGATTTTATTTTCAAACTTTCTTACCCTGTGCTTCAGTTTCTCATAGGAAAAGTGATGTAGGTACTGAGACTGAATTGATATGCTGTCAATAGCACTATCTAGCACCCTTACTATTTGTATTCTGAGGCCAGGCTAGAAATTGCCCCATACTATAAAATCCTGTATTTTTAGCATTTAAAATAAATGGAAGATTGCACTTTAAGCCGAGTAAACAAAACACACATGTTTTCCTGCTTGTAATTGGTTTTGTTTTGGGGTTTTTTTCAGTACTTTAGTCTATGAAGATTGACAACCCTACTCTGGGTATAAAATATTAGTTAACTGCCTGCAGATACAGTGCTGCCCTATGTAAATATTTGCATCCAGCTGTCTACCACCAGCCTCCTGATCTGTTCCACAATGCTGCTGGTGGCATTATGGGTGGTAGGTTTCCTGGATGAGTAGGGTCCTCTGTTATCACTTAGGTAACACAGATCTAAGGCTGCCACTCTGAGGGAGTTTAAGGAATCTAGAACCATCCCTGATATGTTAAGACAACCCAAGAGCTCTAAATCTTAATAAAGAAAATAGGTTGGAATGTCATGCTTATCTCTTTATTTTAGGTACAGAGCAGTTGCCTCCTGGAGTCGTGTTCAGGGAATTGGTGTCCCCATGATCACTGCTATTGAAATTTTCTCCATTTGGATTCTCTCCTTTATACTGGCTATTCCAGAAGCAATCGGTTTTGTCATGATATCTTTCAGATACAAAGATGAAAATCATATTACCTGCATGCTTAATGCTACAAACAAGTTTATGATGGTATGTATAATATTCAAGTAATCAAAGTTCCTTCTTTTGCAATCAACAGTTTAGAATATAGATTCTTGCAGGATGTGAGACTGAAGAGTGAAACAAAGCTTTATTTATCCATTAAAGTTTGAGACTCATACAAAAGTAGATTAACTAGAATAGGGAACTTCAATTTTAGTCATGAGTCCCCATATTCAGCCACAGCTAATAAAAGTAAATCTGATCTTAAAGCATTATCCTTTGAAAGACCTGAACGACTCATGTGAGGACATGAATCCCAGGAGGCTGAGAGCATTAGGAAACATGTTTAAAATGCACATTTCCTGTAGAAAACTAGTTCCACGTGGACTTACAAGGCAAACAAAAGGATGCCTATTTTTCTTAAATCAGCCCAGTTTTGTACTTTGATGTAAGCTTCTTGCAGCTCAGATTCCTTAATTAATCATTTACAGACATCTTGCTGTAGGTTTTATAAGTAAGTGCTGCATACAGAGTCTACAAGTTGGTCAAGGATGTGGGTGTATTTTTTGTTGTTCATTTGAACTTTTCTTTATCACACTCATGTAGTCCTCATGGGAGTTTTAGAAAGTGAGGTGTTCCTTTTCAGCACAGAACAGGTCCACCATGGGTAACAGCAGTGCAAGTTTCCCTACATTCCCCTACCAAGATGCTTCAAGCATGATCTGGAGGAACATCCTGTAGCAGGGAAAATAATTATCTCTGTGTGTGTCTTCTCAGTCCTTGTCTCTCTGCCAACAAGGAGGCAAATGGCAATCTCCACCTGCCCAGCCCAGGCAGCAAAAATTTTAAAATGTGAGGCTTGACTCTCTTTTGGGTTTCTGCTACCAGAATCCAGGCTGTGCATCCCTAGTGGTAGAACTTCTGCCCACAGAGAATACAGCTATGCAAAGAGCCCACCACCCCTCCTCCACGTGGTGATGATGAGAAAAGAGCCAACCAATACAATTCAGAAAGTCAGCTGGGGAGGGGGTTTGGCCAATGCACTAAGGGTGTGTGCTGATTCATCATATGCCCTGAGTGGCTTTTCTAGGTGTGCTCCTATGAAGTCCCATCTGTAACGTAAAGTTGTTCCCCTGAGACGTCCTCCTGAACTATCTCCTTTACTCCTCCCTCCCAATATCACCTCTCAGATCTCAGTTCTGGACTTTATCTGTGCAACAGGAGAAGGAGTAAGTTCACTGAAGTTTGACCTGGTTATATCCTAGCTAGTGGGGAGGTCCATTGGAAATTGGGTGCACTGGGCTTTAAAACCCTACTTAAGACCCAAAATCATTCTAGAGGAGAGGTGCTATTGGGCCCAGTTCTGAAAATCTTATCCTGAGTAGTACTTTCTTACTAACAGTCCCACTGGCTTCAATGGGAATATTTGTGTGATAGTCAACATGTATAAAGGTTTCAGAATCAGGCCTATGACCAGTGGTCCCTCCTTTCCTTCTACCTGTGCAGAGAGAAAGCTTTTCCTTGGTAACTTATGTTTTCTCTCATGTAACCCATGGCTGTACTGATGGAGTGCATAAAAAATCAACCTCATTAAATGGACGTCAATTAATCTGGAATATAGCTTTGATTTTGTTCCTTTTCAGAAGCTGAGCACTATTCAGAAATATACGTAAACAAGATCTCAGACCTCTGACTTCTTTCTACAGTAGTTAAGAGACACATAATCCTCCATTATTAACATCTGATATTTTGGTGCGGGAACTGTGATGTTACAAGTAAGATCATATCCGTTAGGAATAAACAAGCTAGGGGAAAGTGTTTGAGAAAGAAGGGGGTGGTCCCATTTTACACACATCCAGCTCAGTGACTAATAACCTAGAGACAGGAAGCATTTAAAATGTCATATTTCAATGGAGAGTTTTGGTTATTAAAACAGCTCTTCTTTAAAAAGGAAAAATAGAATACAGCATGTCCTCAAGTGTGCAAATATAGCTGCCAACAGAGGAATAAAATTGTAAATGTTTTGTCAAATGTAATATGCCTCCTAAATCACTACCAGCAGTTTAACTGCACATAGGAAAATACTGAGAAATTATTGTTGGGCCTGATTTCCTGTCATGAAAGTCACATAGCGCACGTACCAGGTAAATAAAGGGTTAAAACTAACCAGACAGCTGAAGCCATTGGAAGCAGCCAATCTTAAGCTTCATATTTTCCAGACAAGCACACATTAAGTGGCCTCTATCTGCCTACTATATAAGCACACCAACTAGTAATCTATCCACTGATAGCAGAGGATGATTACACTTACAAGACATTTTTAACCTGCCCATTTTGGAATCCAAAACAGTTTACAGGAGCCTTAAAAGGTAAATGACTTTTGCTGAGAAAGGCTCTTATCAAGACTTGTTATCCTAGAGGTTTAATATGCAGTTTAGTGTTTGAGTTATTATTGGGACTTAGGAGTCAACCTGCAGCTTGTTTCAATTTGGCAAGTCAGTTGTGTGGTGTTGAGCACTGGTTTACATGAATGAGCATAAATACCCAGCAAGCACTTCCTCAAGCAGCAATTTCCAACCCAAGACAGATTGTAACTTTGTAACTTATAACTATTTAGTTTAATATAAGGGATAAGTTTAGTCACACCATTATGGAGATTATACTACAGGTTTATTACTAATTCAAACCCTTTAAAACTTTGGGCTAATTAACAAGTGATGGTAAATCAGGAGTAGGAATTAGATATATTTATCTTGTTCCCTGAGAAATGTCTTGATGATGCCTTCTGCAAACAGTCAGAATCCTACTCCACCACAAACACATCTTAGAAGGAACAAGAATGCACAAAGTTCACTCCACTTAATAGGCTCAGAAGAACCACTATCAACCACCACATGTTCCGTTATATATCTGTTGTCCGTTGCATTGCATTTGGAGAGAATTCATTCTCTTTTTTCTCTCATTTTCAGTTTTACAAAAACGCAAAGGATTGGTGGCTGTTTGGATTTTATTTCTGTGTGCCACTAGCATGTACTGCTGTCTTTTACACACTAATGACTTGTGAAATGTTAAACAGAAGGAACAGCAATTTGAGAATTGCCCTCAGCGAACATCTTAAGCAGGTAAATATTAGGGAATCCAAGGTCGGGAAAACACTGCTGCTGTGTCTGCAAGTTGGTTTATAAACATTTCAAAACAGGTTTTAATAAAATAAATTCCAGAAATAGAAAGTGAGGCTACTGGTGACTTCTGACCTTGAGGTATTCAACCAAACCCAGAACACAAGAGTAATTTATAGAATAGGTAGATATTGGAGACTGTATGTTCAAGAGCCTAAACAGTGTTTATTTCCTTTCCTAAGAAAGTGTGAGAGTCTTGCTCACCCACTCTTTAACCTTAAATCTCTACTGGCTAAATTCCTTGGAATGCTGCTACAAAGATTTGGCAAAAATTGGCAAAATGATCTCTAGTTCTTTTCAAGAAATGTAAAGTATTCAGCTGTAGCTAAAGTGGAAAGGACCAGCAGAGCTTTATGTTTTCTGAATTTTTACCCCTAAACATAAAGCTCTGCTGGTCCTTTCCACTTTAGCTACAGCTGAATACTTTACATATCTTGAAAAGAGCTAGAGATCATGCATCCTAGTTATAAACACTTTGGCCTTGTCTATACTAGACTTTTTGAAGAAATCAAACCTTTGTTGTACTGGCAGAAACAGTAAGAGCACTAGTGTAGACAGGGTTCAGGCCGCCATCAGCATTTTTGCCACTCTCTCATCTACACCTACTCTGAACAGTTTTAGATAGTGCTAAAAACATCAATGTCTTGTTTACATTGATGCTCCCATCATTGCAACCATGAGTGGCAAAAAGAAGTCTAGTGTAAACACTGATTACGGTGCAAAGTCACTCACAGTAATATCAGACCGTACTTTGCTTGGTTTGCAGCTCTTTTCTATATTACCTTCTGGACTGTGGTTTTAAAACCTTTAGCCAAGTCCCTGCAATTAAGGTCTGAAAGGAGGCTACAATTACTACCTCACCCCCTCAAATCCTAACCTTCTGTCTACAGCTGTGAATGACCCTTTAAAGGCTGTACCTGTGCAGTCTCACTGCACAAGGGTGAGTCCTAGGGTTTTTACCCCATTCATAATACAAAGTGAGCTCTATGAGAGTGTTCTCCACAGCTGTGCTTGAAAGGGAATAGAGCCAGAGTCAGGTGGGCCAAAGGAGAGACTAAATCCTCCACCATGCAGATGCTCCAGTCCTTACCCACATGGGGCAAGTGGCTTTAGGACCCCAGAGTCCACTCCAGCCATTAGAAATAGAAGTGTGTGGGGAGGACTCCTCCCACTACTTTCCCCTTGCTGTGATCTCCAAAGCCCAGCCAAGGTGGATTTGTGCCTCAGTTTATAAAAAAGTGTCTTTTTAATTATCATTTTTGCTCTCTCACTTTCTCCCCTTCCTCACACAGCCTCCTCCACATTAATGCTTAATTGTGCTCCTGGCTGCAGCAGCCCCATTCTTAGCACAGAAGTCAAAGTTACATCAGATTTCATATTTTGATAACTGCTATTAAAAGAAAGAAGCAATAATAATATTAAGTCATATTAGGAGATTAACTGGAGTAATGTGGCTGAAAATTGTAACAACATTGGCTTACCCTCCATGTTATATTCCAGTGGCAGCTGCAGAGGCAACAACTATATTCTGAACCCCCCCCCCACACACACACACACATACAATTCCTTTCACTAACCCACCCACACCTGTTGGACAGGACATGTGCATTGACAAGACTCAGGTGAAACCTTCTGTAAAGGCCTGAGCCTGTAGTCTGCTCATGAAAAGCTCCCCCTCAATTTAATAGTTGTTCCTGAATAAACATGAGTTTTGCAGGAGCAATCTTAAGTGCATGCTTTTATCTAGACTGCCTATTTTTGTGCTGCTATCACTTCCCTGCCCTTATGTAGCAATGTGACTGACATGTATCAGTAATCTTTTTACTTGCTTTCTTCCTTCAGCGTCGAGAAGTTGCAAAGACAGTTTTCTGTCTGGTAGTGATTTTTGCCCTTTGCTGGTTTCCTCTCCATTTGAGCCGAATTTTGAAGAAAATGGTATACAATGAAAGGGACCCTAACAGATGTGAACTGCTCAGGTACTGTATCTTCTTACCTCAACCATTTAGAATGAAAAAATATAGGGTGATATGTTACCTAGAGTTTAATGTGATTGTTCATGCAGCTGTGAGAACTGGTAACTTAACCTGTCAGAGCCAGACACTAGAAGATTATAAGTGCTGACTCTTCCATTTTCTGATCCTTCCATTATATCCTTCAGTTTTAGGGGATTCCATTCCAATGAGGTTTCATGATAGAGCAGAATTTGGACCATTGCCATTATGTTCACCTTCTTCTCATTTTTCCAAACTGGACGGTCTGACTAGTTATTTCAGACAGGCCTTTGCGGATACATTGCCTATGCTAGAAGATCAGTATAGACCGTAGAGAATTGGCCTATACATCAGAGAAGAGTATCCATGTGCTATGCTTGTGCCCTTACAATGTGTAAAGAGTTGTAATTATTTTACTTTCTCTTTTGTTGTCTAGTTTCCTGTTGCCACTGGATTACATCAGCATTAACCTGGCAACCATGAACTCTTGTATAAACCCCATAGCTCTCTATTTTGTGAGCAAGAAGTTTAAAAACTGTTTCCAGGTAAGACTTCTAGCATGAGACATTTTTATGTAGCTGTCCCGCAGACATGCTCCATTAAAGTACTTAATGATGATATAGGTATTTATAAAGTTTAAGGAAGAGCATGTAAAGATATGAAGTTATCTAATTTATTAGCTAGAAGGTCACATAGCACACATACCAGACTGAGAGCTGAAACTATCCAGGCAGTGTAGATACTAAACCAGTATAATAGAATTTTGACAAACTCCACCAAGTCAAACATTCAGTGATCTATGCATGTACATCTTAGATACTATCTACCCACTTAATGCGCATACATGGAGTGGAATTCATTTGATCATATTTCTCCCAATATTAGCATCTACTCAGAATGATGAATATGTCTGGCAGAAATCCTAATCTGCCTGTGATCAGGAAATCACACTTTGGCTCAAATTTTCAACTTTGGAAGCCCAAAGTTAGGAAACTAAATCCAAACTCTGGAAGTTAAATAAAGTGGAATGGCTTTCAGAATTGTTGGACAGCTGTATAGTCCATTTTTCACATGAACTCAAAATGGACACCTGAAAATTTAGGGCTAAAGTAACCTCCTTTACTTATCACACTGTACCTCCAGATTGCTGTTGTTGGTGCTTCCTAAAGTATCCATTCACAACAAAAGTAGTAAAGTGAGAGAGAAGATGAGAGTGAAGAGCAGAGTAGACTGAAGTAGAATGCGGGGGGAGGGGACTGTGAAACCAGCTGACCCTTCAAAATATAGTTTCCTTAGCTGTTAGGATTATATGCAAAGGAAAGAAAGCAAACCCGCCAATGTGTGACACAAGCCAATGAATCACGTGACAAATGGTTACAATGTGGAACACCTGTGTTTTGTTCAGCATTGCATGCACTAATTTAGAGGGTTTTTTAGGATATTTCCAGGGCCAGCTCTAGGCACCAGCATTCCAAGCATGTGCTTGGGGCGGCACTCTTCAAGGGGGCGACATTCCGGCCCTTTGAGCGGCATTCCAGCTTTTTTTTTTTTTTTTTTTTTGCTTGGGGCGGCAAAATACCTGGAGCTGGCCCTGGATATTTCCACACTTTATAAATGAAATAAAACCAGGTTTGCAAGCAGTTACAAATTGCAGGGGGCTGAGGGGGCAGTCCCTGCCCAGGATGCTTGGGGACTGGTGGGTTTGTGGAAAGGATCTTTGTCTGGACCTCTCATTGGATACCTGGAGAACTGGGGCTGGAAATAGAGTTGGACCTACCCAGGCTGCCTCCAATATAATTAATTCAGTCCCTCTGCCTGCTCCAGTACAATTAGTTCAGGCCATCCCCCACCCTGTCATACAATTAATTTATGCCTCTCATCCCCTCACTATAACCCACCCCCACATCTCCCATACCAAAAACAATACATTCAGGCCACCCTCCCATATTACAATTAAGTTATCCCCCTACCTGAGTATCAATACCGTTATTTTACATCCCAACCCACAGATACACAATACAATTAACTTAAGTCTAGCTCTGCCTATCTGCAAAACTCTTTTGCTGCTGTGTCCCAGAGAGGTCACTAGTCCTGCTATTGCTGCTGGAATACCAGTCCTCATTCCTCTTCCCTCTCCGGAGCAGAGTCACGAATCCCACCTGCCTAGGATCAGACTTTGTTTTCCATGAGAGGGGAGAGAAAGCCTGAGGGAACAGGTTGTGCTGCTGCACTTTTCAAAAGAGGTAATGGAGCCTCCCAGCCTGTGCAGAATCCAGCATCATAGGCTTGAGTCACCATCCTCACCACTCTCCTGGCTAAAAAAAAAAAAAAGTCTGCTCCTGCTCTTACTCTCTCTGCTTCTTAGAGGGTGGAAGGGATGAAGAAGGAGGGAAAGAAAGGATGAGAATCTAAAGAGGATGAGGATCTCTTTTTTTCCTCACCCCCGCCTGTCTGCTACTACTAGACCTTGTCTTGGAACACTGCCTTAGTTTGCAGAACAGGAAGGGATCATCTGCTGTAGAGTGGAATGCATTACACTTGAGGAGTGTGGTGGGATCTCAACTTGCACACCTTACTCAGGCAAAATTCCCATTCAGTGAAGTGAAAATTTTGCCTAAATAAGGAGTGTAAGGTCAGGCCTTAATTTTGTGTCATAGAGATGGGCAACTACAGAATCACTTGGATTTTTAAGGCCAAACTCTGCCTATGTGCAGCTCCCACTTCTTCACTTGGAATCCCATGCACACGTTTGAAGACAGGATATAGTTTTATAGAGAGTTTCTAGATTTATGTTATTTGGAATCTTTTTTCTTTCCAGTCATGTCTCTGCTGTTGCTGCTACCGATCCAAAAGTCTAGTGACTTCAGTGCCAATGAATGGAACAAGCATTCAGTGGAAAAACCATGAACTAAATAACCACAATACAGATCGAAGCAGCCATAAGGACAGCATAAATTGAGACTGAAGGACACTGAGACCACTTCAGAATCCAGGAGGAAAAAATGTCACATGAAAGCTGTTTAAGAGGGAATCCACTGAGTGTTCCACAAAATATAATCCATTCAGAAGTTCTTTGCCCTTCTACCTAATTTCAGTGGTGATTTAATGGATTGACTATAAATTTAAAGATCTGCAAATTGGGATCCTCTTGACAATGTTGCTGTCTCTGAAAATTACATTCACCTTCTTAATGAAAAATGAAAGACTCACTCAGCACTGTGCAGGATGTTTGCAATCTTTGACCCAAGCAGGAAGTGTCCAGTGTGTACCTGGTACCCAGCAATCTTTTTACTTGATAGTCAATTAGAATTAGTCACCATGGGATTTTCAGAGGATGTTGAATGTGGAATCTGTGAGGATATAGTTTATCTCTGTCTTTCTGCCACTTTTTAAAGGAAACATTTAACTGAGTTAGGGTTACCATTCGTCCGGATTCCCCCGGACATGTCCGGCTTTTTTGAGTTAAAAATAGCGTCCAGGGGGAATTTGTCAATGTCCGGACTTCCCCCCCCCCATGCAGAGCATGCGCGGCTTACAGGGCAGCCTGCCGGATCGTGCCACTCGCATGGGCTCCGGCAGCCAGAGCCCTTCCTTCACTTCCCCCTCCTCTCCCCTGAAACTTGAGACCAGTCCCCTCCTCTCTCTCCCTCCCTCTCCCTCCCTGCATTCCCTCCCTCCGTTCGCCTCGGCCTCCAGCAGTCTGGAGCTCCGACCCTGCTCCCCTCCCCCGCTTCCGAGCACGCTGCTCTGCAGCACAGTAAGGGGGCCAGGGGTCAGAGAAGCGGCAGGGAGGTTCTGGGGTGGGGGGGGTAGTCAAGAGACAGGGAGCAGGGGGGAGGGTTGGATGGGTCAGGAGTTGGGGGGGGCTGTCTGGGGGTTGGGGGTGTAAGGTTTTGGGCAGTCAGGGTACAGGTAGGGGGGGTCTCAGGAGGGAGCAGTTAGGGGACAAGGCACAGGGAGGCTTAGGTAGGGGGTGGGGTTCTGGAGGGCAGTTAGGAGCAGGGGTCCCAGGACGGGGCAGTCAGGGGACAAGGAACGGGGGGGGGGGGGTCGGGAGTTCGGGGGTGGCTTTCTGGAGGGGGTGGATAAGGTTTTGGGCAGTCAGGGTACAGGTAAGAGGTAGGGTCCTGGGGGGCAGTTGGGGGGGGGTCTTAGGAAGGGGCAGTTAGGGGATAAGGAACAGGGAGGCTTAGGTAGGGGGTGGGGTTCTGGAGGGCAGTTAGGAGCAGGGGTCCCAGGAGGGGGCAGTCAGGGGACAGGGAGCAGAGGGGTTTAGATGGGTCAGGAGTTCTGGGGGGGGCTGTCAGAGGGTGGGGGTGTGGATAAGGGTTGGGGCAGTCAGGGGACAGGTAGGGGGTAGGATCCTAGGGGGCCAGTTAGGATGTGGGGAAGGTCTCAGGAGGGGGCAGTCAGGGGACAAGAGGCAGGGAGGCTTAGGGAGGGGGTGGAGTCCTGGGGGGCAGTTAGGGGCAGAGGTCCCAGGAGGGGGCAGTCAGGGGACAAGGAGTGGGGGGGAAGGTTGGGGGTTCTGAGGGGACAGGAAGTGGGAGGGAGTGGAAGGGGCAGGGGCGGGGCTAGAACAGGACGGGGGCGGGGCTCCTCCCGTCCTCTTTTTTGATTGTTGAAATATGGTAACCCTAACTGAGTGGTGAATATATTCTGTATAGAGGTATGTTTAGCATGAATTTTAAAAGCTTTTATTTGGAAATGTGTCAGTCCACACCAGTATTTTATTTACTTAATTTTGCAAAATGAGACAATACATTAGCTGGGAAGTTAGCATTTCACAATTCAAAGATAGGAATAGACCATCTAAAAATAGCACCAACATTAGGCACTTACAGCACAGACTGATACCAAAAGTAGGGTATTATAATGTGCTATTTATTCTAACTCTCTTTACAAAATAAACATATATTTTTCTATATCAGCAAAAGAGCAATCATTTGTAAAAGAGAATCTTGAAGCACATTTATAATTAGCCAGTCATGTTTAGCTCTTAGGTCTGTTATTCTGCAGAGGCTGTATGTGTTTTGGATTTAAGTTGAAGTGGAGTGCAGCAATATCAATGTAACACAGTAACGTGTTACTAAAAGTGTCCAAAACTGTTCTCAGAAGATGGTCACTAAATTACAGCAATGCACAATACTGCTTACAAATTGTGGACCTGAAGTTACAGTCCACTTGAAGGCAAAACTCCTATTGGAAGCCATAGGAGTCGTGCATGCATATTGTCTGAAGGTAGGTGTGTGTGTGTGAGAGAGAGAGATGCTTACAAAGTTCAAACATTTAAAATTAGTTTGATGTTTGTTTTATTGGGGTTATTAACCATATAAATGCAACTGACAATATAATGTATAGATGCTATTGCTCACATACATGTAAACGTGTGACATAACTTTCTCTTTGTTATTGTCAACTTTTTGGTTACATGGCATGAAAATCATTGTCTGGCTGTTACATTTGCTGATTACGTAGCATTTTACTAAATAGTGGAATGAAATATAGCACTATCCTATACAATATTCCTGCTGCAGAAATCTGCCATAAGATTTATAGTATCTGTTTTGCCAGGTTTAAAGGTAATAGCAACAGCTACACAATGTAGTTCTTAACATTCAGTTGTGTTTCAAATGGAAGACATGAGCCTGCACATTATTTACAAAGTCAAAATATTAAGTGACTACAGTGACTTCCACTGCACAATTTCTCAAATGTTTACATGCACAGTGTATACTAAAAAATTGCTCCATAAATTACTTTATGTATTTTGTGTGCTTTTGTCTTTATGGCATATATACATGTGTGTGTATATATACACACATATGAATGTGTGCTAATATATTAAAAACTTAAATATAATCTGACAATGCTCTGTAATGGTCCCAAGAGCATGCTATTGAATGAGACCTGGCTGAATTTCTTTCAAAACAGCCTATCACCCAAACTGTATAAATAATTGGAGGGAACAAATAATGATAATTCTCTGAGAGTTTTGGCATAGTGGAGTTTCTCTGTACTCTGACATCACCAATGCCACAGTGACAGAATGCATTATGATGTGACACAGTTCAACATGAATTGATGTCTCTAGTAAATTCTGTTCTCTTGACCTATACTCCCTCATTTAGGGTGTCTATCCTGCCGTGAGAGATCTAGTTACCCCTGGTGTAGACCAGATCCACGTTAGCTCCAATTTAGCTAGTGTGGCCAACAATTGCAGTGAAGGTATAGCAGAGTGGGCTCTATGAGCTTGTCCATCTCACACTGTTTTCATTTTTATTGTAACTTTGCAACTGTATTATTTGGTTCTCATAGCATTGTGGGATACAGTTTGCATAGGGTTACCATATTTTGTGCCTCCAAATGGAGGACACTCCCCGGGGCCCCGCCCCCGCCCCCAGCCCCGCCCCAACTCCGCCCCCTCCCAAAGTCTCCGCCCCCTCCCCTGCTTCCCGCGAACATTTAATTCGCGGGAAGCCTGAAGCAGGTAAGGGGGGGGAGGAGGCGCGGCCCAGGCTGGCCCCCCGGCGGCTCCAGCCTGGGTCGGCTCGGGCCCTGGGGTGCTGGCCCCGGCCGACCACCCCCGGCGGCCCGGCGCACCCCCCGGCTCCCGGCCCCCGGCTCCGCGACCCCCGGCCCGGCTCCCCGCCCCGCGGGCCCGACCCCGGCCCGGCTCCCCGGCCCCGCGGGCCCGGCTCCCCGATCCCGGCCCGGCTCCTAGCCCCGCGGGCCCGGCTCCCCGACCCCGGCTCCCAGCCCCGCGGGCCCGGCTCCCCGGCTCCCGGCTCCCAGCCCCGCGGGCCCGGCTCCCGGCTCCCGGCTCCCCGGACCGGCTCCCGGCCCCGCGGGCCCGGACCGGCACCGCGCCCCCTGCCCCACGCCCAGCCCGGTCCGGCACTGCGACCCTGGCCCGGCCCGGCCCCGCGCGCCCGGCCCGGCTCCCGGCCCGGCACCATGCCCGCGGCCCCGCCCCGGCCCCAGACAAAGAGGCCCCGGCTGAGCCTCCCAATTTTCCCGGACATGCCCGGCTTTTGGGGATTTCCCCCCGGACGGGGATTTGAGCCCCCAAAAGCCGGACATGTCCGGGAAAATCCGGACGTATGGTAACCCTAAGTTTGCATGAAGACATGATACAAAATCAAACTCTATAGAATTATATACAAGCAAAGATTTCTGCTAGAATATTCTGAAATTTCCTCAAGGCACGACAAACTTTTCCGTTCAGACTGCATACTAACATTGCCCTAATTCCTTCAAGGGAAGCTGCCATTCAAAACTTGGATCAGCAATTATCCCTAATTTACACTCCTCAGCCTGCCAAAGACTCAACAAGGGCAATTATCTTCAAAATGTGAGTGGATGAAGCAGCATAAAAGGTTTATAAAAACAGAAACCACCACAACTACCACCCCAAACTGTATAGAATAAACATCATGGAATGTTTATAATGCTGATATAAAATAAACACAGTACAGTGTGGGCAAAGGGAAAGAAAAACGGATCTAAAATGTAGGTTACTTGCACTTTCTCTAAAGGAAGATGAAATAAAATGATCGCCGAGACTCCATCTACGGTCAGCAAGACTCTATACAGACGTGATTGCTGCCAAAATCAGTTGCTTCTTGATTTACACTTCTGCAGTCTCACAGGTTACAGCAGCTACTGTTACTCTTGGGTTGTTGTTCTGTCTAAAAATACTGTTTCTAAATTCCAAATTCCTCTGGGTCTTTACATACATTAAACTGTAGCTCTGTATTTTTCCAGTTCTGTCCATCTTTTACGTGCAACCAATGAAGTAAGGTAAAGATCTTGATGCTCGGGTTTTGTTTACCTGTAAGATTTGGTCATGGTCACCACAAAACTGAAGTAGTCCCAGTGTGACTTGATCAGATTTTCAGCATAGAATACTGTGAACCTTCTCACAAGCTGTCTATATAGTAGTTGCCACTTTCCACTTTTAGACACTAAAGGTTAATACCTCCAGCTTTCCTTCCCTCTTTCAGAAAGGCTTCTCCTTGCTGCTTGCAAAGCACACTGTCTAAGAGCCCCCTGCACGTACAAACACACAGCTCTATGCCAGCACTGATACGAAATCATTGAGCTTGAAAAGCACTGTGCATAATGACATGTAAAAGGATACACCAAGCATTTCACTTTGCTTCTAGAATTCCTATACTCTGTGCTGCCTCACCATATGTCTTTCAGAACTGAAGTCAGAAGTGTCAACAGGAGGATAGAGTTGGCCTGGGAGCAAATTGCTCCTGTTTGAAAAGGCTGCATATTGTAGCACTGTTGGAAATGCTGATTTAAAAGTAAAGCAAACTGCATACCCAGTGTCAGAACAGTGCCACTTTAGATTCATGGAAGTAACCTGAAAAATTTGTTTCTGCACTTTATTCATTTCAGCAATGTGTACTGCAAGCCATTGCATGGTATTTGATTATGTTGTACTGCCTGTGCGTCAACAGAATGTATATCACATCCCTCCTGCAATTGTTATCAAGAGCTGAAAATGTAACTCTCCTTGTCCCTTATATTCAAACAAAAGTATTGCATTACATGTATTCCTGCTAATACACAATTCAGCAAAACAGGTAAGAGTCTCTGTCTCAAATATTTTCTGCTCTTTAGTAATCTAAAAGTATTGTATAAACAGAATTGGCCTATGGTAATTCAATACACCTTGACATAAAATCAGGAAGCAAAGCTGAAACCATGAAAGGGAAAAGCAGAGGGTGAGTTACTATTAGACTTAAGGCCAAATGTGTGCTTCACTGGAGTCCAGCTAACACCCAAAAAGAAATTAATATTTATAAGATAAAAATGCATCTTTTAAAAATCCAAATGTTGGACTCCTGGAAGTGAATAGTTATGGAATCAGCCTGTTCCTCAATGACACATAATCCTTCAGCACTTACTAATATCCCATCTAACTTATATGGCTCATCCAACCTTAACATTGTTTCCTAAAATGTGGAAAAATATACACAAAAGTCAAAATAAATTTCTAGGAGATTATAAAATGTATTTGCTATTCAAGGGATCAATTTCTAGTATATTAAAATACTAATATCTACACCTCTACCTCGATATAACGCTGTCCTCGGGAGCCAAAAAATCTTACTGCGTTATAGGTGAAACCGCATTATATCGAACTTGCTTTGATCCACCGGAGTGCGCAGCCCCGCCACCCCAGAACACTGCTTTACCGCATTATATCCGAATTCATGTTATATTGGGTCGCATTATACTGGGATAGGGGTGTACTATGTTAGAAGGAAGCTACCTATGTTAGCTGCTACCCATTATAGTTAAAAATAGACATTTGAAAGGTCTCTACTGGAGCCATGTGAGTAACTGATTTTTCAGTTTGGTAGCCAAACCAGGAAAAAAATTGCTTTGGGTCAAACAAAACCTTTTGTTTATCTCCAAATGATACATTTCATTTTGTTCTCAGGTTTTTCACTTTTTTAAAAATAAAACTGCACTAAAATTCAAAACAAAAAGTTATTTCCAATCAACAAAGAGAAACATTTAATTTTTGTTTCAACACTTTCAAACTTTTCATTTTTCTGGAATTTTTGTTGTTTTTTCCCCCCCTGCATTTTTTGGCATAATGTGGGGATGGGGAGTTGCACAAAAAATGTTACCCAGCTCTAGTCTGCATATGCTTATATAACCCTATACCACTACACAATCGACATACTTCATAACTCCAAAGCAGCTCAATTATCCAATTCTATTAATAAAGCATTATTCTTCTCAGTGAACACATGACATTCAGGAACCCTTGCACTCTATTCCTTTTGAAATCTTATACAATCATATTTATTCATTGTTTAAAAGATTTCAAAAGGAACAAGAGTCACTGGTTATGGCTCACATGCACAAGACTCTCCTGCTCTCTCATTACTCATTTCCAGGCCACTGACACCTCATATCTCATTTCCCAGATCCACCATTCCACCTTCTTATTTCAGGGTCTCTCTGACTCTTTTCTCACCACTCTACTCCCAAGCCCACCATACCTAGTGATTTCAGGTCACATAGGCTACCTACCTACTCCAGGTCACCCCAGGGTGCTGAAGGAATTAGCTGAAGAAATCTTGGCGCCACTGGCAATAATATTTGCAAATGCATGGATGACAGAAGAGGTTCTGGAAGACTGGAGAAGGGCTAACATAGTGCCCCATCTTTAAAAAGGGGGGAAAGGAGGAGCTGGGGAACTATAGATCAATCAGCCTGACCTCGATACCTGGGAAGCTACTAGAGCAATATATAAAACATTCAATTTGCGAAAACCTGGAGGTTGAAGGTGTGATCACTACCAGCCAGCATGGATTTACTAGAACAAATCATGCCAAACCAGCTTGATTCCCTTCTTTCACAGGGTAACTGGCTTGGAGGATAGGAGGAATGTGGTGGACATAATATAGCTGGACTTTAGCAAGGCTTTTGACACGGTCCCACATGACATTCTGATAAGTAAGCTGGAGAAATGCGGGCTCAATGGAATTACCATTAAGTGGATACATAATTGGTTAAACAACCGCAAACAAAGAGTAACTATGAATGGAATGATGTCAGATTGCAAGGAGGTCTCAAGTGGGGTTCCACAGGGATCTGTTCTGGGTCAGGTGTTGTTTAACATCTTTCTTAATTACCTGGATGTAGGAATGGAGAGCAGACTGATCACATTTGCAGCTAACACAAATTTGGGAGGTGGAGGAGTGCTGCCAAAACGTTGGAGGATCGAGCTAAAATTCAGAGGATCTTGATACATTGGAGAACTGGGCTATAGACAATAAAATTAAATTCAGCAAAGTCAAATGTAAGGCATTACTCTTAGGGAAGAAAAACCAAATGCACAAACGCAGGATCGGGGATAACTGGCTTGGAGCAGCACTGCTGAGAAGGATCTGGGAATTGTGGTGAATGAAAATTTCAACATGAGTCAACAATGCGATTCTATTGCAAAAATAGCAAATGCAATTTTAGGTTGCATTAACAGAGGCATAGCATGTAAGTCTCAGGAAGTGATAGTATCACTCTACTCAGCGCTGATTAGGCCTCAGCTGGAGTACTGTGATCAATTTTGGTCACCAATGTATAGCAAGGATGTAGCTAAACCGGAAAGAATCCAGAGGTGAGTGACAAAGATGATCAAAGGGATGGAACGCAAGCCATATGAGCAAAGGCTGAGTATGTATAGTCTGGAAAAGAGGAGATTAAAGGGGGACATGATAGAGATCTTCAAATACTTGAAAGCTGTCATAAAAAGATGGAGAAAAGTTGTTCTCTCTTGCCACAGAGACCAACACAAGAGGCAATGGGTTCAAACTACAGCATAGCAGATTTAGATTAAATCTCAGGAAAAACTTCCTAACTGTAAGAACAGTAGGACAATGGAACAGATGGCCTAGGGAGGTTGTGGAAGCTTCTTCACTGAAGGTTTTCAAAAAAAGGCTGGATAGCCATTTGATGGCTTAGACATAACAAATCCTGTATCTTGGCAGGGGGGTAGACTAGATGACCCTTCTAACCCTATGGTTCTATGAGTCTATGATTCTAGGGCCTATTAGCCCCACTCTAGGCAGAGGTCTCTGTACAATCTCCAGAGAGCAGCAGTTGAACAGGCTGAAACTCCTCTCCTGAACTGCAAAGCAAGGAGGCAACAGCTGCAGCTATGGTCATGGGGCAAGGGAAGGGACCACCCATGTGAACAATGTCAACAGCAGCTACAGCAAGCAGGGTCACTGACAAACCTTACCTAAATCATAGAATTCATCCTCCAATGCTGCTGTTCCAGCAGGATACAAACAGGCTTTGCGAACAGGGGCTGCTAACAGGGAGTTTCACAAGGGAGTTTAGAAGGGGAGTGGGAAGGGGGTAAGGCCCCCTTGCTGTTAGTTTTGGTTTAAAACCTATAAACTAAACTACAGTCAAAACTTCTTGCTTCATTAACTAGGAGACAATGCAGGCAGAAGCCCAGCAGTAGAGTGGGGGCTATCCAGTTTATTGTGCTGAGTGCGGCATGTATGATTACCTGCCCTGTGGGCAGGTGGCGTATGTGTGTAAGCAGTGCAAGGAGCTCCTGGCCCTCAGAGACCGCGTACAGGCTTTGGAGGCCAGGGTGGCAGAACTGGAGGAGCTAAGGGAGGCAGAGAGGTATGTTGATGAGGCTTTCCAGGACACTGTAGAATTGACCCACCTCCGGTCAGACAGCCCCTGCGCTGTTGAGGAGGATGAAAGGCCCAGGGAAGCAGCGCCGTTTACAGGAGCAGAGGGAAACCTTCCCATAGTTGGGACCCTCCTTCCAGATGGTGTTGGGGTATCCTCTTGCACTGAGGTTACCTCTCCGGGGGAGGGAACTCCAGTTACTAGGAAAAAGCAGGTGTTAGTAATGAGAGATTTGATTGTTAGAAACATAGATAGCTGGGTTTGTGATGACTGGGAGAACCTTATGGTGACTTGTATCAGAGGGGTAGCCGTGTTAGTCTGAATCTGTAAAAAGTAACAGAGGGTCCTGTGGCACCTTTGAGACTAACAGAAGTATTGGGAGCATAAGCTTTCGTGGGTAAGAACCTCACTTCTTCAGATGCAAGTAATGGAAATCTCCAGAGGCAGGTATATATCAGTGTGGAGATAACGAGGTTAGTTCAATCAGGGAGGGTGAGGTGCTCTGCTAGCAGTTGAGGTGTGAACACCAAGGGAGGAGAAACTGTTTCTGTAGTTGGATAGCCATTCACAGTCTTTGTTTAATCCTGATCTGATGGTGTCAAATTTGCAAATGAACTGGAGCTCAGCAGTTTCTCTTTGGAGTCTGGTCCTGAAGTTTTTTTGCTGTAAGATGGCTACCTTCACATCTGCTATTGTGTGACCAGGGAGGTTGAAGTGTTCTCCTACAGGTTTTTGTATATTGCCATTCCTGATATCTGACTTGTGTCCATTTATCCTCTTGCATAGTGACTGTCCAGTTTGGCCAATGTACATAGCAGAGGGGCATTGCTGGCATATGATGGCATATATAACATTGGTGGACGTGCAGGTGAATGAGCCGGTGATGTTGTAACTGATCTGGTTAGGTCCAGTGATGGTGTTGCTGGTGTAGATATGTGGGCAGAGTTGGCATCGAGGTTTGTTGCATGGGTTGGTTCCTGAGTTAGAGTTGTTATGGTACGGTCCGTGGTTGCTGGTGAGAATATGCTTAAGGTTGGCAGGTTGTCTGTGGGTGAGGACTGGCCTGCCTCCCAAGGTCTGTGAAAGTGCGGGATCATTGTCCAGGATGGGTTGTAGATCACTGATGATGCGTTGGAGAGGTTTAAGCTGGGGACTGTAGGTGATGGCCAGTGGAGTTCTGTTGGTTTCTCTTCTGGGCCTGTCTTGTAGCAGGAGGCTTCTGGGTACACGTCTGGCTCTGTTGATTTGTTTCTTTATTTCCTTGTGTGGGTATCATAGTTATGGTGACTTGCCTGCCTGATGCAAAGGTTGCGGATCTCTCGAGGCATCTAGACAGACTTATGTGTAGTGCTGGGAAGGAGCCGGTGGTCGTGGTGCATGTAGGTACCAATGACATAGGGAAGGGTAGGAGAGACGTCCTGGAGGCCAAATTTAGGCTGCTAGGGAAGAGATTGAAATCCAGGACCTCTATGGTGGCATTCTCAGAAATGCTCCCAGTTCCACGCGCAGGGCCAGGTAGGCAGGCAGAGCTTCAGAGTCTCAATGCGTGGATGAGACGATGGTGTAGAGAGAAGGGGTTTAGTTTCATTAGGAACTGGGGAAACTTTTGGGATGGGGGGAGCCTATACAGGAGAGATGGGCTCCACCTAAACCAAAGTGGAACCAAACTGCTGGCACTAAACATTAAAAAGGTTGTAGAGCAGTTTTTAAACTAGAAGATGGGGGAAAGCCGACTGCTGCAGAGGAGCATGTGGATCGGACAGAGACTTCTCTTAGAGGAGAGTCTATTGATAGAGATTCTCTAGGTTATAGTCAGGAACAGAGGATGGAAAAGGATAACGTAAGGGCCAGATCAGACGAGAAACATTCACATAAAAAAGAATCTGACACATCAGAAAAGGGCAGACAAATAAATAGTGACAAGTTTTTAAAATGCTTTAAAAGTTTTAAAGTGTACACAAATGCTAGAAGTCTAAATAATAAGATGGGTGAACTAGAGTGCCTCGTGATAAAGGAGGATATTAATATAATAGGCATCACAGAAACCCGGTGGACTGAGGACAATCAATGGGACACAATCATTCCAGGGTACAAAATATATCAGAAGAACAGAACAGGTCGTGCAGGGGGTGGGGAGAGTGGCACTATATGTGAAAGAAAATGTAGAATTAAATGAAGTAAAAATCTTAAGTGAATCCACATGTTCCATAGAATCTCTATGGATAGTAATTTCATGCTCTAATAAGAATACAACATTAGGGATCTATTATCGACCACCTGACCAGGACAGTGATAGTGATGATGACATGCCCAGGGAAATTAGAGAGGCTATCAAAATTAAAAACTCAATAATACTGGGGTATTTCAATTATCCCCATATTGACTGGGAACATGTCACCTCAGGACGAAATGCAGGGACAAAATTTCTCGAAACTTTAAATGATTGTTTCTTGGAGCAGCTGGTACGGGAACCCTCAAGGGGAGAGGCAACTCTCGATTTAGTCCTGAGTGGAGCGCAGGAGCTGGTCCAAGAGGTAATAATAACAGGACCATTTGGAAATAGTAACCATAATATAATAACATTTAACATCCCTGTGGTGGGAAGAACATCTCAACAGCCCAACACTGTAGCATTTAATTTCAAAAAGGGGAACTATGCAAAAAATGAGGAGGTTAGTTAAACAGAAATTAAAAGGTACAGTGACTAAAGTGAAATCCCTGCAAGCTGCATGGGTGCTTTTTAAAGACACCATAATAGAAGCCCAACTTAAATGTATACCCTAAATTAAGAAACACGGTAAAAAAACTAAAAAAGAGCCACCATGGCTTAAAAACCATGTAAAAGAAGCAGTAAGAGATAAAAAGACTTCCTTTAAAAAGTGGAAGTCAAATCCTAGTGAGGTAAATAGAAAGGAGCATAAACACTGCCAAATTAAGTGTAAAAATGTAATAAGAAAAGCCAAAGAGGAGTTTGAAGAACGGCTAGCCAAAAACTCAAAAGGTAATAACAAAATGTTTTTTAAGTACATCAGAAGCAGGAAGCCTGCTAAACAACCAGTGGGGCCCCTCGATGATAGAGATAGAAAAGGAACGCTTAAAGACGATAAAGTCATTGTGGAGAAACTAAACGAATTCTTTGCTTCAGTCTTCACGGCTGAGGATGTTAGGGAGATTCCTAAACCTGAGCCAGCTTTTGTAGGTGACAAATCTGAGGAACTGTCACAGATTGAAGTGTCACAAGAGGAGGTTTTGGAATTAATTGATAAACTTAACATTAACAAGTCACCGAGACCAGATGGCATTCACCCAAGAGTTCTCAAAGAACTCAAATGTGAAATTGCGGAACTATTAACTAGGGTTTGTAACCTGTCCTTTAAATCGGCTTCTGTACCCAACGACTGGAAGATAGCTAATGTAACACCAATATTTAAAAAGGGCCCTAGAGGTGATCCCGGCAATTACAGACCGGTAAGTCTAATGTCTGTACCGAGCAAATCTGTCAAAACAATAGTAAAGAATAAAATTGTCAGACACACAGAAGAACATAAATTGTTGGGCAAAAGTCAACATGGTTTCTCTAAAGGGAAATCGTGTCTTACTAATCTATTAGAGTTTTTTGAAGGGGTCAGCAAACATGTGGACAAGGGGGATCCAGTGGACACAGTGTACTGAGATTTCCAGAAAGCCTTTGACTAGGTCCCTCACCAAAGGCTCGTACGTAAATTAAGCTGATGATACTAAACTGCTCAAGATAGTTAAGACCAAAGCAGACTGTGAAGAACTTCAAAAAGATCTCACAAAACTAAGTGATTGGGCAACAAAATGGCAAATGAAATTTAATGTGGATAAATGTAAAGTAATGCACATTGGAAAAAATAACCCCAACTATACTTACAATATGATGGGGGCTAATTTAGCTACAACAAATCAGGAAAAAGATCTTGGAGTCATCGTGGATAGTTCTCTGAAGATGTCCACGCAGTGTGCATAGGCGGTCAAAAAAGCAAACAGGATGTTAGGAATCATTAAAAAGGGGATAGAGAATAAGACGGAGAATATATTATTGCCCTTATATAAATCGATGGTATGCCCACATCTTAAATACTGCGTACAGATGTGATCTCCTCATCTCAAAAAAGATATACTGGCACTAGAAAAGGTTCAGAGAAGGGCAACTAAAATGATTAGGGGTTTGGAGAGGGTCCCATATGAGGAGAGATTAAAGAGGCTAGGACTTTTCTGCTTGGAAAAGAGGATACTAAGGGCAGGTCTTCACTACGGGGGGGGGTCGACTTAAGATACGCAAATTCGCGTAGCTGAATTCGATGTATCGGAGCCGACTTACCCCGCTGTGAGGATGGCGGCAAAATCGACGTCCACTGCTCCCCGTCGACGGCGCTTACTCCCACCTCCGCTGGTGGAGTAAGAGAGTCAATTTGGGGATCGATTGTCGCGTCCCGACGAGACGCGATAATTCGATCCCCAAGAGATCGATTTCTACCCGCCAATTCAGGCGGGTAGTGTAGATCTAGCCTAAGGGGGGATATGATAGAGGTATATAAAATTATGAGTGATGTAGAGAAAGTAGATAAGGAAAAGTTATTTACTTATTCCCATAATACAAGAACTAGGGGTCACCAAATGAAATTAATAGGCAGCAGGTTTAAAACAAATAAAAGGAAGTTCTTCACACAGCGCACAGTCAACTTGTGGAACTCCTTACTTGAGGAGGTTGTGAAGGCTAGGACTATAACAGCGTTTAAAAGAGAACTGGATACATTCATGGAGGTTATGTCCATTAATGGCTGTTAGCCACGATGGGTTAGGAATGGTGTCCCTAGGTTCTGTTTGTCAGAGGGTGGAGATGGATGGTAGGAGAGAGATCACTTGATCATTACCTGTTAGGTTCACTCCCTCTGGGGCACCTGGCATTGGTCACTGTTGGTAGACAGGATACTGGGCTAGATGGACCTTTGGTCTGACCTAGTACGGCCGTTCTTATGTTCTTATGTTAAACAAACCTAGTCCAATTCATTTCTTGCCCTTCCACTTATCCCCTGAATCTCATACTCACTCAGCCCACTACTGCTCTGTGTTCCTTCCCCCCCACACACAGACATTATCCCATGCTCCTCCAGCCTCCATATCTCCCTGCCTTCCAGCAGTTTCCACAATCACCCAAGCCCACCCCTCAACTCCCTGGTGCCTGCATTTCCCTTACAGCATGGTCCTTAGAAGGGTTGTGCATCTGCAAATACCACTGAAGTCAATTGGAATTGCAAGTGCTCAGTGGGCCTCAGGATAAAGCCTTTAGCCTGAACTCATTCTGGCCTACTTCCCTGGAGTAAAAGAACTCTCTCTTTACTTATTGAATTCAGTGTATAAAAGCATAAAGGAATTCCCACCTTAATCTCTGGGTAAGCTTCCATTGTTTAGCATCACAATCAAATATTGTAATATAATTTCTCCCATCCTAATCAATAAAGACACACTGACAAATAAAGTAAAATCTTCCACAACAGACATAAAACTCCTCCAACCCTCGGAGACCCCAGTTCCGACTGCCTGGGTCTTCTGATCCAGGATGTGATGGGCAACCTCTGCTTTCACACTGAGACTGGATGTTTTTTGGCTCTTTTTCTTTTTTATCCCCAGCTCTGAAATAGCATCCCATAAGACATACACACACACTCTTTTCTGAGTTCCCTAATAAAATCAGCAAACTTCATTCTGCTCTGCTCCCTGTATTCACCAGGTCACAGGCTCCCCATTCCATCCTCTTCACCAGGTCACAAATTCCCCTGCTCCACCTTTCACCACCCTGGCCAAGTCACAGGCTCCTAGTTGCTACCTTTTCTAAATCACAGCCTGGCAACCTCCTTGCTCCCTCTCCCTCAGCTTTCCCCAACTCAGGCCCCTGAGATGGGGTGTGCCAGCACTGAGACACCAGAGCATCCTGATTTTGACCCACAGGGGACTGAAAACGCAGCATCTGGAATTCTCAACTCTGCGCTACACTTTCAATGGAGCCAGGAGCTTTCTTAAGAGCTAGACCTCCACCACCACCACCCTCCATCCTGCCATCACTCTCCCTCCCCTGATTGCACTCTGTGTTGATGTGCTGAAGGGACTAGAATTTCCCAACACTTCCTCCCCTAACTCCAACTGTCCCCTGCTGCTCTCTCCATTGTGCTTCTGGAGGAAAGGGAGAAGAGAAAGGTATCTTCCACTAAGGGATTTTGTGCTTTACTTTGCATTTACTGACATTTAATCTCATTGGCCATCCTGTTGCCCATTCATCTAGCTTGGTTATGTCTCTCTGAATTTCCTCACAGTCCTCTCTGAATAAATTATCATTTGCAATTTTTGCTACATCACTGCTCACCCACTTTCCAGATTGTTAATAAATATATAATGTACAGAACCTCAGGATATTGCTGTTAAACTTAGGTATGAAGAAAATTTATTATTTAATCCTACTCTTTGTTTTCTTTCTCCTAACCAGTTTTCATTCCACCATGAATACTTAGCTACTTTAGTAACCTTGTCAAAGGCCTTTGGAAGTGTAAATAAATTATGCCAACAGGTTCTCCTTTATCCACCATTTTACTGACATTTTCAAAGAATTCTAAGAGATTAGTGAAACACAATTTTCCTTTGCAATATCCATGCTGGTTAAACCATAGCGTATCACAATCTTCCAGTTGTTTTGTTATTTTTTTATTGTCATTTCAACCACTTTGCCAGGTACAGATGTAATGCTTACTGGCCTCTATATCCCTGGACTACCCCTAAAGCTTTTTTAAATATAGGTACAAAATTTGGTACCTTCCAATCATCTGGAACAGTAGCTCTTTTTAATGAGAGATTGCATTTGTTAGCAGCTCAGCTACTTCATACTTAAGCTCCTTCAGAACCTTTGGATGTATGACATCTGGGTCTGGTGATATATTGCTTTTTAAATTATCAGTTTGTTCCAGAACCCTTTCTTCTCACACTTCTGTCTCTGAGAATACCTCATCTTAATAACCAGGAAAGAGCAAGTGCCCTTGTAATTTCCCTCTTACTTAATGCTTTTTTGCAATTTATGCTCCTGTTTATTGGCTTCACTATGGTCAGCTTTTCAAATTTTGACCACTTTCTGTTTGGCTCAAACAGCCTCTTAAGCCTTGTCATTTAGCCATATTGCTTCATTCCTTCCCTTCCTAGTACCCTTTTACTTCAGCAGTATGCATATCTTCTGAGACTCCATTATTGGGGTTTTTTTGTTTGTTTGTTTGTTTGTTTGTTTGTTTTTTAATAATAACCATTCCACCTGTAAGGACTTTAGTCCCTTTACTTTTAACTTTAGGGCCTTTTTGACTAAACTTCTCATTTTATGGAAATCTCCCTTTCTAAAGTTTAGTGTCCCTGTGTCATTTGTTAGCGGATATTTAGAGTTTTTCTTTATGCTCCTGGAGTCATGTGATAATAACAGAACCTAAACTTTAATTTTTTTTTAAAAGTAAGTTTCTAGGCTTTTAGGCTGTGGGGAACAAAGCCCTGAAAAATATGACCCTTAAACCCAGGGTTGTGAGTTCAATCCTTGAGGGGGCCACTTGGGGATCTGGGGCAAAATCAGTACTTAGTCCTGCTAGTGAAGGCAGGGGGCTGGACTCAATGACCTTTCAAGGTCCCTTCCAGTTCTAGGAGATGGGATATCTCCAAAGGCTCAAAGCCCAGAAGGCAAATAAAAGCATCCAAAATACATTTTTAAAAATAATTTTTAAGCCAATCTCATGATTTTGGGGGATTGACTCATGATTTCTGAATACGTACAATTCTGAACGTAAGATATGGAGTGATCCTGGAACTAGGGGAAAGAGAAAGGAAATCTTCTACATAGGCCTACAACAAAGTTTTGGAAGGAGAGTATGTTTTAAACAACAGTATCCCAGGAGATCCAATGATCTTCAGAGTACAGGACTTCAAGCTTATTAGGAGGTTAAGTAATCTTCAAAAGCAACTTTTGCTGAGAGCATCAGTAGCTGCTGAAAGAATTATTATAAGGAATTGGAAGCTGGTAAGCAAGCTAAACACTGTAAGAAATACTATGGAATAAGTGATTATGTAGACCTGCAAAAGGAGGAAAACTGAAGATTTGGGAAAATATGGTGACCATTGAATCTCTATGTGTCCTCAGACAGAGAGATCATATGTTGCTAGTAGTTTCTCACAATTATTAAAATTTCTTATGCTCTTGTATCTATACCTCTACAGGCCGTATAATACTTTGCACTGGTTATCTTTTTAAGGTATTTTAGGAGGTTTCCAAAGTTCACTTCCCTATTATTTCGGGAAGGAAAGGATTTGCTACATATACCAATTTCAGATAGGAAAAAAATTGGACCCCTTAAATATTTTTTCTCTTCTAACCCAACCTCAATAAATCTGAGCAAGAAAATATCCATTTGCCTAGTTTCCTGCTCCAGACTTCCCACCAGATGACCTGCAGTCCCATGTTTTCTCTTTTCCACATCCTGGAACTGTGCAGACGGCATAGGAAAGATACTGTACTTATAAACCATTATTTCAGAATAAAGTTAATTAGGAAACAGATTTCTGTAGTCACTACCCCATAGCCCCACATGGATTAAAATTAAATTTACAAAAATCAGGGCAATATTTGTGACCTTGAAGTAGAGTAGTGGGCAAAGCTGGCAAATAAGCAGCTTTACAACTGCATGTGCAAGTTCAGTGGCAAGTACAGTTAGAGGAATGCACAACTTTGCCACAGTGGGCTACCTATGACCTTTTTAAGCATAAAATCATTGGACAGTGAAGAGAAAATACCGGGATCCAATAATAAAGATATAACTCACAATCATCATTTTAAAATTAAAAGTTCTGATATCCTACTATGTAAACAATTCAAATTTGGTTAACCCAAAATCTTTTTTTTTAAATCAGTTCAGCAATTGGGAACTCACCCTATAGAGCACTGGTGGAAATATCCCATCTCATTCCAATTCACTAGACATAGAGGGAACCAAGGTTTAAGCTCTTGTAAATATTAAAAGAAATATGCAGAAAGAGACCTCCTCCTGTACAGTGCCTCTGAACAAAGTTCATGTCATTTCTTGTTTAGTTTGGTTTTAAATAGTTACAAAAATATCAATAAAGCATCCATCTTTATGGTCTGTGGTATATTGCAATGTAGAAGCACTGATAAATCACATGACCAGAAAAGTCACATATTGTTAGGATCAGTTTTTAAATAGAAAAGTAATGTATGACTCTGGGGGATAGATGAATACTACTGTTTGTCACTGGAAGAGGAAATTTACTGATTTCTTCCAGGAAAAGTAACTACTATCCCAGCCAACATCACTTTTCCCAATTCAGCCAGGATTAAAAAATGAGATTAGACTTTTATATGGACAGTGAGAACATCCACAGTTAAATTAGCTATGATTTAAAAATAAGGGATATAAATCCTCATGCTTCAGGACATAAGCCAACTATTAACTTCCTGTGACTAGGAAGAAATTTCCTCTATGGACAAGCTGTTCCATAAGTGTCCAGTTTCCTCTGAAGCATCTAATATTCGCCATTGTCAGAGACAGGATATTGAACAGTGTGGACCACTATTCTCATGGTAGTTCCTGTATTCTGATCCTTTTGTGACTTGTCATTAGAGCTGGTCAAATATTATTTTCAAATGTATTATTCAACTAACATTGTCTTTCTTGTATATGATAAATTATCTGATTAATAACTTTAACAGTATTCAAGCAGTCCCCATATCTAACTCACCTTTACCGTAGTGGAAACACAATGGTTCCAATGCCAAGGAGTCCTCCCCATCAGAGGAAGATGCTTGATTTGTTCCTTTTTGTGAACATTTGCACAAATGAGATTTTCTTTGCACAGTTATTTAGGGAATGGTTATTCTTCAAACAAATACCTGTATTTACATAAAAAACAAGCTGTTTGTGCCGGAACTAAGGTATTACCTGTTCTGTTTATTTAAAAAGTGTCAGTTATTCAGTCAGAGGGCAGTAACAATGCTATGTGACTTAAATGACTAGTCACATGCCACAAATAGTAATTAGTTTACATGAACAGTCCATAGACAGCCAAAAGTCTAAACTTTGTTCACATAAGCTTTTGCTCAGCAAGGAAAAATAGTGAATACATGCATAAAAATCAGTCTGTTTCAACAACTCACAAGACAAAAAAAAGACTACAATCCTAAGGTATCTTATTCACAATTAATAGTTTGATCACTGGTAGCTAATATGTAAAAGATGATTATCAACAATGTATTTAGAACAAAACCCAGCTGAACAATGATCGAACCCATTTCCAAGACTTCCAAACTCTTTGGGCCATAAATGGCCTTACATAGCATATCAACTCTATCCTAGTTTTGTGTTGCATAACTAATTTGTTTTTTCCAGATAGGGGACATATTACATTTTTTAATCTTTTCTATTTTGAAATGATCAGCAAAGAAAACATAAAAATATCAGCGCGGTTCAGCCAATCTAACTGCATTTGTTCAAGATATTTTCATGTTCTTACACAAAGAGCTGCATGCAACCACACTGAATGACATAATTAGCCACATGAGAGATGGAGGGGGAAGCATGCTGCACCCCTTAAAGGAGTGTGATAGATTTCTCTCCAAAGCCTGCATTATCATGAAGCTCCAGGGGGCACTGTAGCATATTTATATTCCTCAGGCAAAGGGTATGGGCCTGATCCTGGAACCCTTACTCACATGAGTAGCCCTTACTTATGCAAATCATTGCATAAACATCATAGGACTAGTCGTGTGAACAAGGATTGCAAGATCAGGCTTTAGTATTTGCTGTTGCAGCGGCTATACCCTGCTCTGTTCCTGAAGCACTGGAAACACACAAGAAAAAAAAGCATCTCAGTGGGGTTTTATCCTGTTTTACCCTTTCAATTCTGTTGATATTGACCTGACCTCTGGGATTGGCATCCTTTCAGTTTCCCTACTAAATGTATACTGCACTTTCTGAAAGTTTCATCTCCTGTGGCCGATTATATATTTAGCTGTTCCAACGATGTGTTATGTAGGCTTTGGGAAAATACAGTTTACGCTAACTAAACATTGCATGAGAACTGAAATGTAAAGTCATTCCCACTCTGCAGCTTTTACCATGTGTAAGTGATCTCATAAACCTTGCTTTGTACACAAGGAAAATTGTCAAGTGGGGAAAGAATTATGCCACACAGAAAATGGTGCTTTCTATGAATTAACCAAACCGACACACTTCTTACCATATGCCACAGAGTTCTGCTATATACTTTTACATAATCCTTGGAATAAAACGGGCCTCAGGTAAGAACAGAATGCAAAGCAATGCTTCAATTGCTAGATAATTAACTGCCTTTTTCTCAATTCTTTCTCCCAGTTGAATACAAATAGTTATTTTAATGGATTATCTGTTTATCTCCTATTTGAAAATATAATTTTAGATCTGCCCTGGGCATTGCTTTGCAACTATACTGCCATTACAGAGTTTCCTACAATTGGTTAATATCTGCTAGATTGGTGAGGAATAATTTATTTACTGTGGGTTTTAGGAGAAAATGGGAAGACCTAAATAAACAAACAATGCTGCTCAGGAACAATACTGAACTCACCAGGGACTTTACAAAATGTATTCCAAGTGCTGCTTTGGTTAAAAAAAATTGCAGTAAAAATAACAATAAAATCTCTTTCTTTTTGTCTGAATAGTCTATATGCAGCAGGATAGGTGACAAGCTCTGCATTAAATTCAAACTCCTCATCCTCAAGGCTTTCTCCCAGATTACAACTTGTCTCTTACATCTCCCATCACCTTCTCATTCTACCTGGGATTCATACCAAACCTGTCAGTGTGATATATCTCAGCTCCTGCAGGGGCCTCAAACTCCACTAATTACATGTCCTTTCACACAACTCTTCATTTTCTGTCCCATAGGCCCTTCCATGCTGTCCCACATGGCTGAAATGGCTCCCCTGAGCCTATACATCCAAACAGTCTCCTCCTTCAAATCCCTCCTCAAAACTCTTTCCATTTTCTGTCCAACAATAATGCCTGCCATTGAAATTCTCGAGTTGCATAAAACTACGCCCCTGCCTTCCCCTTTTCTCCCCTAGCCCACCCCTGAAACACCCTCTGCTACGGCCGGCACAGAGCTCTGATCTTAATTCTACATCAACCAAGGAGGGCCCAGAGCAGGGGTTATTCTTGGGTGGCTGTTTCCATCCCCTTTAGGCTCTTTTATGCTACCAAAATGGCATAAGAAGTCTTAGCGAATTTGGGCTTCATGTCTTTCTTTCCTCTGTAAAGCATCATATCACAGAATCATAGAAATGTAAGGCAGGAAGGGGCCACGTGAAGTTCTCCAGAGCCACCTATGCTGAGGCAGGACGAAGTATACCTCTTAGACAATCCCTAACAGATGTTTGTCTAGCATGTTCTTAAGAACCTCCAATGAAGTGGATCCCACAATCTCTCTTGGAAGCCTATTCCAGAATTTAACTACCCTTATAGTGGTTGTGCTGTGCATATTCTCAGACTAGGGAGGGAATTTCAGTTTCTAGTGCTGCTGATCTGACATCTTTCACAAGCACTAAATAAAAAAGAGGGGTGGGAATATGAAGGATTGAATAAAAACACTGAAATAAATCAATGAAAGTAGGATTATTTTAGCATCATAGAAGAGATTAAACCTAGAGAAACATGGGCAGAAAATAAAAGGGATTAATTTGGGGAAATGTACACTAATACATTTGGGGGGAAACTGAGTTGCTATATAATGAAAGCTAGGACATATGTGAAATAGATCTACTGTTGACAGTGAACAGCAAATAACTTATGAGTTTGTAATGTGATATGGCAGCAAAAAAGACAAATGCAATTTTGAGCTGCATGTGCAGAGACATCATGTCTTGGGGCAGGAATTTAATATATGATTGCAGTGTGACGGTATGTAAAATAATGCATTCAGATCCCTATACCACAGTACCAGACAAACTGGAAGATACAAAGAGAAGAGCAACATATTTTTTAAGGAAGCTGAAGGGATTGATTTATGAAAAAAGTTTAAAAGCACTGAATAGGTTATAACTTAGATAAGTAATGACTAATGGAGGCAACAGTCTACCAAATATAACAGTCCACTAATATTTGAATGGTGTAAATACCAAAAAGGGATAGGAATTATTTAGGATAATAAAGAGGATATAAATAGGAGCAATGGAATTAAATTAAGAAAAGGAAATTTTTGGCTTATTTTGAAGAAAACTTTGTGACAGTGGTATGTATTAGGCCGTTGCACTTATATGCATACATTTTCTTTAAAACTGTAGGATGAAGCCAAGCAGGAGAGGGGCTGGTGAATTTCTAGACAGAAGTTCTACAGTGAATCAGAGAGAGACAGCATAGATTTAGAGATAAAATGGTTTTTCCTTGCTTTAATAAAGATTTTTGGTCACAATGAGAAGAAAGAAACTCTTTCTGTGATTCTTCAGCATTGTTGAATGGAAGCAGTGGAATAGTCTCCCAAGGGAAGTAATGCAAGTCCCATTAGTTTGGCCTAAGTTTTGTTTGTTTGTTTGCTTGTTTTAAAGGAAACCCAAGGCCAGTGTGGAAAAATGTGAGTTCACTTTTATACCCAATTTACATATACAGTTATCACAACTGTCAGAGCCAGTCCCAGGTATTTTGTCACTGAGGGCAGAAAATGTTTTTTGGCACCATCCCTTCACACATCCAAAAGGTTCCAGAAATTTTTTTTAAAAAGAGCCAGGATATTTGGTGCCCCAAATGTTGGTGGCCAGGGCAGCAGCCCTGATCACCCACCTCTAAGGCCAGTCGTGATGGTTGTGTGCGCAGATTGAGAATTAAGTGTCCAATTAGGCAGTTGAGTATGTGATCCCTTGATTTGCACACTCAGTCATGATAACAGAGAAATCTAAGTGTATAACATTTCACAAAGCAGTAGACAAGCTAATCTCCTAATAGGTCTTTTCAATTTATATATTTTGTGATTCATGAAAAAATTAGGTGAAAGAATAAAACAAGACAGTACAGATAAGATGAGTTCTTTAAGAACTTATCATCTGTACATAAAGCTAAACATGCCTCCATGCCAGGACAAGTGAGTCATTGGATTAAGTATTGCCATAATTATATTTTACTATGGAGCAATCTAATTTGTCCACTCTAGTTTTTTGAGTACAACTAAGTTTTACATTTCAGAACTGACAGTATGCTCATTTGAGATTAATCTTTCCCATTTATCAAGTTATGACTTGTGCCATCACCACTAACCAGCAAAAGATCCATGGGTCTGAACAAGAATTATCTGTAAATTAGCCATTGAACCACCTCTTGGATTTATATGGGGAGTAGGTTTCATTTCAAAAGATCCCTCTGTGTTAAATACGTGCCTGGCCTATTTAATGATATTATTTAACAGGAGGTAATTTGGGGATGTGAGGGGGATCTCAATATACTCTGCTAACTAACTATGCTGAATGCAGTCAGTAAATAGCTTCAGTTACTGCAAAACGTGTGGGGAAATTACTGAGAAGTAAAAGCATTAGTTATTTTCTGTCCTTTTTTCCTCTCTAAAATAGACATAGAATTCTATGCTCCATTGGCCAAGTACTGTAAACAAATCAATATATACAAATAGATATTTTTTTCTAAATTCCATTTTTAAAAGCACTCAAAATGCTCTGTGCAGATACTGTTCAAGAGAGAGTGCCTCTATACCACTCTAATGTGAAGTGTATATGATGAATCACAGTGAACATTTACTGAAAGAATGGGTTGACTTTATCCACATCTAGATTAAGTTTACGCAATTGATATGGAATATCCAGGACTCCTTCTGCTAACAGAACTGTTGCAGTTATGCTGGTAACTGTTATCTGTTGAATAATATGTAAGTGTTATTATACTGTACCTTCAAGAGTTAAATTATATTTACTCCTAACTAACCATTTTCTCTCTTCCTCATCCCTTCAAGAAAAAAAAATCAGTGTTTTTTTTTAAATATTTGTATTTTATGCAGTTAAGGCCTGCTCCTGCTCCACTGAAGTAGATAGAACTTGGTCTATTGACTTCAATTCAAAAGGAGCAGTATCAAACCCTTACTTCTGTAGGTTACTTAATGGATCATCTCCAAGGTAAGAACAGCAAGCGTTTCAGCCTAACACACTCACCCACCCATATCTGGTTTAGTTACAGCTGATATAACAGCTGTACACTTATGTTCATCTGCATTCAACACCTTTAGCTGTCAGCCTGGTATTGCAGAAGGCACTGTTGCTTAGAGGGTTACTGAGTGACGGCAAAACCAACAGAATTAAGAAATAAGACAAAAGTACAATAAAAGCCTTTCCTGTTAGATGTCCTGAACAAGAAGTTGCTGGATCAGCATATTTTAATGTGAGTGTGTCCTCTGATAAACCAGATCTTTGCAAGAGAATTTATGTAACCCACTCTTCAAACTTCACTACCCAGCCTTTAACTCCACTGAATTCTAGCTGATATATTGATTGTTCCTTTCCTATATGATTGACAGGGATTTTTTAATCTCTTTATTAGCCCACCAATCAGTTATGTGGCTCAACTCTTAAATTAAACACAGCTAGTCTTGTGGTTACAGCCCTGGGCTAAGATTCAGGAGAACTGGGTTCCTGGTTCTGCCACAGAATTCCTATGTGACATTTGGTAACACATTTAGGTCCTGATTCTGTGCTGCACCACTCAAAGGTTACTGCAGCAGCTCAAGGATTCTAGCCCTAAGTTAGAGCAGTCCATGGGAGTCTTTGAAGAGGCACCTATGGATCACTCCACTGTCCCAGATTAGCTGGAATGTAAAGCAGTCCTGGCATACCCCAGGCTGGAAGAATTCCCCAAGAGCTGATTAAACTCAGGGTATGTCTACACTACGAGAGTAGTTCGATTTCACTTAAATCGAATATGTGGAATCGATATTACAAAGTCGAACGTGTGTATCCACACTAAGGACAGTAATTCGACTGTGTGAGTCCACACTAACGGGGCAAGCGTCGACACTGGAAGCGGTGCACTGTGGGCAGCTATCCCACAGTTCCCACAGTCGCCGCTGCCCATTGGAATTCTGGGTCGAGCCCCCAATGCCTGCTGGGGAAAAAAATGTGTCGAGGGTGGTTTTGGGTAACTGTCGTCATCCAACCGTCACTCCCACTCTCCCTCCCTGAAAGCGCTGGCGGGCAATCAGTTTGCGCACTTTTCTGCTGAGTGACAGCGCGGACGCCACAGCACTGCGAGCATGGAGCCCGCTGCGACCATCGCTGCAGTTATGGCCGTTGTCAACACCTCGCACCTTATCAGCCACATTTTCCAGAGGCAGATGCTGAGAAATCGGACGAGGAGGCTACGGCAGCGCGATGAGGACATGAAGTCTGAGAGTGGCACAGACCTCTCACAAAGCACGGGACCCCGCGCCGTGGACATCATGGTGGCACTGGGTCATGTTGATGCCGTGGAACGGCGATTCTGGGCACGTGAAACAAGCACGGACTGGTGGGACCGCATAGTGCTGCAGGTCTGGGATGAATCCCAGTGGCTGAGAAACTTTCGCATGCGGAAGGGAACTTTCCTTGAACTTTGTGAGTTGCTATCCCCTGCCCTGAAGCGCAAGGACACCCAGATGCGAGCAGCCCTGACTGTCCAGAAGCGAGTGGCCATAGCCCTCTGGAAGCTTGCAACACCAGACAGCTACCGGTCAGTCACGAACCACTTTGACGTGGGCAAATCTACCGTGGGGGTTGTTGTGATGCAAGTAGCCAATGCAATCGTTGATGTACTGCTGTCAAAGGTAGTGACCCTGGAAACGTGGAGGTCATCATAGATGGCTTCGCCGCGATGGGATTCCCAAACTGCGGTGGGGCTATAGATGGAACGCACATCCCTATCCTGGGACCGGACCACCAGGCCAGTCAGTACATTAACCGAAAGGGCTACTTTTCAATGGTGCTGCAAGCACTGGTGGACCATAGAGGACATTTTACCAACATCAACGTCGGATGGCCGGGCAAGGTTCATGACGCTTGTGTTTTCAGGAACTCTGGTCTGTTTAGATGGCTGCAGGAAGGTATTTACTTCCCAGACCACAAAATAACTGTTGGGGATGTGGAGATGCCTATAGTGATCCTCGGGGACCCAGCCTACCCGCTAATGCCATGGCTCATGAAGCCCTATACAGGCACCCTGGACACTGAAAAGGAACTCTTCAACTACCGTCTGAGCAAGTGCAGAATGGTGGTGGAGTGTGCTTTTGGACGTCTCAAGGGGAGATGGAGAAGCTTACTGACTCGCTCTGTTCTCAGCGAAACCAATATCCCCATTGTTATTGCAGCTTGCTGTGTGCTCCACAATCTCTGTGAGAGCAAGGGGGAGACCTTTATGGCGGGGTGGGAGGTTGAGGCAAGTTGCCTGGCTGCTGATTACGCCCAGCCAGACAGCCGTGCGATTAGAAGAGCCCAGCGGGACGCACTGTGCATCCGGGAGGCTTTGAAAGCTAGGTTCCTGAGTGAGCAGGGTAACCTGTGACTATTTAGTTTGTTTACAGAGAAGCTGAACCTGCCCCCGTTTCTTTACCCCGTGAATGTTCACTATCCTCTTCAGTTTCATACCCCATTCACCCCGTTCACCCCCTTCCAACCCACGTTTAAAAATAAAATCACTGAAAATTTGTTAATGAACAACGTTTTCTTTATTACTGTTTTCGCGGTAAAGTGTTGAAACTGGGACGCAAACTGTGGTGGGGAGCGGGTGTAGTGTAGTGATGCAAAGGACGCTTCTAAACTCGAGGAATGACAGGCTCCTGCTTCTACAGTGGTCCGCACTGGTGGACTGATTGTTTCAACGGAGCCTGCCACCCCTCCTGTTCAGGACTCTGTGTGTGGGGGCTATGTGACTTTGTGGCAGGGGGAGGGCGGGTACAGATCCGCTGCTGCGTGGCTCTGTGATCCAGGATAAGAACCGCTGCATAAGATCTCTAACCGCCCTCCCCCGCCACAAAGTCACATAGCCCCCCCCCCCCCCCCCCCGAAAATGAAAACCACCTCCCAGACTGACCAGGGTGCCTAGTGACTGCACTGTGTGTGTGACCTGCTGCTGAACCTGCCCCCGTGTCTGTACCAACCCCCTTCCCCACCTTCAAACAGACTGTCCTCTAAAAAAACATGATGGAAACAGTAATTAACAGAAACTATTTTTTATTAGCAACTAGACAGTTAGGGAATGAAACTGGGATGGGGGCTTGGGTGAGGCGGGAAGGAAAGGACTTATCAAATTTTTGGGAATGACAGCCTTCTGCCACTTGAGCAGTCTGCAGGGGTAGAATGACAGTTTTCACGGACTCTGCAGCCCCTCCTTCTTGGTACTTTGGGTGAGGGGGGGTATGGGACTTTGTGACGGGGGACGGTGGTTACAGATAGACTGCAGCGTGGCTCTGTCCTCCTGCCTCCGGTCCTGCAGAACATCCACAAGGCGCCGGAGCATGTCTGTTTGCTCCCTCATTAGTCCAAGCAGTGTTTGAGTCGCCTGCTGGTCTTCCTGCCGCCACCTCTCCTCCCGTTCGCTGTGTGCTCGCTGGTATTGGGACATGTTCTCCCTCCACTGAGTCTGCAGGGTTGCCTCGGCTCGGGAGCAGTCCATAAGTTCTGAGAACATGTCGTCCCGTGTCCTTTTCTTTTTATGCCTAATCTGCGCCAGCCTCTGGGAGTCTGATGACCGGGTAGGTTGGGAGACAGTCACAGCTGTGGGATGGGAAAAAGGGAGTGAATTCCTCAGAAAGATAAATTTTTTGGTGAACAAAGAAAATAGTCTTTCTCTGTGAACAAGACCATTCACAGCACCTATCACATGCACACTCAGGACAAGGTCGAATTTTTGGCCTTCACATTCAGTCCCTAGGGTCTTGCAGTGCAGATCACAGAAGCGGAACAGGACAGCGGAATTTGGGTAGCAGGCTGACATGGTAAGCCGTAGACTTGTGGCACCTTAAAACTTTAATAATAGCACTGCCCTACTTTGACGTTCAAAGCAATGCTCCTAGCGTTGGCCAGTTCCTGCTGCCAGCAATCCGGCAAGCATGAACTCTGCCCCTGTCCCACCCCCTCGCGGCTGTCCCCGGGAAAGATCCCTCTATGCTGCCCCTCTCCCGCCTCCACCGCATGGCTGTAAACTGCCGGTGACAGTTCTGTAAAGGAACAGGCAAGCAGTCCCAATACTAACATTCCCCTAATTCAAAGCAGGTCACCATGAGCGACATCACTCTGATGCGGATTTCAGACAGCGACAGAGAACGCATGCTTCGTGAAAGCCTGCAAAGACCAGGGCCATATGCCACCATGCTGTGCAAGGCAATGATACTGGAGTTCTTGATGATAGCCTGGCGCAGAAACGTTTCATACTACGGAGGACACAACAAGGCCGCTCTCCCAAGAGGCTTTCCAATTACCTCCAGGAGAGCTTCATGGAGATGTCCCATGAGGATTTCTACTCTATCCCCGGACATATAGACCGCATTTTACTGTAGCTGCACTGGCAAGGACTAAACAGTAGAGCACCTAGGGCAAACCAATCAAGATATACCGGACATTATTAGATTTTTTTGCAGCAGTTGCACTGCCAAAGACTAAAACTTTAAGTGCCTAGGACAATCTAATCATGAAAAACCCACAGTTAATATGTTTACGCCACAGCTCACAGAGAGCCGAGAAGCGATGTTAATGTTCTGTTCTAAATAAATGTTTACATATTTAAAACACTTACCGACTGATCCTTCCCCTGATTCTGGGTCCGGGTTAACACCTGGGGACGGTTGGTAGGGGATCTCTGTGAGGGTGATGAAGAGATCCTGGCTGTCTGGGAAATCAGCGTTGTAAGCACTGTCGACTGCCTCGTCCTCCTCATCTCCTTCCTCATCTTCCCCATCCACTACCATCTCCGAGGAAGCGGGCGTCGACAATATCCCATCCTCAGAGTCCACGGTCAGTGGTGGGGTAGTGGTGGCAGCCGCATCTAGAATGGAATGCAGTGCCTCGTAGAAACGGCATGTCTGGGGCTGGGATCCGGAGCGTCCGTTTGCCTCTTTGGTCTTCTGGTACCCTTGTCTCAGCTCCTTAATTTTCACGTGGCATTGCATTGCATCCCGGCTGTATCCTCTCTCTGTCATGACTTTGGAGATCTTCTCATAGATCTTTGCATTCCGTCTTTTCAATCGCAGCTCCGAAAGCACAGACTCATCGCCCCACACAGCGATCAGATCCAAGACTTCCCGATCAGTCCATGCTGGGGCCCTCTTTCTATTCTGAGATTGCATGGCCATCTCTGCTGGAGAGCTCTGCATCGTTGCCAGTGCTGCTGAACTCACCACGATGTCCAAACAGGAAATGAGATTCAAACTGCCCAGACAGGAAAAGGAATTCAAATTTTCCCAGGGCTTTTCCTGTGTGGCTGGTCAGAGCATCCGAGCTCGGACTGCTGTCCAGAGCGTCAACAGAGTGGTGCACTGTGGGATAGCTCCCGGAGCTATTAGCGTCAATTTCCATCCACACCTACCCTAATTCGACATGGCCATGTTGAATTTAGCGCTACTCCCCTCGTTGGGGAGGAGTACAGAAGTCGAATTTAAGAGACCTCTATGTCGAACTAAATAGCTTCGTTGTGTGGACGGGTGCAGAGTTAATTCGATTTAACGCAGCTAAATTCGACATAAATGCCTAGTGTAGACCAGGCCTCACTGTAAAGGGGCTCAGAACTGGCCTTAATTTTTCTCTGCTTCACTTCCCCATCAGTAAAATGGTGATAAATTAATGGTTGTGGGATGCTCTGATGCTATGGTGATGGAGAGCCATATAAGTAGCTAGACATACAGTTTTATGCCATTTTTAATTACATATTCACGGGATATTCAAGTTCACTACTAGGGATGCTGTGTATTTTGAGCCAGCTCCTATGATTCACACTGTCTATCTTTCATCTCTTTCACTTATTATTCCTCTGGAATTACATTCTGCCTCCAACTCATGGCCTTCAGGCACTCATGCCATGAGGAGCCAGATTTCTGTTCTGCGGCTGCAGTAATGCTGACACCATTACAGTCTGTGGTTCTGTTTTCTATCACAGTCACATGGGAGGAGTCAAGAAAGTAATCTTAAAAGACCCACAGGAAAATACCTGCAGACTTTACACTGGTATTTGCCTGTAACTATAGCTGTGGTTATGATGACCGTAATGAATATTTGGTCATTCTTTCCATTAAATTTTTTGGAGAGGAGTATAAGGGTGTTTAATGTATTTGCATCAGCCAGCAAGTTAACAAGTGGCTTCAGACGTCAAATCCTCCACAGTTACAATGACTGACTCCAAATATTCTTTGATGTATTAATTACTAAGGAATTTTGGCCTGAAAACTATCATCCTCCAGTAACTGTAAACAGAGCAGCAGCATCTTTGACGTCCACATCAACAAATACAAAACACAGGATGATGAAATCTGGGTTTAGCCTCTCATTCAAGGGACAGGATCTTCAACAATGTAGCAATCTTTTTTTGCCCTGTGGCTCTAGCTCTGGGCTTGAATTTAAGACCTATTGAACTGATCCAGATGGGAGAGTGCTACACAGATAATATTTTTGTACATATTGATCAGTAAAAATGCACTGGGAGTGGGATGAAGAGCCTGAGCAGTGGAAACTGGGACTGGCTAGGTGATCTGAATCAGACTGGGACAAGGAGCCAGGGATGGGGAAGAGAAAGGACTGGGACAGGGATATGGCAGAAGGGCTCAAGCTTAAGAGAAACAGGCAAAAGAGTCTGGGCCCACTAGAGCTTGAAACAGAACCTAAGATTTCTCAGTCTTGCCATTCTGCCGGTGTCAGCAAATATCTGTGAAACCCACTGGCAAAGTTCATATGTCAGTCCCCTTAGCACTCCTCCATATAGAGGATGACAACCTAATACTATGATCAGTTACTCCATTAGCTCAAGTGGCAGAGTTCTGTACAGTAGATCTAAAGGCTCCAACACTGCCGATGAACCATGGGGTGTCACTAAGCTGCTACAGGATATAATTTTAGTTTTTTAGGTTGCTTTTTAAAAATCGTTACAAAATTACCAGACGCATGACACTATGTTAAAAGAACAATATTAAGGTTGCAAAGTCAAGCACTCAAAAATTAGGAAATGCCACAATTAAGGTTGCCTGTGTAACTTTCATTTGGCCCCCTTGTGTGTATGTATTATGATACTTAATTACATGATCACATACTCTTATTTCCCCAGGACCCCTGCCTCATTCAGTGCACAGGATGTACCTGCTCTGGGGATGACTCATGATTGTGTAATAAAGGAGGCTGTTGTGTGTAGGACCCTAGTTTCATTTGTTCCAGAAGTTGGAAGGCGTGTAGTGAATGAGGCATGAGATTACTGGAAGAGAAAAGATGGTCTCATGGATAAGGCAATTGAATGCTGCCTTGAAGAAGTGGAGTCAATCCCTGCCTCTGTCCTAGAGTTCCTATGTGATGCCTGGTCACTGTTTGTTCCTCTATTTCTAGGTGCCTGACTTCAGACCCTAGGGTTTGATTTGCAGAAGTGCAATTGAAGTCAATGTGATTTGAACATGTAAGTGTTATATAATGTTAAATACTCTTAAAATCCAGTCCTAATGGTTTTAGGGCACCCAAATTAGTGGATAATTTTACCTTAATCTCTGTTCCTTTGCTTCCCATCTGCAAATTTGGGATAATATGATCCATTCATCTCACAGGAGTGTTGAGAAGATAAACTAATCAATGGTTGTGAAGCACTCCGATACCATACTGATGAGTGCCATAAAAAGAAAATTAATAATTCTGTCTTCAGAACAGGTTTCAAATAATGTACAGTAAATAAGCTGTGAGGCCACACATTGAGCAACAAGGAGAAAACAAAATATTGAATAACTAATCATTAAATGAACACTGCCCATCACTGAATGATGCAGGGGTCATATGGAAAAAACAGTAGGTGATCATGTATTTAAAGATTTATAGTAATGCAAACACACACAAGAGTCCAATTAAGGCTACACAGGCAACCTTAATACTAGTATTGACTAACTTGTGAGTGACTGACTTTGCAGCTTTAATAATGTTCTTTTAAAATCATTTTTCTGTGTATAATCTCTGTTTAAATTGTCTTAATTAGGCTTCCGAATTAACACGTCCAGCTAAACGGGACATTTCACACCTCTAGGAGCTGAGCTTTCTGGCTCCCTGCAGACTCAGATATCACAGCATCGTGTCACATTCAATTTACATTTGAAAGGATTTCTTCACAACCACTGTGGCTATCATTTCATTTTTTTCTAAGTGAAAGATTAGATTCTTCAAAATTAATATTAAAGATCTGGTCCTGTTCACCATCACATTCCAGCTCAATCTAACTGCTGTGCAGAACACAGACTCAACTATTTTTTGAGTCAGCTAATGCTCCTGCACACAAAAGAATTAATTGAAAAATCTGTATTTTTTTCTTCAAAACTACAAAGGCACAACTTCTCACTGAGGAATATCAAATGTGACTTGTGTTCAAGATTGGGTTTTTGTTTGTTTGTTTTTGTAGTATTGGCAAGCAAAAATGTCTTCATTTTTTAAAGCTGAAGCAATACGTTTTGTCCTTTGACAATAACAGCAACTACAGCTGAATGGTTTTCCTCAAACTTTCCCCCAAAAATCATTTGTGGGCTGAAAGAAGCATAGAAAGTTTTGACTGCAAAGCGTAATTTCTCAGAAATGTATGAACAAATGACATAGGACTTTACAATGGAAGCATGTAATCTTTAGGCCAGTCATGCAGTCTTAACTCTCACTACATTTGATTTAAATGCTATTTTATACTTTGATTTCAGAGACTCAGACTCAATAGAAGCTTTGCCTGAGTAAAGTAGTGTAGAATCAGACTCTTAGAATTTGAGCCAATTTCTCCTTTCAGATACTGCACTGGTATATCTCAGAGCTGAATTTAGCTTTTTAGCTATGACATTCACTACTACATATGCCAAAAGGCCAAATTCTGTTCTCAGTTACAGGTGAACAACTTCCAGTGAAATCAGTAGGGACTGCACTCAGGGAACTGACAGTGCTAGTTCAGACAATGCTGTCAAACCCATCACAGCAGTGGGCTCCTGGGTCACGAGGGTATGAAAGCATGAGGGACAAGTTGAAATGTTAATGTTCAATATTCCTTCCCCAATTGTGTAGGGTGTAGAATACAAGCTGTGGCACATTGGATGAGAACTTAAATTGCCCCTTTGTTGTAGCTGGCTGGAAGCACATCACAGCAACTTCCCTCAATCTATTTAAAAGGAAATTTCCATCCACTGTTACCCTAACTCTCAGCTACCATAAAAACACACACACGCGCCACATTCCTTGCCACTCCATTGTGGGCTTGAACGGCTCCCTCCTTCAGCTGGCATATAAATTTGAAGCAAGTTTATGGGTGCAAATGAAATTATACATAGTCTGATTTTCAGACATGCTGATCACCCATTATTCTCAAGGAAAGTTATTGGGTACTGAGCACTTTTAGTGACCCAATCTAGACATAAATCTTAAGACCCATAGCAAGTAGCCCAGCTAAATGCAAGGAGTCTGAGACTGGCTTGAACTAGCCTTGGTAACTTAGAGCAGAATTTGGCCCATAGTATTTATAACATTTTCTCTTTTGTTTGAAGATGAGTTGAAATATTTGTAGTTACATAGTACTTTAAGGCTCAGAAAGGCTTTTAATACTTGGTAAAATCAAACCATGTGTTTGATTAGAATAAATGTGTCTTTTTTATTAAAAAGGATAGACAGATGAACACATTGCTGATACAATGTAAATCAACGCAAAAAAAATTCTTCAGCATGAGTGAGAAAAATACTGAACCAGTACAAGACATGGATATTTAATTTCTTGTATTTATAAGAAAACTGAGAAAAAGATCCTTGGGTTCATTTGAAGGTTAATTCCTGTAATTTAGGTATTTTGAAACAATATATTTCTCTTTGGGAAATGTACTACCCTGTTGTCCAGCACTCAAAGTTTACTACAGTTTTGTGGGAAAAGAGCTGTTTGGCAGCGTCCCAGTCCATAAGGATCTGAGAATGATGTGCCAGAAAGACTCAGGAGGCCCAAAAAGCCACTTTAAAATATTGAAGTTTTCTTTTTCAGGGGCCCAGTTCAGGGGTTTCAATCTGTTTCATAGATTTCTCTACACTGCAGCACAAAAGCTAACAATTTGCTACAGGCTCCCTCAAACCCACAAGTATTACTATGTTTAATCAATGTTGCTACTTCAAAAGGAGGATTTTGTTTTTACTTGTTTTCATGGTTACTGAAAAACTTTTCTCCTGTAATAGCTATTCATTTGAAATGTATTTAGCAAGAAGAATGTCTTCCAATCACGATTGCTTATACTGCATGTTTGCTGGGATCAAAGTCTATTGTCATCCTCATATGGCTTTGTGTTTTTCTATGCCCCTGTTTATAAAGAAAGTGAATATTTGTCTTTATTATTCCATAATGAATGATTAAATCTAATCACATGCATAAGCTGTTACAGTAACTTTAGCTAAATAAATCTATGTGAGGATAAAAGCAGAATCATGCACATATTCTGAAAACAAAAGCCTTTTTACTTTTCTTTTTTCAGAGTAACAGCCGTGTTAGTCTGTATCCGCAAAAAGAAGAACAGGAGTACTTGTGGCACCTTAGAGACTAACAAATTTATTAGAGCATAAGCTTTCGTGAACTACAGCCCACTTCTTCGGATGCATCCGAAGAAGTGGGCTGTAGTTCACGAAAGCTTATGCTCTAATAAATTTGTTAGTCTCTAAGGTTAAAAAATCCATTACAATCTACATATCACACAGACTATGCTGAGAGACTGTGTCACACACTCTCAAAGAAACTGCGAAACCACCTGATCAGCATCCTATACAGCAAACAGGGAAAGATTAAGAATGAGCTCTCAGAACTGGATACTCTCATAAGTGATATGCATCCGAAGAAGTGGGCTGTAGTTCACGAAAGCTTATGCTCTAATAAATTTGTTAGTCTCTAAGGTGCCACAAGTACTCCTGTTCTTCTTTTTACTTTTCTTGTCCTCCTTTCAGCAGCTCTTTGAGCCACTTTACAGAACACTTCTGGGGAGGATTCAGGTTAAAATTCACAAAGAGATTCCTTTTAATTGATTTGTTTTAAAGTGAAGAGAGCTGTATAGATTTGGCAGAAATGTAGAAGCCTCAAGAACTAGGTACAAATGGTATCCATTCCCCACAGACACACAGTTTCTTTTTTTAACACTCCACTTCCATTGAATTAAAAGGAAGTTTTGCTATTGATTTCAAAGGGAACAGAATCAAGACTTTTAGCTTTAATAAGCTATACCTTTTTGGGTGGTGATAGGGAGGGTGATTGGAAATACACCTCTACCTTGATATAACGCTGTCCTCGGGAGCCAAAAAATCTTACCGTGTTATAGGTGAAACCGCGTTATATTGAACTTGCTTTGATCCACCGGAGTGCACAGCCCCGCCCCCCCAGAGCACTGCTTTACCGCGTTATATCCAAATTTGTGTTATATCGGGTCGCATTACATCAAGGTAGTGGTGTACTCTATTTTAACATTTTTGAAGGGAGTTGTGAAAGTAACAGCAATCAGAGAAACAGAGAAATTAAAGACAGAAAAGACCTACTAGGTCATTTTGCCCATTCGGCCCTCTACAATAAATTAGTGTTAGAGTAAATGCAGAACACCATTGACAGGGTTTTGCCACACTTTATGCTTTTGCTGTATAACTTACAACACTAAACAAAGTCCAGAAAGGGAAGGAAGTAGCATATTCTCCCCCATGCCATCAGAGGCATTGAATATCCCAAGATTTTCCACAGATCAAATGTCTCCAGGAACTCATGCTGGTTCAAAGGTCTTTCCAGCCCATTCACAGCATTGTCGTGGCTTGTAGAGCCATGATAGATCCTTAAATCCTTTTTCTTTTGTGCCGTAGTTTTATTAAGATTGCTTATTTAAAACAAGTCTCAAGATAGAAGATTGGAAATCAGCACAGAAAATCAGGGACAGAATAAACTAGAAAATAATTCCACTGGTTTTGTAATGAGAAGGTGTCTTATTTTTAAAAACTGTTAAAATATTTCATACAGGAGAGAGTAAATATTTTACTTTTATTTTTTGTGTCCTCTTCGTATCTTCTTTCTCCATTTACACTGCTTAAAAGTGTGTTGTCCACAATAAGAGCATCTAAAATTAACATTGAAGAACTCTAGCATTTGAAACATTCTAGAGATGAACGTACCAAAATATAACTGCAACACAAATGGGCTAATTCTAAAAACCATACTTCGAAAGTTTCCATTATCACAAATGATTCCAACATTTTCATAAAAAACACATGAATTATTTCATACCCAGTAAGTCAATGTATCTATTTAAACCCATCATAAAAACAGAAAACAATGCTTATGAATATCATTTACAAAACCATTGTTTAATAAATATTCTTACATTTGGTGCAAACCAGAGACGACCCACCCAATGAAGTTTCTATTACATCACCTGAAAATTCTGAACACAGAAAGCAAATTGAGTTCTCTGCATTATACATATTTGTACAGATTATATATGTATGTTATCCAAATTTTTGCCTCTGTTTTGTACACATACATTTGGTTTCCCATAAAGGAAACAATGTATTTTCCTAGCATAATTGTAATCTGATATATCTATTGTATGTATGTATATTCACATGTAATTTAGGGTATATAATAGGATTTACATTGAATTAATGTCATAGCTGCAGTGACCACTCTTTAATAAAAATCCCATTTTAATGCATAACTTCTATAGCTCTCTGTAAAACTAAAAGATTTTCTCAGCAGTCAAATCCTCTATTCCCTTTCCTTATGAAAATCTGTATTCTATACTTCTTTTCTGAATTCTCCAAAAGAGAATACTAGTGTATTATATTTACACTACACTTGAGAATTTCTCAGTATTTATATATAGCCTGGCTTCAATTTTAGAACTATAGCACACCCTAGCGGTTATTACTGCTGTTTTACTGCATTTCTCTTGCATATTATTTAAGTCACCTTTTCTGCATTAGGAAGGCTTCAGGTCTTTTCCTGTCCTTGCCTTATAAATTAACTAAAAGTAACAGGGGTTAAATGACTGAACTGAGATAATCCAGGAGTATGGAGGTTTTAGATATTGCTGTATTCGGGTCCTTTTATTTATCTTTTTAAGTTCAAAACACACCTCTCTGTCATATCATCAGTTTTTAAGCAGAATTCACAGTAGTTAGTAGCACAATATACCCAGTAAATTTCATTTTCTCATAAAAGATATCCTTTATATGAGTTCTGTTTCTATCTGAGCATCCTTTTTTTGGTAATTGGGGAGAAGGGTTGTACAAGATAGTAATTAAAACTTCACACCCTGAATAAAACTAGAATGCTAACCTCAGGAATGAAGGATATTAAATGTCTCAATGCATTTTATAACAGTTAAATCATTGAAATCTGTCTGTTGAAGTGATGAATCATGAGTTGTCATTATGAGAGTTTAAACAATCAAATATCTCAGTGATCTTTTTAAACTATAGGTAACTGACGTCTCTGAATACCCAAATTCAATAATTTTTTAGCTCTCTTTTTTGACATGGGAAACTGTGAATGATAACTAGGTATTACGTTAAATTCACTGAAAATCTTGAACATCATGGGCCCAATTCTGTTCCAAGTAACCTAAGTGTGATTAGATGCCTGCAAAACATTTTCCCAGAACAATATATTCCTCAGTCTCTGATAACACAGGTAATGGCTTTATAAGAGTATTTCTCTTTCCAGCACATTGTGCCAGGTAAGATGTATACTTGCTAAAGGAATAGATCTGTAAACAGAGTATTATTTATATATTATAGGGGCTAAAACTGCTTTCTTTACTTCGCTTGGGCACGTGCGATAGAGGGCATAAGGTGCATCTTCCTCCCATGCAAGTAGCAGGGTAGGACCCTATCATAGGGCTGGTCCACACTGGGGTGGGGGGGAATCAATCTAAGATACGCAACTTCGCGTAGCTGAAGTCGAAGTATCTTAGATCAAATTACCTGGCGTCCACACAGCGCGGGATCGACGGCTGCGGCCCCCCCGTCGACTGCGCTACCGCCGCTCGCTCTGGTGGAGTTCCAGAGTTGACGGGGAGCGCGTTCGGGGATTGATATATCGCGTCTTAACGAGACGTGATATATCAATCCCCGCTAGATCCCCGTTAAGACATACCCATAGTATCCAAGAGAGGGTGACAACAAGAGGTGGGACTGGCTAACTTGCCAGTTAATGCACTATGATGGCCCATGTCCCCAGAGGAATGTGGTATCTTTTGTACCCCAGCTAATTAGTGCCAATCCTGCCATTAGCAGCATACACTAGCCTGGGCTGGGCTTTTACTCCTGCTCAGAGAACTAGCAAAAAGTGTGTTCCACCGCACATTGTCCTGCCCTGTTAAAAGGATTCCCACAGGTCCCAACTGAGCCACCAGGCCAGCTGGATATTTGCCTGGTAAATGGTCTGCTTCCTGCTGCTACACTTCTGGTCTAGTTCCCTCTCCCAATCTGGTATTAGTTAGCTAAAAGCAGACCATTGCAGCAGGGGCTGCTGCTGTGGAGGAGAAGCAGGTCACTCAGGGACATGACCCGTCCCAGATGCTGTTCCTTCTTATTTGGATTCCCTGCTGCTCTTTCTGACTCAATGCTGACAACTCTTATAATTTTATTGCAAGGCTCATGATATTTAGTGTTCCTCTTAATGTCCTAGCTCCTGGAATCATATTCTTACATATCAACTTTCATTTTAAACAAGTAAATTTCTAACCTTCATGGTTTCAGATAAATGCTTTAAAAGGTGATTCCTAAAGGCTCAAAATCCAGAAAGCAAATAAGACGATATAAATAAATAAATGCTGTTTTTCTTCTCAGATTTTTTTAAGCTTGTTATTGAAATATTGGACATTGTCACTATTATTGCCAATCTCTCGCCCAATATGGGTGAGGTGAAGGCCGAGCCAACAGCATCCCCTATGCTCATCCCACAATCTCCTCCTGTAAGCAATCCCATCTTCCTCTATCTGCCACAGAACCCTCTACAGGGCTATGGAATGGAAGAGAAGATCCCCTGCTCTTGAGCTCCTTACAGGGCTGGGAGGGATGTGAAGATCCCACCTGTTTCCTTCCTAGAAAGAAGAATGGGAAAGAAGATCCCAGCAGCTCTAATTCTAGCACCAACCATAGATAAGTGTTCTACTTCCTTAATACTATAGCAGAAAGACAAGTGGGAGGCAGAAAATAAAATGTTCTAAACAAAAGCTCAACAGTGAATCAAAGGGGGAGAGAGAGAGAGAGAGAGAGAGAATGTGTGAAAAATGGCCATCTTCTCAGCAATAGGTATACAATAGGTAATTACTTGTTAGAAGAGGGAGAGCATATTTTCTGTAGACTAATAAAGTTCCCTGTTTAATGTTAGAAAAATAACTTGTGTGGGGGGGGTGTCTTTACTCCAGTGACATTACCTTGGCAGGAAAGGGGGAAATTATGGTGTATTCTTTCTGCCATAGTTGGTTGAAGTCTGTTTGTTGAGGATGTGCTAGACAGCATCTTTTACCCCCTATCTGTGCTATTCTGGGCAAGATTTCATTCCTTTATATTAATTAAACACCGCTCTAAACCAGCTCATACCCAAGGGTCCTCCTCACTACAGAAAGCATTCCAATGTTCTGGGAATCCTAACTTGTCATTCTTTTGGAGCTGCCTAGGTGACTGTTGGGCTTTTGGCTAAGAGATATATGGGATCAATTAAAAGACATTTGTTCTATGCTGCTAGACATAGATGAGGAAATTTTGGAAAGGTTTTCATATTACTGAACTTGACAGGAGTGTGACATTACTTCCTTGGAGCAAGATTTCATAATAAGCTTGCTGAATTTAAGAACACTTGGCACCCATCCTTTGTATATTGTAACAAGTCAGAGCATTGATAGATGTGCCCTTTTGAGGGCTGGTGTGAGAGAGTTATTTATGTTTGATTGCTTTATGGCCACTATTTTCTGTGTTACACAGCCTTTGGTCTTTATGTTCCATAATATACTTTGAGTCACTGTACTTAAATTTAAAAAAATAAAACTAAGTGCTGTACCAGGGAAATACAGAAGTTCATTCACTGTAACAGGAATTCATGATTAAAAGTGTCAATCAACCTAGCAATAATAATAATGAAACAAGTCCCCAGCTGATACACACAGATCAGTGTAACCTTGAGCAAAGGAGCCACATTGGAAATTATCACACAAGCTCCTGGTGAGAGATGCTTCTGGAGCTGAACACCCCCCATTCTCTTCAGTCACCATCCATAAAAAAAGCAAGGAAGTAGGCAGGCAGGATGTGATGGCAATTTACCAGATTCTCATAGCAAAGATCAAACTTTCTGGAACTGGTGTCACCATTGTTATATTCAAACATGATAGAAGCCGGTGATGAGGGGGAAAGGAGTGGTTAATGTTGATAAAGAGGGAAACTATGGTACTTTAAAAAATATTTTTGTTTCAGTTTTAAAATTGTTTATGAAGTTTTAATAAAATAAAAATAATGTAACTGTCACTAGTGTGAATAAGCAACAGTGTTCTCTTCTGGATGAATCAGGACTAATCAACAGTGTCTTACAGACTGCATACTACAAAGAATGAATAGAATTTTTTCTCTAGTTTAAAAGCAGTAGGGGGCTTGGTTTTTTGTTGCAGGAGGACCAGAGTTGGGGAAGGGATAAAAAGAGATCTTCACAGAGAGAAGGAATGAAACAGTAACAGTGGGGTGATGGTGAACTGATTTTCCTCAGCCCCTGCATTAAAGAACAGTGCCTGCTGCAGGTGATCAGTACGAGAATCACCCCTTGTATTGTTTTAAAATTAAAATGTAGTGGCAGGGAAAAGAAGAATTACACCCCTTGGAATCAAGCAGAAAAAAAGCATGTGGAACAGAGAGAAACTATGTCACAGTCTGACACAGATGGAGGCTTGCAAATTAAACAGAACCTCAGAGTCTTCAGGAATAGAGGATGTGCAGGAGGCTATACAGAAAAAGGCTGTACTAAGCCAAACCATGGCATGGGGCTCATTGGATTATAACCAGGCAGAAGTTTTGAAAGTCAGCTCAGGGAGGGACTCCCAGCTTGGGAGTAATCAGGTCACCTGTGCCTAGTTAGGCTCAGAACCTTAAAAAGATACTGGGTTAGTTCTGGGAGGTTGCTGCCTTGAAGCATGAAACAAAAAGGTACAGAATGGTGGGCAATAGATAAGGACTGAAAGAGCTCAGAATAAAATCTATGCCAAACCCTGTGAACAGCACAGTCCTTGAGGGGTTTTATGCCAGTAGGCTCTGCTGCTGAAGGAGTCCACTAGTGACCAGCACCTTTCTCCTTCTGGTGGAATCAGATTATGCCCAAAGACTGCTGGCAGCTTGTTCCCACTCCAGCATTTTGAGGGGACACTGGTGCTGTGCTCTGGTATTAAGAGTAATTTCAAGGAAGACTCCTCATAACCAACTGCTCAGCTTCCTTTAATATCACTAGGCATTGGAATTATTAATATTAGTGTGGGAAATCACCAAACACCAATTTAGCCATAAATTCCTTTATTCAGTCCAAGGCCAAATGGTATTTTATGCAATTGCTCTATATATGCTTAAAAAGACCAAATAATAAGCAATTTACTATATCCAAACAGTAACAAAACATTTATAAGCATTTGGTCAACATACTTACTAATGGGCTAAACCCAGAAGTGCTAGACCCATAGTGGTTGACTCCAGCATGGTCAGGCAGCTATTAGCAATGAGTTTACTTTTTATACCCTTTAACAGTTTACTTTTTATACCCTTTAACAAACTACTGGTGTCACTGCCAATTACTAACTTCAGCTAAAAACCAACTGGAGACAGTTTACCCTTATTTCCAGTCTTAATCCAGATAAGATTTACAATCGCCTTTCTTCCTAAGGCCTTTCCTCTCCTCCTTGCTGCCCAACAGTTTCCCCATTTTATCTGCGTTCACATAGGCTTTAACACTAGCGTGTGGGTTGGAGAAGGGCTGTGTTGGCTCATTTTAAGACGGATTCTCTTTGTTTAATTTAAAACCATCTGTAGTCACCCCTATTAGTCAGAGGCCTTCATTTTAGAACATAAGAACGGCCATACTGGGTCAGACCAAAGGTCCATCAAGCCCAGTATCCTGTCCTCTGACAGTGGCCAATGGCAGGTGCCCCAAAGGGAATGAGCAGATAGGGTATGGATCACTTGATGATAACCTGTCTCCCAATCCCAGCTTCTGGCAAACAGAGGCTAGGGAAACCATTCCTGCCCATCCTGGCTAATACCCATTGATGGACCTGTCTTCCATGAATCTATCTAGCTTCCTTCCCTCTAGAAACTTCCCCTTATCTTGTTAGTTAGTCTTTGAACCAGACATCCTCTCTACTTTATTCCTTCTGGCCTTATTATTTTCAAGGTCTTCCTTCTACTTGCTAGTTAGGGCCTTTCTTTACTATATATTTCCTTAATGAAACTTAAACTAACTTTAATTCTTTAATTTTATACTTATACTACACTAAAACAGGGAGGAGGGTTTGGCCTTCAAAGAGCCAAAATGATGGAAGAAATTGTGTTAATTTTTAAATGCACTGTTAAATCATGAATTACCAAGAAATAAAACTGCTTGCTATCGATTTGTATGTATTAATTATGGAAAATTCACCATGGAGATTAATATACTCGCAGGTTTGTCTTACAGTAGTTATTCTGGAAACTGTCCTTTTAAATAAATTCCTTAAGAGAACTTTTTCTGTTTAATTTTTTCTAATAGACAATAGAAAGGAGCATAAATTCTGGCAAGTCTAATATAAAAGCATAATTAGGCAGGCCAAAAAAGAATTGGAAGAGGACCTAGTAGCAGACTCAAAAACTAACAGCCAAAAAAAAAAAATTTAAGTACATCAGAAAAGGAAACCTGCCAAACAAACAGATCCCTCACCAAAGGCTCTTAAGGAAAGTAAGCAGTCATGGGATAAGAGGGAAGGTCCTCTCATGGATCAGTAACTGGTTAGAAGACAGGAAACAAAGGGTAGGAATAAACTGTCAGTTTTCAGAATGGAGAGAGGTAAATATTGGTGTCCCCAGGGATTTGTACTGGGACTAGTGCTGTTCAACATGTTCATAAATGAGCTGGAAAAGGGAGCAAACAACAAGGTGGTAAAATTTGCAGATGACACAAAACTACTCAAGATAGTTAAGTCCAAAGCAGACTGCAAAGAGTTACAAAGGGATCTCACAAAACTGGATGACTGGGCCACAAAATGCAAAATTCAGTGTTGACAAATGCAAAGTAATGCACACTGGAAAACATAATCCCAACTACAGTAGAACCTCAGAGTTACAAACACCTCGGGAATGGAGGTTTTCGTAACTCTGAAATGTTCGTAACTCTGAACAAAATGTTACCGTTGTTCTTTGAAAGGTTTACAACTGAACATTGACTTAATACAACTTTGAAACTTTACTATGTAGAAGAAAAATGCTGCTTTTAACCATGTTAATTTAAATGAAACAAGCACAGAAACAGTTTCCTTACCTTGTCAAATATTTTATTAACTTTCCCTTTATTTTTTTTAGTAGTTTACATTTAACAGTACTGTACTGTATTTGTTTTTTGTCTCTGCTGCCGCCTGATTGCATACTTCCAGTTCCAAATGAGGTGTGTGGCTGACCGGTCAGTTCATAACTCTGAGATTCTACAGAAAAGCTCTTGTCTAATGACTGTACCAAAGAACAGGATTTTGTTCTGAACTCTGCCTCTGCTTTGATGTGCGACCTTGGGCAAACTATCTTTGCTGTGCTTCTGATTTCCCATCTGTAAAACTCAGTGATTGCCTGACAAAATGACAATGGTGCTGCCAGGATTTTTGTATTAAACCTCCTACTCTCTTCACCCCTATATCTATGAATATGAAGACAGTAGGTTTTTTGGTTCTGTGTATTTGTTTTTTAGGGGGGGAAGAGGGTTCCTTTGCAGCAGTAGGATCTTTTCAGTCTTGGCGTAATATTCCACACAAGTCTGGCCATCATCCCTTTTATATGTGTTCTAGGGCTGTAGTGTTAGCAGTACAGTACAGTAATAGTTATGCCTTAAAGACATAGGGTGGGATCCACAAAGAGTTTTAGGCATTGCAAAGCTGAGTGTCACAGCACCTACCTTTAGGTGACTGGAAAATCACTGTGATCCACAAAGCCCAAGTTTGGTGCCTAGGCTCTTATACAATGAATGTGGAGAGACAGGCACATCAGAATGCAAGCTACAAGGGAGCTGCCTAAGCTAGCCAGTGGGAGACATTGATCAGAGGGGTGTGAGAAAAGCACCCCTCCTCGGAAAGAGGCGCCTAGATCTGCTAGTGATCCATAATGTGGGGGAAGATAGATCCTTGGCCACTTAAGTTGTGTGCAGGACCTGAAACAAAACAGCTGGAGGGGAGAGGAAGATCCATTATGATCTTTAGTCAGGTGGTTAGATTACTCGCCCAGGATGAGGAGACCCCCAGATCAAGTACCATGTCCTCCTGAAGGGGAGAAGATATTTAAAAAGGGATCTGCCACCTCTCAGATGAGTGTCCTAGCCACTGTGGGCTATGGGATAGTCTGATGTGGGTCTCTTTCAATCTCTGCTACTGAAGTTGTTCCACTTTAATTAAACAATGTTATACTTAAACATTAGTTGGGCTAGATAAAGAGTAAGAAAGACTCTATAGCCTGGTGGTTGCAGCACTCACCTAAGAGGTAGCAGATCCTTGTTAAGCTGGGGGTCTCCCACATCCTGGATGGGTGAGTACCCTAACAACTAAGGTAAAGATTATATAGGGTAAAGACTCCTCTCTCTTTCCCCCCTCCCCAGCTGCTCTGTATGAACTTGCCTGAGGAGCATAATCTAGTAGGCAGGCCCCTGCATGCATCTGGAGCAGCTGAACAACTGTTGTTCTCAGTTTGTGACTTACTCTCTCTGGGGCTTATGCAGGAGGTAGGTGCCTGGGCACACAGAGTGAGGCTGTCATGCTCATGCCCAGAGGAAAAAAATTAGGTGCCAAGTAAATTTAGGCATCTACAAGTTTAGGTGGTAGCCAAGCAGGAATTCTGTGGATTGCAGTGGCACCTAAAAAAGGGACTTGGGTACCTAAGTACCTTTGTAGATCTTGGAATGTGCAGTTACCCTTTTCATTTATCGATTGGAGGGTTGCTTCTCCAGTCCACTGCAGAAGCTGCTGGTGACTTTGAACCAAAATGCCTGGATGCTAGTAATCCATATAGTTTGGGGTGTTTTGTGTTGAGTTTTTTATGGGGGAGGCATACAGGGAGAGTCATCTGTGTGGAAGCCCATTACTACCACTTACCACCCCTTTCTCCTTGCATCCTCTGGACAGCAATGGCTCCTGCCTCAGGCTTCAACCTCTCTCTTCTCATTCCTCTTCTCATGTTAGGAAACCTATGTAAATTATTGAGGATGTAGTCTTTGGTATTTTAGGTTGCTTTGTTCCTTAAATGTAGGGTGGTGGGAGGAAAACAGAGCACAGTCAGCTCTCCATATTACCAGCTTCCCCTATGGCTAAGCAGTCTGACACGTTTCTGGTTTTCCTGCTGCCATGTTATGTTGTGAAATGAAATTCTCTCCCCCAATGCCTAAATGCCAGGAGAACATGAGTGTTCGGAAACACAATTTGCACAGTGCAAAGCTAGGATCAAATCCAACCAATCTTTATATATGTAGCTTGAGTGGAAGTATTCATGTGGGTAAACACTTGCAGGCAGGGACGGCTCTGGCTTTCTGGCCGCCCCAAGCAAAAAAAAAAAAACCAGGGCGGCCAGAACGGCAAAGCAAAAAAAAAAAAAACCTGCGGAGTGGCCGGAGTGTGGGTGCAGGGGGACTGGCGGGGGGGCGGGAGGAGGAGGGAGCGGGTGGGAGAGAGAGAGAGAGAGAGAAGGGGGCAGCCAGGGCTACAGCAGGGCACTGCCACGCGGCCCCTCCCGCTGCGCCGCCTCCTGCGAGCGCTCCGCTCCTGCAGGGAGGGAAGGAAGAGAACTGCCCTGTAGGGTGCTCTGGTTCTCCGCGCCACCGCCCCCTACAGGACGGCCGGAGCGGAACAAAAAAAAAAGCCACCGTGCCACCCTAGGATTGGGCAGAATGCCGCCTTGAACAATCTGCCGCCCCAAGCACCAGCTTGCTCAGCTGGTGCCTGAAGCCAGCCCTGCTTGCAGGATTAATCCCTTAGTGCATTCCCAGCTCCTGCTCTCTGTGATGCAAGAAAACATATGTCCACAAATTACCAGTAGCGATAAAAAGCTTTAGCCCCTAATTTGCTTATCCTGTACCTTTTGTAGTCATTTAAACATTATCTAATTTAGGATAAAAGGCTGAAAGGTTAGCCGGTGTTAACTACAACCTTCTAAAAAAGTCAAACGTAAATAAAGCCTGCTTCCCTTAACATGTTACACTGCTCAAATTAAAATCTGGCAGGAGTTTAGCATTTAGCCCCACCAGTTTAGCATGTGTTTAAGTACCTTGTCTTCTTGACCAGAGGGTTAGAAGCTATTAGTTGGGGAACGCAATTTAACAACATATGCTCAACCCTAATCTAGCCAAGGCCTTTATGGCTGTCTACAGTGCAAGTGTAAGGGGACTATTGCCCCCTTACTAACATTCAGTGGGGTGTTTTGGTTGCTAGCTCCCAGCACTAAAAGGGGAAGGGTCGATGGCAAATCAGGAGCCTGAGACTGACAGTCCCCAGGGGCAATGGGGAGAGGCCAATGCTCCAGATCAGCCTGATTGACAGGGCGGGCAGGCTAATCAGAAAGTCAGGAGGCCAGGGTGGGTCCCGTCCTCCGTGTGAACTGGAATGGCCTTAGTCAAACAGAGTGGGGCCGAGCTAAGGAGAGAGCAGGGGCCCGAGCTGAGCTGGGGAGCAGAGCTGCAGCCCCAAAGCCAGAGCACAGTCCAGAGAGAGCAGAGCTGCCCTGGGAGCAGAGCTGCAGCAACCAGAGCCAGAGGGGCCAGACAAGCAGCCAGGAAGCAGGTCAGAGCTGGGAGCAGAGTCACAGAAGCAGCCTGCAGAGCAGAGCTGTGCTGGGGGCAGAGCTGCAGCAACCAGAGCCAGAGAGGCCAGAGAAGCAGCCCAGGGAGCTGAAGGCAGAGCAGCAGCAGCAGCCGTGCTGAGGCCGAGTGGAGCTGGAGCCGGGGCTGGAGCCGTCCGGAGCTGGGTCTGGGGCAGTCTGGAGCCGTGTGCAGTCCGAGTGCGGTGAGCAGCTGGGGAGAGTGAGGGGGACCCTGGGCAGTGGGCCCAGCACAGGGAGACGCCTCAGCCAAGAGGCCTTGCAAGCCAGACTTGGAGGGGGGATCATAACCCCGACCGGGCGGGGGCGACGCTGGGAAAAAGGGTCCTGCCACCTAGAGCCTGAGAGCGTGTGGCCACCACCGGAGCAAGTGTCCAACCCACAGCGTCCCTGCAGCACAGACAGGGCCTGAGAAGGAGCCTGGGACCTACAAGGAACAGACTGAACTGCCCTGACGTTCCAGAGACACTGTTTGTAATGTTCCCTGCCACAGAGCAGGGTGATGTGTTTTCCTTTAACCTTTCCCATTTTTCCTTATTCTTTTTTAAAATTAATTGTTAATTAAACAACTTGTATTTGCTTTAAATTGTATGAAATGATCAGTGGGTCAGGGAGGTGCCCACTGCAGAGAGAGTACCCCGGAGTGGGGACACCCTAGCCCCTGTCCTGGGTGACCACCGCAGGGTTGGGGGTCGAGCCCCCCAGGAATCCTGGGCCCAGCCTTGTCAGGGTTTACGAGGACTCTGCCAGACAGGAGAGTAAAAGGGGAGTCCTCAAGGGCAGGGAGGCCTCTGGGTAAAGAAAGTGGGAGCGAGGACTCGGATCCTTGCGCTAGCCCACTTCACCGGGGCAGTGCAGAAGCCAGGAAAGTTCCCCACAATAGCGGGACCATTCAACCGCTTACACAAGGCAATTATGATTTGAGCCTGTCTTTTAATAAGAGGACTGACAAACCAGCCCACTTTCTTTTAAACAATGTAAGAGTGTTTAAAAAAAAAAAAAACTCATCTCCATAGTGGCACTTCCCTACTACTGAACTATGCAGTAAGTGAGCACAAGGGATTTAACCCCAAACAGGCTGTATATAGACCAAGCTCCATCCTGGAGGGAAGCGGCCCCAATCACCTCTATCGAGGAAGCATCTTTCCCCCTTAACAAGTCACCCCGAGAGCCGGACCTGCTGCTGGCGGATGCCCCGCTCCGAGCATACGGTGGCAATGCCCGGGGGCAGCAGGGGCCCCCGGGACAGGCGCTGCCCCGCTCTCCTGCCCGAGCAATGGCCAGATGCCGCCGGGCGATGAGCGAACTGCCGAGAGCAATGCTCTGGGGCCTGCGGCTGGGAGGGGCTAGGACAGACCAATGCTCTGGAGCGATGGGGGGGAAGCAGGTGCGAGAGGCCAGCGTGGAGGGAGGGTAAAAGCACGTACTGTATAAACAAATCACTGATTCATGGATCAATCGACCCCCCCCACCCCCCCCAGGGACTGACGTTTTTGCTGCCCAATCAGAGAACAAGAAGGGCGGGATAGCGAAAGGTACGCCGCACAGGCAGCCAATCAGCGCTGGACTGCGGCGTGGTTGAGCCAGGAGCCGGAAGTGTGGTTAGGCTGAGGGGCGGAAGTGGTGCTTGGAGCTGAGACCCTGACTGAGGAGGTGGGGCAGGTCCGGGCCGCGTCCCGCAGGGGGCGGTGAGATGGGCCGGCCGCCCGGCGAGTCCTGGTCGGTGGTGTCCCCGCCGCTCGCGCGCTCCAGGCCGGCTCCCAGCACCTGAGCCCGCCGCGCCGGAGCCGTGGGTGGTGGAGACAGGGAGGCGCCGCTCCCCGCTCTCTGTCGGGACCATGCCGTGCACCTGCGGCAACTGGCGGAGGTGGATCCGGCCGCTGGTCGTTGTTCTCTACGTTGTGGGGCTGCTGGTGGCGGTTCCCTTGTGCGTGTGGGAGCTGCAGAAGCTGGAGGTAAGCGGCCCCCGCTGCCTGCCTCCCTCCCTCCCCGCGGAGAACCGAGGGGCAGGGGTACGCGCGTGCGGGGCCTGGCTGGGCGAGAGTGGCAGCACCACGGCGTGGATCCGGGCACGACATAAACAAACAAGGCTGTAGCCTTAGCGTGGGCTCGCCTGGTTTGCATACACGCCGCTGGGCTTCCCCGTTTGCTAGGCTGGCGTCAGCACAGAGCGCTGGGCTTTGAAAACAAAATTAACGTTCACACCTTCAACTGCCATGAGTAAAACTGCGTGTATAATCCTATCATTTTCCTGTCCACGGGGGCACACGCTGTGCGTCTTGGCAACTGTTCTCCTATTTCAGTCTTGCATTTGGTCCAGCGACGAATCTATTGCCTTGCTCAAAACAATCATCCTGAGGCTCATTTCCTGTTATTTACTCCTTGTAGTTAAACCTAATGTTACCTTCATAAATACAAAATCTTATTTATAAATCCTCTCTGCAGATTTATAGTTTGTGATGTCATAAAAAGAAAGTGACATCAGAAAAGTTAATTGAAAGTTCCCAATGTAAAGCCCATTAACTATGAAGTCCAGCTCTGTCAGAAGTCTTATTTTTTATACTTAATGCTAGTATCAACATATGAAAGGACACAGACTCAAAATCTGCTAAGTAAAAAAAATAATTAATTAAAGTTACTACCTTCTCTTGAGGCTATGCCAATTTTTGTGGATTTAAAGATAACACAGACAGTAGCACATGAATGACTGAATGGAAACTGTGAAAACTAACTGTATTCAAGTGCTGATAAAAGCACAAAGTAAACAATGGAAGACAATATTTTTCTCTGTTCTCCTTCAGGATCAATAGTCTTAGGTATTTTAACAATAGTGAATTAAACATTCAGGCATAAGTGATTAAGTTGACTGTTTCCCTTTAAAAGTGATGTCATTTGCCACTCAAGCATGGATGGGAGTCTGTCAATGCAAGGTGCTGAACCAGTTTCAAAGCTTTTTATACAAGTTTAATAGTCTAATCAAATAAATTATTTAAAAAGTCAACTTTTTTTTAAATAAGAGAAAATAGATTCGAAACCTGTCTATGACATGAATTTAGTATGCATTAGGCTCACGTGGTGGGGTGTGTGTGTGTGTGTATACACATGCCACCGTGTGTGTGTATACACATGCCACCGTGTGTGTGTATACACATGCCACCGTGTGTGTGTATACACATGCCACCGTGTGTGTGTATACACATGCCACCGTGTGTGTGTATACACATGCCACCGTGTGTGTGTATATATATAAAAATAACCCTTCATTTAAACTAGAAATCCACTTTAATAAAGACTGATTTCTGTTGAAGCCAAAGGGGAGGCAGCCTGCTGTGAGCCTGTGGGGCAGCCAGACTCCCTCCTGGGAGCTGTCAGCAGAGCTGGGAGACCAGGGCTTCTCCCCTCTTCGTTCCTTGCCAGAGCTGAGGGAAGCCACCTTGGGCTCCTCAACCCTGGGGAGGGGGGGTCTAGCTGCATTGGCTTCTTGGCCCCTCTACCCTGTTCCCTCTTTTTGAAATTGACAAGGCTGTTTGACTCCCAACAGAGGGAATGGGCTCAGGGGCTTCTCACCCTGGCTCCCAGCTGGGAGCGGAGTCCAAAGCTGCCAGGGCTTCTTGTTCCCAGCTAGGAGCCAGGGGTAGCGGGGAGCCACAAGGGCTTCTTGCCCCTGACTCCGAGCTGGGTGTGGGGTCCATTCTGACTCCCAGCCCAGAGCAGGGTTCGGCTGGGCTCTAGCTGCCCAGCTTCCTTGTCAATTTCACAGTTCCTGCCATGAAATTGACAAGAGACCCAACAGCTGATGTAAAGGGAGGCAGTCTACACAGACACTGTGTCCTCCTAACTACACTGACATAAGCCTTACGCCTCTCATGGAGGTGGAGTTATGTTGGTGTTGGTGGGAGGAAGGCTGTAATATAGACACTGACATAATTAGGTCAACATAAGCTGTCTTATGTTGACCTAACTGTAGTGTAGACTGGTCTTAAGTGAGTAAAAGACAAGTAATCTGTTTTTTTTTCCCTCCACTTTCACTGCCTGCTGTTTATGCTGTGTGAGTGAGAGAAAATAAGTACTCATAATTTCTACCTTATTTCAACCTTATGTTTGTTTTCCACATCATGAAATGCTTTCTTCTCTATTTATAAATAATAATATATGGAGATATGCCTATCTCCTAGAACTGGAAGGGACCTTGAAAGGTCATTGAGTCCAGCCCCCTGCCTTCACTAGCAGGACCAAGTACTGATTTTTGCCCCACATCCCTAAGTGGCCCCCTCAAGGATTGAACTCACACCCCTGGGTTTAGCAGGTCAATGCTCAAACCACTGAGCTATCCCTTCCCCCAAGGGATAAACTTATCCTGTTTATAAGTGTTCCTAACTATCAGAATTCATTCTAAATTGTGAGTTCTCACTAGTCAGACAACTGTGTTCCTTCTTAGATTATAAATAAAATTTCCTTGTTTTACCCAAGCTCTGAGAGCAAGTTGCATTTCTATATTCCTTTTTGCATTTTAAATTTGATCATTCTGTGTTCACACGTAAAAGCTTCTTTCAGAAATGTTATCTTCCTCTCTATATAGTCCCTGGGACTTCATTGTTTCATCCCACCATGCTGCTTAAGCACACCTCACCGTGCTCGACTTAAGCCTCAGCTTTATACCATTGCACTGGACAGTAACTTCAAACCTTCAACACCTGCTAACTAACCCTTTATGGTATTGAGGCTGTTCTATTCAATATATATACATCCTGTGGCTATTATTATTGAAACAATAATTAGAAGTACAATAAAAATTTAGCATTGAGCTTACAGTGACCACCTAATTTGAAGTTGTTCTCTTCGATCTCAAAGGATAGGAATTTTCAAAATGGAGACGGGTAACTAGTGGTGTTCCCCAAGGGTCAGTCCTAGGACCAATCCTATTCAACTTATTCATAAATGATCTGGAGAAAGGGGTAAACAGTGAGGTGGCAAAGTTGGCAGATGATACTAAACTGCTCAAGATAGTTAAGACCAAAGCAGACTGTGAAGAACTTCAAAAAGATCTCACAAAACTAAGTGATTGGGCAACAAAATGGCAAATTAAATTTAATGTGGATAAATATAAAGCAATGCACCTTGGTAAAAATAACCCCAACTATACATACAATATGATGGGGGCTAATTTAGCTACAAATAATCAGGAAAGAGATCTTGGAGTCATCGTGGATAGTTCTCTGAAGGCGTCCATGCAGTGTGCAGCGGCAGTCAAAAAAGCAAACAGGATGTTACGAATCATTAAAAAAGAGAGAGAATAAAACGGAGAATATCTTATTGCCCCTATATAAATCCATGGTACACCCACATCTTGAAACCTGCTTACAGATGTGGTCTCCTCATCTCAAAAAAGATATGCTGGCATTAGAAAAGGTTCAGAAAAGGGCAACTAAAATGATTAGGGGTTTGGAACGGATCCCATATGAGGAGAGATTAAAGAGGACACTAAGAGGGGGATATGATAGTTATATAAAATCATGAGTGGTGTGGAGAAAGTGAATAAGGAAAAATTATTTACTTGTTCCCATAATATAAGAACTAGGGACCACCAAATGAAATTAATGGGCAGCAGGTTTAAAACAAATAAAAGGAAGTTCTTCACACAGTGCACAGTCAACCTGTGGAACTCCTTGCCTGAGGAGGTTGTGAAGGACTATAACAGGGTTTAAAAGAGAACTAGATAAATTCATGGAAGTTAAGTCCATTAATGGCTATTAGCCAGGATGGGTAAGGAATGGTGTCCCTAGCCTCTGTCAGAGGGTGGAGATGGATGGCAGGAGAGAGCTCACTTGATCATTACCCATTAAGTTCACTCCCTCTGGGACACCTGGCATTGGTCACTGTCTGTTGACAGGATACTGGGCCTGATGGACCTTTGGTCTGACCCAGTATGGCCATTCTTATTCTATACTCATTCATTAAGTATGGTTGTTAAATTTACATTAAAGATTTGGAGTGTTGTCTATCTCAGTTGAGTACCGTGCTCTTTTAATTGATTCCTTAAAGTGACATTATGTCATAAATTAAATAGAATAATATTGTTATTTAGTTGTAGTTCCTTGTTGAACATACACTTGCTTTGTGGTATTGTTTCCTCTGATTTTAATTAATTTTTATGCTAATTTTTATTTTTTGATAGTTTTAGAATTTATTTTTTAATATTTTTATATAATCAATTATTGTATCATTAATTTACCTTTTACATTGTGTAATACATTTACTTTCTCTATTAGTTGCAATCATATTTCCCATATTCATTTTAATTTCCTTCCATTATTAATTTTATTAACAACTTTATAATAAATTAAAGTTGTTTCTTTTCGTTGGTTGGCATCCCCTACTGTATGAGAAGAAGAACCAAAGGGAACTTAATGTGGGATCACTCACTGGATTAGTCTCATAACTGAACAACTATCAATATTTCTATCTTTGGTTTTGTTTCTCCCATGTATCAATATAGATGCTTTGATTTTAATTTGGCAATTCTTATTTCCTGATGCGCAACACTTTTAAACACTTAAACACACCAGTTTCACTCTCACGGATGTTTGCTGAATTCCCGCTCTTATACTTTATTTTATAAGTTCAGTGCATAATCCTGTTGTATCATTTAAAAAAAACATACTTCAAAAACTGGTTAAAATGGTAGTGATACAGGTACAGTAAATTAACATTACATTTTTTGTATTTGTGCTGTTCTTCGTTCTCTCCCTTCTAAGGTTGGAATTCATACCAAGGCATGGTTTATTGCTGGAATTTTTCTACTGATGACTATACCAATTTCTCTCTGGGATATATTGCAACACTTAGTTCATTATACTCAACCTGAATTACAGAAACCAATAATAAGGTAACACTTTACATATTTTGTTGCTAATATTAAATTTCATTCCTGGTGATGAAAATACTTGCAATAATCTCAGATGTTCTTTTGTCATCAATACAGGATTCTATGGATGGTGCCGATTTACAGTTTAGACAGCGTAAGTGTATTCTTTCCAGTTTCTAGTTTGGAATTCACTGAACTATTGTATTTTGCTTGCTCTGGGGGAAATGGAAACCAGTGTAACACATCACAGAAACAATGCTAATGTGAAATCATTGCTATAAACCTGATAGTTTTTCAAATGGCCTCTGCACATTCCTACTCGTGGGGTGTGCCAACAATGCAGCTCTGGTGATGGAACCTAGCAGTGACTGCTGGAGAACTCTCATGCACTCTCCTAGCCTTCCCCTCACTGTTCCTGAACTTTCTGAGGGCAAGATTGTAAAGGGGGAGTGGCGCTCTGTCCTCCTCAGTTCTTTTCAACTGCAGTACCAGACGGACCAGGAACCTCTCTAGCTTCGTCAGAGATTCCGTGCCTTAGTTATATTTATTAATAAGTTAGGATTCATAATTTTTGATAGGATTTTTGTTTTTATTTATAAAGATATTTCTTTTAAGCTTTATTAGTTCCTGCACCTTGATATGAGTTCACAGATCCAAAGGAGATAGAAGGCCTGATTCAAGAGGGGTGCTTCTTGTCATGCTGTATTCCCCAATCTGGACACACACATGAGGTGTCTGGCATGCTTGGAGGAAAAATAGTATCTTTTGCAGCATGCAATCTACAGCACCTTCACTCCAAGAGCTCGCAAAGAGTGCTAAATCAGTCCCCAAATCTTGCTGGTCTAGGAGGCTCTAGCAGCCTAACCTGGTTCCAGATACTCAGAATTTGTGAATACTATAAGGCTTTCATTGGCTCCTTTCCCCTTGGAGAATAAAAAGAGCAGTCTAAGATCCCACTGAAAGTACTGTTCTCCATTCCTGGAGTGAAAACAAAACCAAAGGATCGTAAGCCATCCGACCATGATATTGGACCCAGCGGAACCCCACGTGTCAGCCTCTGTTAGTAGAGGCTATCTTCATGAGTGCACTCCTTTGGTTCCCCATAAGTATGTTGCACAATACACCGTTTCTGTTAGCAGAGCCAAGCAACGTTCCAAATCCCTTTCAGATACTACAGGGTTACAATAGCTATTCTAGATCCATCCTGGTAGTACATTGTGTTACAGTCAAAGGACTTAATTCTTCCATTTCTTAATCTCTTTTCAAGAGAGGAATGTGGAGTGACCAAGCAAAGGAGCTAGCTGACCAAGGAGGGAGAGAACAGCAATAGATGCTAGCTGGGACGTTCTGTGAAGAGAAATAGCATGAGAAGGAGTGGTAGAGGATAATTACTGTAGATTTTTGCCTTGCAAAAAATCACAAATATGATGTCCTCACTGAAGAGTTGTGTTCTTGTCAAGTTTCTTCAGTGTTTTTGATACACAAAAAAATTAGACTTGGAGTTTTTTTGAATGAGAAATTATGTCTCTTCCCCCTCTTTAACTGAAGGGGATTTTGCTCAGATTTCTACAAAAAATGTGCCTTTGGGTAGAGACCAAGTTTAGAAAACTTCAGCCCAAACATGAATATTTCAGATAGCTTATATCTGCAAAGAGCAGGAAGGCAGAACCTAATGGAAGTTATTAGTTATTTAAACCAATACTGTTATAGCTCATGTTGTTAGATGACTTGTCTACTACAAATATGTCTCAGCTGTGTAAAAGGTAGTGGGTATCTTTAGAAATGTGACTAGCATATTTTAAAACTTGTACCCACGTTATGGATGATCTAACTGAAGCACAGAGGCTGGCAGCCAAGTGGGTGGCAAAATTGGGAATAAACCCCAAATAAGTACATAAGTATGGCTCCTTTTAAGATACAGTTGCATAATTTCTAGTCTAATCCTCTGTCTTTGCTTGCTTATACATTTCTGAAACTGTCTTGGAGTAAGATTTCTTATTTACATTAAACAAAAGTCTTTATTGTGGAGTTATGGGGTATCTGTGTGAAACATACTTTTCACATTAAAAACTTGCAACTTATTTTAAGAACTCCAACCCTTAAACAGGGGAGTAGACAGTTGAAATTTTCATGGAAATAGCCATCACTGCACAGTGCTTGGATATATTAGGGGAAATTGTTTTTTTGACAGAGCTATGAACCTCTGAAAACTGAACTTCGTTCATATACTAAAAAATGCTACTGGTCTATAGCACTTCCTAAAACAGTGAAGGTAGGCTGCACTAGAATGCATACATACAGCTTCTAAATCCTCTAGTACTGCAGAACAATTGGGACTCCTTTCCAGATGTTTGGGGGAATGTCATACCTGGCAAAAGAGAGCCTGCTACTGCTTACTGTTGGGCAATGAGAAAAAGAATGGGAGTCAGGATGTCACAAGGTCTGTTTCAGACTCTCACTGGTTGGCCTTAATTCTCTGCACCTCATAATCTATTTTAGCTCTTTTGAAAAAGAAGGATGTTTTTGTGATTAAATCGCTGGACTGGGACTCGGATATGGGTTCAGTTCAATGTTCTAACTCTTCCCCTGTGTGACCTTAGGCAAGCTATTTAATCTGTGTAGTAAGTAATCTGTGCCTCAGTTTCCCATATGTAAAATTGCAATAATGCTATTTCTCGCAAAGCCCATGGGAGAATAAATCAATATTGTGAGACTCTCAGACGAGGTGTCCACTAGACAGGAAATTCTAAGCTCTGACTGAGGTGTTAGGCAACAACGGTAGGGTATTGTCTAGCCAAATAGTGCCAGTTTATGGAATGAAAAAGTGCAACTTTAACTCCCTCCCTTGTATAATACAGTTTTCAATTACTTTGACATACTGTTGCTTATATACTTTTTGGGTATGCCAGGGATACTGTCCATAAAAGTATTTTATATGAAAAGTATTCAGTCTATACTTGGATTCATTTGTTTTACTTGAATGCAACTTTTTAATATCTCCATGTTTTCTTACAGTGGATAGCTTTGAAATATCCCAACATTGCAATATATGTGGATACCTGTAGAGAATGCTATGAAGCATACGTCATCTACAATTTTATGGTATTCCTTTCAAATTATTTAACCAACCGGTATCCAAATCTGGTATTAATCATAGAAGCCAAAGATCAGCAGAGACATCTACCTCCCCTTTGTTGTTGTCCATCATGGGCTATGGGAGAGTGAGTATATTATAGTATCTTTATATTAATAATATCTTGAATGGTTAATACTGTGTACTTTGATACAGAAGATACTGTTACTTATATTTAGTGCTATAGTTGATGCTACCTAGCTAAGTGAATTTACAATGTGCACACAGTACAGAGGGTTTGGTTTACCACTTCTGAGCTGGTTGTGGAAAGTCTTTTCGGTTAGCTGTAAACATTACAGAATTAGATGTTTTTAGATAACTAATTAACTTATATGATACTGAAAGAGACTTCCTTATTTTCCAAAAATAGGTATGAAAGCAACATTCATCATGGAGAACAGGTGCTTCTCTTGAATTTGCCTCTTTTTGGGGCACACTATTTTCCAGCAGTACCCTAGAGCAGGGGCCAAATCCTGTTACTGTAGACTTACTCATGCAGTGTAGCTTCATTGACTTCACTTCAACAACTAATGTGAGTAAGATGAGCAGGATTTGGCCCACTAACTGATGTTTCTGGTTGCTTCATCTGATGAACAATATGTCCTCTTTCTCCTGTTTGATATTTTGATAAAGCTGAAATATCATGAGTTTTTCAGAATGACTTTGTTTATGAGTAAGCAAATGTTTTGACATTGTTAGTGACTGTATCCTATAACACATCTGAAATAGAACTCTATTGTGCTGTGTAATAGTCAGGTTTTTTGTGGCTGAAGGAAAGGAAGCATTGAATATTTCTTTCTATACGTCAATGTTCTGTAGGGTGAAATAAAACAATCTGCCAGTCTGTATTCCATAGTGCAGTGGTTCTCAACCAGGGGTACGTGTACCCCTTGGGATAATCGGAAGTCTTCCAGGGGGTACATCAACACATCTAGATATTTGCCTAGTTTTACAACAAGCTATATAAAAAGCACTAGAGAAGTCAGTACAAACCAAAATTTCATAGACAATGATTTGTTTATACTGACTTTTTTACTATACATGAAATGTAAGTACAGTATTTATATTCCAATTGATTTATTTTATAATTATATGGTAAAAATGAGAAAGTAAGCAATTTTTCAGTAATAGTGTTCTGTGATACTTTTGTATTTTTATGTCTGATGTTACAAGTCTTTAAGTGAGGTGAAACTTGAGGTACCCAAGACAAAATCAGACTCCTGAAAGGGGTACGGCAGTCTGGAAAGATTGAGAGCTAATGCCATTGTGTAATGTATGATGGCATCACAGAGACTTGGTGGGATAAATCTCATGACTGGAATATTGGTGTAGAGAAGTATAGCTTTTTCAGAAAGGACAGGCAGGGTAAAATGAGAAGAAGTATTGGATTATACATCAAGGATATGTAGCACCCCCTCTCCACCCGATTACCTTCTTTAATGCCAATCTGCTGACAGGTTTGGGTTCTTCTGGATCCCACCACCCACTTAGCAGGGTGTGTCTTTATTTTTTCCTATGAATTTATTTGGCGGTGCCTCCACCCCCATCACTCCTTCCTGGCAGGGTCACCAGGGCAGCTTGGGAGGAAAATTCTAACCACAGGGTAATCCCCACTTACTTGCCAGATAGTTGGAGACTTCCAAGAAATAACACCAATATACAATATATTCAACACAATAATTATATTAAACAGGAGACAAATGTAACATAACAGGGTAAAACACTATTTTTAGAGTCACCGGTGCCCACGCTGATAATACCCGTGACTTTCCCCTATCACGTGACCTGATGTAGCAAATATAAGATTAGTGTCCCATTGGTACGTGTACTTTGTTGGGGCCCTTGATGATCTATGACCACAAAATTCTTCTCTGCAGTGGTTTAGCAGTGTGGCTTACTGGGTTCAGTACAGGCCAAAGGACTCACAAGTAGGAGGAGGTGTAAGTCCCTCCACAGGTTTAATATGCAGCTGGTTATAAAATCCCCAAACCCTTACTCCCTGTCTTGAGGACACAGTTCAGGGAGTAGGGGGTCCCCAAAATAAATTCCCTGACTGACTGACTAAAAGATGGTGCACTCTCAATCTCCATGAATGAGCCTCAGGTTCAGAGATGACTCTGAACTCCTCAGTCACTGCAGAGGAGCTGATCTCTGCTGGCAGGAATCAGGCTGCTTCGGTCCCAGGATTTCCCCTTACCACAAAGAGGTGCAGGGCTCAAGGTGCAGATTACACAACTGTACTAAAATCCAAACTGTAGTCTCCTAGCCCAGCATCCAGACACACACACAGCAGGCAGCAGCCCTGGACTAGCAGACAGAGCAGAACTGACCATGTGGTGACTGGTCTCACCTAGGGAGCTGGAGGGCTAACTCAGCCTGGCTGGGGGAGTTTCCCAGCAAAACTGTACAAACTGGGAATCATCAGTGGACAGAAAATGGTGGAGCAGAGGTCACAAAGAAGTCACAGGTTGATATAGTTAAGTCAGCTTCAGCTCCACTTACAATCATCAGTGCCAGCAGACAGAGCCCCAGGAATCCAGGTAATCTCCTTGGAGGTTACAGATGTGTACATTTGTTCTGAGATCCAGAGGGAGGTGGAAGGTAGACTAGTTGAGAGTCTCTGGGTAAAAATAAAAGGGATTAAAAAATAAGGTGACATCATAGTACAGGTCTACTATAGATCACCACTCAGGAAGAGGAGGTCGATGAGGCATTTCTAGAACAAATAACAGAAATATCCAAAACATTAGGACCCGATTGTAATGGGGGACTCTAACGGCTCAGACATCCATTGAAAAAATGCAAAATTTCTAATAAGTTCTTGGAATGTATTGGGGACAATTTTTTGTTCCAGAAAGTGGCGGAGGTAACTAGGGGGACAGCCATTTTAGGCTTGATTCTGATACAATAGGGAAGAATTGGTAGCAAATCTGAAGGTGGGACACAATTTAGATGAAAGTGATCATGAAAATGAAGACGTGAGAGCTGCAGAATAAAGATAATGGACTTAAAAAAGCAGACTTTAACAAACTCAGAGATAAGATCCCTTGGGAAGAAAATCTAAGGGAAAAGTTGTTCAGCAGACTTGGCAGTTCCAAAAGGAGACAGTATTAAAGGCAAAACTGCAAACTATCCTGATGTGAAGGAAAGGTAGGAATACTAGTAAGAAGCCAATATGGCTCCATTAGGATCTGAAAAATCAAAAAAGGAATTCTAAAAGAAGTGGAAACCTGGACAGATTGCTAAGGAGGAGTACAAAAGTATAGCACAAGCATGTCAGAACAAAATCAGGCTAAAACACAAAAAGCAAGGGACATAAAAGGCAATAAAAGAAGTTATTTAAATTCATTAGGAGTAAAAGAAACACAAGGGAAAGTGTTGGTCCTCTGCTTAGCAGGGAAGGAGAGCTCATAACTGATGGCATGAAGTCAGCTAAGGTCTTTAATACCTCTTGCTTCAGTCTTTACTAAAAAGGTTAATTGGTGACCACTCAACACAATTAATTTTAATGACAAGGGGGAAGGAATATGAGTCAAAATAGAGAAAGAACAGGTTAAAGAATATTTAGATACGTTAGAATGTATTCAAGTCGTCTGGGCCTGATGAAATTCATCTGATGGTACTTTAAGGAAATAGCTGAAGCCATCTCAGAACCTGTAGCAATTATCTTTGAGAGTTCCTTGAGGATGAGTGAAGTCCCAAAAAACTAGAGATAGGAAAACATAGTACCTATCTTCATCTAGGGAATCGTAAACCAGTCAGTCTAACTACGATATCTGGAAAGATACTGGAACAAATTATTAATCATTTTGTAAGCACTTAGAAGATAATAGTGTTATAAGGAGTAGCCAGCATGGATTTGTCAAGAACAAATCATGCCAAAGCAACCTAATTTCCTTCTTTAAGAGGATTACTGGCCTAGTGGATGGGGGAAAAGTAGTAGATGTAATATATCTTCATTTTTTAGTAAGGCTTTTAATACAGTTCCACACGGTATTCTCATAAGCAAACTATGGGAATGTGGTCTAGATGAAATTACTCTTAAGGTGAGTGTACAGCTGGCACAAAGACCATACTTAAAGAGTAGCTATCAATGGGTTGCTGTCAAACTGGGGGCAGGCATTTAGTTAGGGTTACCATATTTTGAGTGTCCAAAAAGAGGACACCCCACGGGGCCCCGCCCCAACTCCACCCCTTCCCCAAAGTTCCTGTCCCAACTCCGCCCCCTCCCCTGCTTCCCGCGAACATTTGATTTGCGGGAAGCCTGAAGCAGGTAAGGAGGAGGGTGGGGGGAGGAGGTGCGGCCCAGTCTGCCCCTCCCCCCCCCCCCCGGCGTCTCCAGCCTGGGTCGGCTCGGGCCCTGGGGTGCTGGCCCCAGGCCAGCCCCCCGGCTGAGCACCCCTGGCCCGCCCAGCACCGCCGGCCCGGCCCCCGGCTCAGCACCCCCGGGCCAGCACGCCCAGCACCCCCCGGCACAGCATGTCCCAATTTTCCCGGACATGTCCAGCTTTTTGGGATTTCCCCCCGGACGGGGATTTGAAGCCCAAAAAGCCGGACATGTCCGGGAAAATCCGGACGTATGGTAACCCTAATTTAGTGGGATTCCACTGGGCTCAGTCCTGGGTCTGGTACTAGTCAATATTTTCATTAATGACTGGGATAGTGGACTGGAGAGTAAGTTTATAAAATTTGCAGATGACACCAAGCTGGGAGGGTTGCCCAGCCTTTGGAGAAATAGAATTCAAAATGCCTTTGACAAATTGGAAAATTGGTCTGAAATCAACAAGATGAAATTCAAAGTACTTCGAAGTGCAAAGTACTTCACTTCAGAAGGAAAAATTCAAATGCACATCTACAAAAGAGAAAAAAATTGGCTATGTGCTAGTACTGCTGAAAAGGATATATGGGTTATAGTGGATCACAAATTGAATGATTAACAAATCATTGAAAAAGACTAATAATATTCTGGGGTGTATTAAGAGGAGTGCTGTTTAAAAGGTATGGGAGGTAATTGTCCCACTCAACTGGGTACTAGTGAGGGTTCAGCTGAGTACTCTGAGATCTGAGCAACACACTTCAGGAAAGATGTGGACAAATTGAAGAGAGTCCAGAGGAGAGCAACAAAAATGATAAAAGGTTTAGAAAACCTGACCTATAAGGAGAGGGTTAAAAAGCTGAATATGGTTAGTTTTGAGAAAAGAATACTGGGGGCGGGGAGAGGTGCCTGATAAATTTTGAAATATGTTAAGGGCTGTTATAAAGAAGATAACGATCAATTGTTTTCTGTGTCCATTGAAGGTATGACAAGTGATGGGTTTAGTCTGGAGCAAGAGAGAAATAGGTTAGATATTAGGAAAAACTAGTTAAGCTGTGGTATAGGCTTCCAAGGAATCTTGTGGAATCCCCATCATTGGAAGTTTTTAAAAAACAGGTTGGACAAACACCCGTCAGGGATGGTTTACTTGGGCATGTCACCGTGCAGGGGGCTGGACTGGATGTTTTCTCAATGTCCTTTCCAGCCCTACATTTCCATGATTCTATGAATTGTTGCATAATGGTTGTATGATATTTGAGCTAATTACTGAAACATTCTGGAAGTAGATGAGCTTGAAGTAAAGTTTGAATTTAGTGAAAACACTAAGGACAGGGATTTTTCATGAGTTGATTTTTCTTATGTTTCTTAAGTGATGAATTCTGTGTTTGTTTGCAGAGTTTTATTATTTAGATGTAAACTAGGCGTGCTGCAGTACACTGTTGTCAGACCACTTACCACCATTATTGCTCTGTAAGTATGCTCATAAAGAATTTATCTTGTCTTTGGGATATAATCTTTGAGCTACACTGGAAATGACTCTTTACACATTTGGTTTTTATATTTGAATTGATGGAATCTAAAAGCATAACTTTTCTGTTTTGCTCTGTTGTAAGTGGAGCTGAAGCTGACTTAACTATATCAACCTGTGACTTCTTTGACCTCTGCTCACCATTTTCTGAGCTCAGGTAATGAGTATTTAACTTCTGATACAGAAAGAAGAAAAATATAAAATCCCCTATGAAAACGCTAAATTTAAAAGTCTTAAAGAATGGGCAGGCTTCCCCTTGCTTTTTTGACAAATGAGTATTTCTCAGTCAGATTACATGTTAGTCGTTGAAGGTGGGTTAAACTATGCATGCAAGCAATTTGACTGTGTGCCCTCCTGGAAATCTGAAATAATTTTAAATCCTAAACTTGGTGATAAAAGAATGTCACCTGTAAAAACTGAGTTAAATTTGAAGTTACTGTAATTACTATTAGTGTTGCGTAATTTCCAAATATTTGTGTCCGTTGTGAATTGTAGCATAGACCTTATTTAAACCAGCTGTACAGTAACTCCTCACTTAACATTGTCCGGGTTAACGTTGTTTCGTTGTTACGTTGCTGATCTATTAGGGAACAAGGTTGTTTAAAGTTGCGTAATGCTCCCTTATAATGTCCTTAGGCAGCTGCCTGCTTTGTCCACTGCTTGCAGGATTCTCTGGAAGAGCAGCCTCTTTTTGTGAGGATTAGAACCAGGGGGGGCTGGCAACCCTCCCCCCCATCAGCTCCCCTAAATTTCGGGTAAGGTATATGGCTTGGCAGCTGCCCAGCAGCAGTTAAGGTGGCCCTCCCCGCACTGCACTACCGTGCTGCTCTGGCCCTGCCCTCTGCCTTGGAGCTGCTCCCGAGAGCTTCCTGGGGGGAGAGGGGTGCTGATATCAGGATGTCCCCGTGCTCCTGCCCCCCTGCTCCGTATCATATCCCCTCTCCACAAAGCAGAGGAGCGGGACAGGGCTCAGGGACAGAAGGGAGGGAGCTAGCTGGAAACTGTTGCTTCCTGTCTGAACTGGCTGATCTGCTTAAAAGGGCAATGTACTTGAAGTGGCATCAGCGTGCTTAAAGGGACAATGCACGTCTCTCTCTGACTCATGCATGCACTTCCCAGCACTTTGGAAAGTCAGCGCCTGTGCAGCCATGCATGTGCTGTCAGGAGGAGGGAGTGGTGCGCTCCAGCTGGATAGCATGGGCTCCTCCTCATGTTAAGTTTTTGCAGGGAAGTGTTTTCAGCTACTGCCCTGCATCTATTGTTTCCTCCCTCCTGCCTCAGTCCATGCTGCCTTGTAGAGTGTGAGGCTACATTAACAACAGCGTATTAACCCCTGAGGGTTCAGCCGGGTGCTAGTTCATCATTTATCAGCAAGGGATTCCCTGGGAAATATTCCACCCTCTTATTTCACCACCAAGCTTCACAATCATTCATTGCTGTGTACAATATTAAACTGTTTATATACGTATACAGTATAAGTTTTAATGTCTTTTGTCTGACGAAAAACATTTCTCTGGAACCTAACCCCGCTATTTACATTATTCTTATGGGGAAATTGGATTCGCTTAACATCGTTTTGCATAAAGTCGCATTTTTCAGGAACATAACTACAACGTTAAGTGAGGAGCTACTGTATGTATGTGGACAGTTAAAATGTGTCAATGTCAGGTTTCACATGGTAACAAATGGGATCTCTTTCTGTACTGTTAAATCCATTGCAGGTGGTAAACATGTATTTCAGTTCAGGCTTCCTGTAATAGGGCTCAAAAGAATTTACTGTATACCTGAGCTAGATATGAAATACATAGTTGAGACAGTGGCTGGGTGAAAAGCCGAGCTCCATCAATTTGCTGCTGCTAGGAAAAAGGAGAATGTTGAGGTTTTCTTTTAGCTGTTGTCCTTGGATCTTGGGAAGGGAGCTTGGGAAGCCTCAGTCTTTTCAATAAGTGTTTTACCAATTTAGCTCTTCTTATGCTTGGCAAAAATATGAGCAGCATCAGACAATTCTTCTTTAGTTTAAAGTTGGTTCATATTTGAAAGGTTACCTTCACAACCATAATGGCTAGAAGTTTAATTTCTTTAAATGGAAACAAATTCTGCAAAAGAAAATTGCTGGCTTAAGCTCTTGTTGCTTATCAGAAAAAACTTGAATGAGTGGGGTTTTTTTCCAGATCTGAAGGCACAGTTCCTTTTCCATTGTATAAGTACTACCATAAACTTTGCCATGTTATGTACATTTTTGGAAGTTGTAATTTCTTTCATTCTTGTACAGGCTCTCAGCACTGGTATTAGTGAGCATAGGTTTTACATTCTGACAGCTGATCAATGGGATACTAGTTTAGCAGCACTTTTAGAAAAGAGGCTCACTTGTACAATGGTTAATACCAAACTTTCTTCCAGAATCTGTGAGTTGGTTGGTATATATGATGAAGGAAACTTTAGCTTCAAAAATGCTTGGACTTACTTGGTTATCCTTAACAACATGTCACAACTGGTGAGTACCAAGAATGTCTCTTTTTGGTGTTTTGTTCAAATTACGATTTTAAAATATTGTCAGTATCACCTGACAAACTTGTTTTGTTTCAAGATACTAATAGTAATTATTAAAATCTTCTCAAAACCATATCTACTAAATCCCCTCTACATGCATAATAGAAGGAAAAAATGTCATTCTCTAGTATTTGATTTCTTCATTATTAGACAGTTCTGTAGAAAATATACAAAATTTGCCTTTGTGGTTAGGTGGAGAGAGAACTAAAAGGCTTAGTGTTTTAGTAAGGTAATATATAGCCTCTCATCTCTAGATCACTGATTCAAGTCCAGTCTGTCTGTAGTCACCGTAAGTCATGTGCAACTGTTTTCTTCTTGCAGTTTAAGTTAAATAATTTGAACTCATTCCAGTTTTTGGTGAACATCATAAAAAATGACACATTTGGCATTAATTGACAGCCTTGTTGGCGCTCTCAGCAGAGTCCAACATCTGAATGGGTGTGGCATTTTATCCACATATCAGTAGAGATGGTCTATCCAAGTTAGATTTGTGCCGGTGATGATACACAGTGAGCTTTGCATGGCGGCTTCCTGTGCTTTATCTTATTCTGTGGATAGACTTTACTCTTTAGGACTGTCAACGTGACACATTTCTTAAACAAATTTTAAAAAGTGTAGTCTTTAAAATGATAAGCAAAGTAGAAGTTCTTAAATACCCAAAAGAAAAACTCTAATCTATTTAGCTTTTTTTTTGCATAACATATTTTACATAATAAAACAGTTGCTTTAAAATAACTGCTTGCAAAATAAACATAATGATTTAAAAACTGTAAAAAGGTAAGAATTTTTCTTTTCCTCTAGTTTGCGATGTATTGCCTTGTGCTTTTTTATAAAGTACTGCGTGAAGAGCTGAACCCAATCCAGCCTGTTGGCAAGTTTCTTTGTGTGAAGATGGTAGTTTTTGTTTCCTTCTGGTAAGTAAATGTTTAATCAGTATTGCTTGTTCCAGAACTTATTGCAGTAGAACTGAAAATGTTCAGATCATTGATGTCAGCCAAGACGGTCAGGGATGCAACCTTATGCTCTAGGTGCCCCTAAACCTCTGATTGCCAGAAACTAGGACTGGGCAACAAGGGATGCATCACTCAATTGACCTGTTCTGTTCATTCCTTCCAAAGCAACTGGCACTGGCCAGTGTTGGAAGACCGGATACTGGGCTAGATGGACCATTGGTCTGACCCAGTATGGCCGTTCTTATGTTTAAACCACAAAAATCGACCATTGTTGAAATTCAAAGTTATCTTTTAAATTAGTGTAAAGACTTAACTAGCAAGCTTATTTAAATGAAATACAAAGTATCTAGGCAAACTTTGTGTTGTGGGAGACTTTATTCACCTACAAAACTAGAATTTTGTATTCAAAGCCTTACACACAACTCTGTATGCTAGTCAGCAGATCAGTCTGAGTGCTTGGTCACATAAGGTTAACAAATAACTTGCTCTATTTCTGGTATGAGAGGCAGTGTTCTAGTGTAGAGGCACTGAACCTGGGACTCTGGGAAGCTTGGGGTTTTTGTCCAGACTCTTCCACTGTTCTCTTGTGTGATCCCATGTGATAATGTACTACTTTATTCCTATTTCCTCTGTTCTTTGTCTTATCTGTTTAGATTGTAAGCTGCTTAGGACAGGGACTATTTTGAAATGTGTTTTTTACAGTGTCTAGTATAATGAGTCCTTTAGGTGCTACTATAATATAAATAATCTTTATAGGCAAGCTGTACTTATTGCACTGCTGGTGAAAATTGGTGTTATTTCTGAAAAACGCACCTGGGAATGGCAAAGTGTGGAAGCTGTGGCCACAGGCCTACAGGTAAGTACACACAGCTGTTGTTTACAGGGAACTGGTAGAGGGGTAAAGAGTATTTCCAAATGAAAGTTACAAACAGGATTGCATGTTCATAGAAACTCATGTTTCCAATGTGAGAAGCCAGATTTCTGTTGCATATCGGATAGTATTATGAGTAAGGCTATGATTTTGTCACAGATATTTTTAGTAAAAGTCACAGACAGGTCTCGGGCAGTGTTCCCTCTAACTTTTCCCATACACGTGTGGAATGAATTTTATGTGCACCGATATGGAGGTGATGTGTGACACATCACCTCCATATCGGTGCACATAACAAAATTCATGTGGTGAGGGTGAGGCCGAGGAATTTGGAGTGTGGGAGGAAGCTCTGGGCTGGGGCAGAGGGTTGGGGTACAGGGGTGTGAGGGCTCCAGCTGGGGGTGCAGGCTCTGGGGTGAGACCAGGGCTCAGGGCTGGGTCAGAGGGTTGGGGTGCGGGCTCTGGGGTGGGGCTGAGGACTGTCAAAAAGTGCCAATGCAGTGGAGGAGGAGTTTGTCCGGGCTACGGCAGGGAGAGAGGATTCCACCCAGCAGCACCTGGGCTGCAGGGGAGAGATGCCTCTCCCTGCTGCCGCAGCTCGGGGGCTGGAGCTGCAGAATAAGGGCTTCCCCGCAGGTCCGGGCCATGGCTGGATTCGGGAAGGGGCGCCCTGCGACACGTCCAGGTCAGGTCACCCCAGCAGGTTTCGGGGCCAGGGAAGAGGCGCCCTACCCACGGCTGCGGCAGGTCCTCGGGCGGGTTCCCTGAGCACCTGCGTGGCACTAAATAGGCTGTGGCACAGCCGTGCAGATTACAAGGAACTGGGGTCATGGGCAAAAAAGAAAAATTCACGGATGCTGTGACCTGTCTGTGACTTGTACTAAAAATATCCTTCACAAAATGGGGATATGTGGGTCCCCATACCACCTGAAGCAGGCAGCTGTGTAAGGGCTAGGACCTGCGTGCAGCAGCTGGGGGCTTTGGGGTACTCCTTTGCCACCCCCGGAGGCTGGGGGGTTCCCCCTCTGCCACCCCAGAGAGACCCTGCAGCTTCCAAACACCACAGGCTGAAGTCATGGAGGTCACTGGAAGTCATGGATTCTGTGACATCCACGGCCTCCATGACTAAATCACACTGCTTACTCATAATTAAGGCTACAGGTCATCCTGAATGAGTGCTGAAGAACGTTACACTCAGCACCTTGTCACATGTCATGTGTATTATAGAAATATATTTTAAATAGTCCCAACTTAGATTTTTTTTGCACATAAAATACATACATTTTTGAATACTTCTTCAAAAGATATTAATTACTGAGTGTCTACTTCCAGCAAGTCAGGATATGGGCTTGGATGCCACAAAGTGCCAAATTGGAACAGGCTGTAATAAGCCTAGTTGTCAAAGCAATCTGCCAGACTCACGTGGGCTCTTGAAATGCTGCTGGTGCACAGGGAGCAGCTATTGGTGCCCAAAGCATCAGTTTTTCAGAGCTGAGGGAGTTCCTGTCAGTCTTGCACTGGAAATAGAGATCTAGGAATGCATATTTTGTCATGGTGATGTTCTTGCAGGACTACATATGAATAAGTGCGTGTCTCCTTGTTGCAGGATTTTATCATCTGTGTGGAGATGTTCTTTGCTGCTATTGCTCATCACTACAGTTTTTCCTATAAACCTTATGTCCAAGAAGCTGAAGAAGGATCATGCTTTGATTCCTTTCTTGCAATGTGGGATATTTCTGATATTAGGGCAGATATATCTGAACAGGTTCGAAATGTTGGTAAGTACTGGGCTGCTGCATCAATTTTATAAAATATTTATCTTAAGGTTTTCTATTGCTACCCATCACTGCAATATCTGAGCACCTTCCACATAAATTTGATAGCAATTGAAGGTTTTAGTAGAGTTTTTGGCACTTCTACCTTGTTGGGATAAAAATTTTGATGGGGTTGGGTTTGTGTGTTTTATTTTGGTTTTTATTACTTTGTTTTGGGGTAAACGTTTTGAGGGGGCAGGAGATAAAGATATGAATATTTAGTGGCATGTTTTCATTCTGATTCACTGAAGTCATTGTTTTTTCCATTACTACTTGTTTTTCCTACTATGGCTTGAGCCTCCCATCTTCAATGTCTGATATGTTAAGACAAAGACCAGTTTCATGTAGCACGCTTACTATTTTGTACTAAATATCTACAAAGCACCTGGCACGCTGTTTGAGCTATAAAAATAATTAATAATACTTCTTAATTTGGCACAACTTCAGGAAGAACAGTTTTGGGCCAACCAAGGAAAATATTTTTTGCTGAGGATCATGAACAAAACGAACATACAAGTTTACTGTCTTCATCTACACAAGACCCAATTTCTGATGCTGCTTCTATGCCATCTTCACCCATGAGTGGCCACTACCAGGGGTTTGGACACACTGTGACACCTCTGACTACACCTACAACAACGATACCTGATGGCATTTATAACACTATTGTTGCAGAAGAGAATGAGGATTACCTTGTTCCAGGGCATAATACATCTGAGAAGCCTTTGGATAAAAGTTAAAGCCATCTCCACTTGAGTGTGCTAAAGAATCTATTCCGTGCTTTCCTACCATATTGTTTCATGATGACGTATTCCATTGCTCTTGAAGGGGTTGTTAATAGCTGGACAAACTGCAGCATGTCTCACAAACAGGAACAAAGTAAGTGGTTGGAGTCTGTTTTGAATACTGAATTTGTTTAAATTCTATAATGGATTTGAGTATATAGTGTATCAGTTGAATATAAAACATGTACGTAGTTTAAATTTCCAGCACAGATTTTAAGAATCCATTTCTTAAGAGGGATAAAGTATTTAGAAAGCTATATAGTACCTAGCATAAAAAGGGCAGTGCTTTATTAAGATTACACTGGTATCTGTTAACACAGAAGATATATCTGTAAACAAATACTCTATTGCTCTTCAAATGTGTGGGATAACGGTAGAGCTGCTAACTGGGAGACTTGATTTCAGGAATGTAATTTAAGAAACTGAATTGTGGAGACTTTTTATGTTAAGTTTACCTCTCCAATGAGGTGGTGACCCTGTAAATTTGGGGATAGTGTGTGGCTGGAGTACTGACTTCTTCACCTTCCCCTATACAAACACACAATTGAAACTGCTTAATTAAGTTACCCTCTCTTCCATTACAGAGCACCAATGTCTCTGGGCGTCAGCCAAAGCATCCTTTTAAAAACTGGCCTAAATCGTAAGAGACTGAGCCCAGAACCCCAAATTGCCATCCTTAGCATGGCAGCCCTAAGTTGCTGGGCTGCCTCCTAGAGAGGTATGGTCTGAGCACAGGATTGTGAGCCAGAAATGTATTTTAATCACAAATCTAGGCAAGTAATTTACATTTTACCAGCATTTTCTCTGTCTTTAAAATGGGAATAACACCTACTTCACATGCATACTGGTAAGAATAATTACTGTTTGCGAAGTGTCAAACAGGAAAAGCATTTCATAAGTTGAAGGAGAAACTGACTTCTGTACTTAGAACTGCAATAAACTTACCCTACTTTGACATGTTTAAGATTTTTAAGAGAAAGGTGTCTTTCCCAACAAAATGTGTCTAGTTGTCTATTTATAGATTTTGTTTGTTTGTCGCTATACTGTCATCTTATGCCTCTGCTATAGCCTACGTTCAAATTCAGTAGCAAACTTGCCTTCTCATTGGGGGGGAAAGTAAGATATTCATTAAAGTGGAATCAAGTAGGTAGCGTAATACGGAACATACTAACATTCAGACTTCAGATCAAGAATAATGGCATTTATATCAGAGTTCTAAGGATTTTTTTTGCAAATCTGACGAAACCAGAGGGGTATTTTTTCTATCCCAACATCAAACTTGCATTTGCATTGCATGCTTGCAATTTGACATTTATATAGAGAAATAAAACTGGAGCAGCGTAGATGCTTTTTAAAGTGGTATCTGCAACATTCCACCAAAAAGTACTTGTGACTAACTTTTTTCCAGCATTGATACCCTTTACAGAACAGATTTTTAATTGTAACTTCTTACTCTTAGTGATTTCATCTTAAGTGCTTTTTTGCAGTACTAGTGTTATGTAAATATTTTGCCTTATTCACTAGGCTGCATATTTTATAGCCGAAGTGGAGTATGTACTTAATGTATTTGAAGTTGTTAGAAAAGAGAGCAAATCACACTTACAATATGCTGATTCATTACCTTCATTGTAAATAAGCAAATAAAGATTTTATTTAAATGTCTTCATTGTCTGTTTTATTTGATTTATTTCTATAATCTAGTTAAGGAGTCTTGGATGTAGGGTGTGGGGGGGGGGAATACCTCCCTCTTTCAAAAAAGATGTCTTAAATGTAACTAATCCAAACACATGTTCAGCATTTTCAGTGTCTTGGGGCCTGCAGTGGAAAAAGATATTTTTGCAATAAATGTCACCTGAATTGAGTTAGTAAACAGAATACCAACCTGCTTATGTACTTTGATTTTATCCATAAGCACCTCCTCCCAGGAGCCTTTTGATATTAAAACCATATTCAAAAAATACATTCACAGATCCTTTAGCCTGCTCCCATTATGTAGTCAAGATGAAATAACTGGAGTGCTGAAGATCAAAGATTCACTCTCCACAGTTCTAAACCTCATCTTTCTCTGCCTAATGGCCTGAAAAAATAGATGGGATTTGTAATCTGTTTTAAGTGTTAACCAATTCAGATTGTTTGGCAGAGGAGCGTATTCCAGAAGTGCATGCCTCTCCAAAGGAATGCCCTTCCGGCAGTCCCCTTCCCTATCCAGCATGGACTGCAGCTCAAGTGCTTCTGGCAGTTTTCAGATGACTAGTATAGGTGATGGCCAACTTTGCTGCTTTTAGATGATACAATTGCAAGGGCCCGGCCAGACAGATTGTATCAAAAGCAATTTTGATCTGTTCATATTTTACTTCACACAGATGTATAGATTATGCAAGGTGCAAAGCAGTGGAGAATCAAGATTTTTGAATTTAACTTCCTGTTTATTTCATTCCTAGGAAGCTGGGAGTGACCTAGGTTTCTCCTTTGTAATTTCCCTGAATTATTACCTTGCTTTTTTCCCTTGTTGAACCTTTTCTGCCCTGGGTTCTAATATGTATTATTCTGGATAGCCATCTGTCTTGGATGATTTAGACACAACAAATCCTGCATCTTTAGCAGGGGGTTAGACTAAATGCCCTTGCGGTCCCTTCTAACCCTATGTCTAGTTATTGTTCCCCCCACCCTTATTTTTTAATTATTTCAACTGGGAGGGAAGTTATTTTATGGTGGAGTGACCCTGCCACTTACCTTCCTTCTAAAAATCTGAAACTAATTTTTAAAAAATTTCAGTACCACCCTTGTTCGTCGTCTTGAAAACAATTGCTACAGTAAATTTGATAGCTATTGCTCTAGGTTGTCACCTGGATTAGCTGGGTTTTTTTCCCAACAATTCCTTTACTATACTACAAGTAAATGTCCCAATCTAAATTGCTGTGCTCCAGTCCCAAGATGTTTACAAGTTACTGATAAAATTAGATAGGAAATTCCAGATTATAATCCATTCTTTATGGATTGTTCACTGTCCTATTTTTTCTGGAAGACATTCACAAGAGTTTAACATCAGCTATTTTAAGTCATTCATTTCATCCTCTGATTTAGTAAAAGCTACACATTCTTAGTACTTTTCCTTAAACCCCCACCCTGACTATCGTTAACTCATTTCGCAGTCTCTCTTTTCTGAAAACTAAAGATACGATTGTAACTATTACCTCCTGTTCATGTTTCTCAGACGATTTTCTTTCAGTATCAGGTGTTGTAGTTTCACAGAGAAGCAGTCAACTTGCTGACTTCTTGCATTTTATTTTTTCAGAAAAACTTAACACTTCCTCCAATTTATTAATATGCTGAATTCAAGTAGCTCATGGTCACAACCTCCAATCTTCCATCTTTTCCTAATCAGATCCTTTGTATTCATTATGATTATCAAAAAATAGATAAAGAACAGATTATCTGGAGTCCCTACTTCTGGATCAGAAAAATGTCTTCTGTATAAGATGAGGAACCTCTTTCATGCCTGATGAGTTGTATTTGTCACTGTTTGTTAAGGATTACAGATGCTCCCCAATTTACACAATCATTCCTTTCTGGAAAGCCTTGCCTTTACCTTAATCCTATTGTTATCCTGGCACACTGAAGGCTGCATTTTGGTGGTGGATGACAATGGGCTTAATTTGTAGATGAGGAATGAAATGATAGGGTGAAATAACAGAAATACAGTATCACTGAACTAACCCGAGACAGAGGCTGTGAAGTGCAAAGCCTTCCCTTGTAGGAGATGTTACTGCTGTATTCCTCCACACACCGCACTACAGTACTTTGCGTTCCTGTACGCTACACAATATTTTCTGCAACTTGGAAATTTTATTTATGCCTTATGGAACTTTTTGCGTAAGTCGGGTCTTGCATAACCCAAGGACCATCTGTATTAAAATCCTCCTTGAGCAGAGCACCATATTCAGTGACTTGTTTCTTACTCTCCTCCCTTTAAGAAGTTGATCTATTTAAGGCTATGAAAAAAAATTAAGGCAGTATTAGCACTGGGTCACAAAAATAGGACAACTACCACATAGCTACTGAACTCTGAGTACAGTTGGAAGAAAAAAATCTCTTTCCTACTTCTTTTAAAAATATACTAAATGTAAAATATCTGCTTACAATAAATGAACATATATGATCAGCAAATTTTGACTTCAGCATAAAATTGAACTTGAAGGATTGCAGAGAATGAAAAATACTCTGATGGAAGTTTGCGACTTAAAGCTTCTCTAGACAGAGCAGCAATGTTCTCTACGGGCAGTGGAGGGGATGATTTCTAAAGTGCAATAATATAGCATATTAATTTGGTCAATGTAGACCATGCTGGTGCTCACTAAATGTACTGACAGCACTATATTAAAAGCACACTACAGACTCTTTGTGTAGCCAATGCTGGTGTGCACTAGACCAATCAATATGCAGCTTGTTAGAAATCTCAGTCCCATAGGGCATGTAGACAAGCCCTCAATAGTAGGATTGATGCCAACAGCACTAGGGATGTAAAAGGTTAAACGGTTAACCAGTAAGCATTAGGCTTACCATTAACCAATCTTAACAGTTAATGCTGGCTGCCCCATGCTGGCCAGAGGGGCCCTAGCCCCAGCTGTGCCAGGAGCATCAGTTAACAGTTAACCACTATAATTTTAATTGCTTAACCATTAACTTTTTAGACTATTTACATCCCTGAACAGCACTGCTTTGCTTAAACCTGGTAAACATTAGGGAACTCTTCTTTTAAAAAAAAAAAAAAAAAAAAAAAAAAAAAATTCAGTTAGCAATATAGAGACCCTTCATGTAGACAAGGTTACAGGAACTGCAGACTTCAGCTGAAGGAGCCTTGTTTAGAATATGGCTACTGAAGTTGCCAATACTGGTGTAGAAAATCTCCTTGATATGCCTATTTTTAAAGCTTTTTGAATAGGTAGGACTAGAAGTCCAAAGCATTCTCCTTCATAGTTTTCTGACTGTTTCACTTACTCTTGCCTGTTTTTCTGCATTGGCTTGACTTCCCCAAAAGCATTAGCAGGAGTACTTAAGAGACCCTGCACCGTCACTCTTAATTTCCTTGGCTATGGGTGAAAGTCTGCAGGAGCAGCTCAGCACTATTCCACTTCTGGTGCACATCTGCTCAAGACTGGAATCATTTGGCTAGCAGTGTCCACTGAGGTCATGCATGCACACGATCATGCTCCTGCACCAAGGGTGGGCAAACTATGGCCCTTGGGTCATTGGGAGCCGGGTCAGGGGCCGCACCATGCAGCTCAGCCCCGGCACTCCTGCTGGGGCGCTGGGTGGGGAGGCCGCACCACGCCGCTCGGCCCTCTACTTAAAATGTGGGCTGGCTTAAAACGCTCCAGGTGGGGGGCTGCCCCACGTGGCTTGGCCCCTCCCTGTGCTTTGAGAGGTGGAATCAATTCTAAGTCTTGGAGCAGTGGAAGAAGTTCTTTTACAGTACAGAGGGAAGGGGGTTTATTCCAATTATTTTCTAATTCAGAAGAAAAAATAGGTATGATGGTGCTTGATTATGGACTTGAAGGAAGGTCAGTGCCTTCTGTCATGGTCCTTGGATAGACTACCTTGCTAAGACCCCTTTACCAGTCCCATCAAGGGACAAGCTCTTGCCTCCACTTCTCTTTGAAATGCAGCCCCACGGTCCAACCGCTCCCTGGCTGGGTCCTTGGACTGTATCCCTCTGGTAGCCAGCCATCATATCTAGCAGGCCCAATGGACTTGTCACCTGCAAGAATTCTCCTTTGGGAATCTGTGGACAGTGAGAATATGCAGCAACACAGAAGCCAAAATGGGATGGTGGTGACTTGGCCAGACTTTTCTTCCACACACTAAGGAGAGCCTTGAACAGTGTTGACAGCCCTTTATGCTGACATTAGTGGCACAGGTGAAGATCAAACTATAATTGTATCCTTCTCTTGCAAAGGAGGAAAGAAAAAAATCAAGGCAGACTAAGCACTGCAACTTAATCTGTCCATAAATACTCATTGTACCAGACTCCCTTGCTCTGCTGTCTGAATAGCCTGGCTTTGGCAGAGGATTCAGATTTACCTTTAATAAAAGCAGTTTTATTGTGCATGTGCCACAGAGTGTGCATAGGCTGCTATTTGTATGGAATGGCTCAGAGCTTGAAGAACTATATCTGGAGCTCTTTCTTTAAGATCCACAGTCTGTTTAGAGTAGGAAACAACAAAATAGTGACAATAGATTTTGTTTTAGAATCTTAATATGGAAAAAACTGTCTTGGTTTTTGCTTTCTTGCTATCGAATTTGAGAAGACAGCTTACCATTTTTCTTTTCTACCCCCTTTTTGAAATTTTCTAATTCCTTTCAATTATACCTCAACTTCTTAATCTTTGTTACATGGCAAAGTTAACATTTCTCAAACTGTAGCTAGTGCATGCGCCTCTTACACAGTAGTGAAGCATTTGTCAAGTGGTGCATTCTAGTGCAGGATTTAAGAGTTTGTTAAAGTCTTTTCTGAGCAGCAAAATAACCTCATACAAGTGCACCCACTACCACAGAATCGGAGTATATTGAACGTTTAGCAATCTCACAATCTTGGTGAACTTGGTAGGTAGGGAACTAGTATCCCCGTTTTCCAGATGGGTAAAGTGAGACAGAATAAGTGACTCAAAGTTCACATAGTACGGTTCCTTGTTCTTCTAAACTTCCTGAATCTTGGTGTTTTAACCCCATGACCATCCTTCTACCCTGCACAACAGCTTCATGATTCTGACAAGTGTTTCTTGTGAATAAACTTGTGCTGCTGCAATTGTAAGGGTAGTGCAGACTCAGAAGGACAAAACCCAGGGGCCTAGAGGCAGTGAGAAATAAATATACACATATTAAGATCTACAACAACTGGGGAGGTGGGGGAGAAGAGTTTAAGAGGAGGGAACATAGCCACATAGATTTCAGAGTAACAGCCGTGTTAGTCTGTATCCGCAAAAAGAACAGGAGTACTTGTGGCACCTTAGAGACTAAGGGTATGTCTACACTACGAAATTAGTTCGAATTTATAGAAGCCGGTTTTATTGAAATCGGTTGTATACAGCCGATTGTGTATGTCCACACAATAAAATGCTCTAGGTGCTCTAGTCGGCAGACCGCGTCCACAGTACGAGGCTAGCGTCGACTTCCGGAGCATTGCACTATGGGTAGCTATCCCACAGCTATCCCACAGTTCCCGCAGTCTCCGCCGCCCCTTGGAATTCTGGGTTGAGATCCCAATGCCCGGATGATGCAAAACAGTGTCGCGGGCGGTTCTGGGTACATGTCGTCAGGCCCCTCCCTCCCCCGTCACAGCAACGGCAGACAATAGATTCGCGCCTTTTTATCTGGGTTAGTTACCTGGGTTACCTGTGCAGACAACATGGAGCCCGCTCAGCACAGCTGAGCTCACCGTCACCATATGTCCTCTGGGTGCCGGCAGACGTGGGACTGCATTGCTACACAGCAGCAGCTGCTAACTGCCTTTTGGCAGTAGACGGTGTAGCATGAGTGATAGCCGTGGGGCTGGCAGCCGTAGGGCTGCATTGCACCAGCCCCTTCCAGGCGATGGTATATTATGACTGGTACCCGTCGTCGTCGTACTGGAGTGGCTGTCAATCATGGCCACCTGGGCAGACATGCTACTGTCTCGATGATGACGGTTACCAGTCATAATGTACTATTTTCTGCCAATTGCCCAATATTGTCTGCTAAGCACCCAGAAGAGGCCGAGGGCGATGCTGGGTGCTGGCGGACGTGGGGCTGGCAGACATGGGGCTGCATTGCTACACAGCAGCAGCCCCTTGCCTTTTGGCAGATGATGGTATATTATGATTGGTACCCATCATCATCATACTGGTATGGCTGTCACTCATGCTGCAGCGTCGGCTGCCACCTTAAGATGTAAAAAATAGATTTATTCTGTGTTCATTTGCTTCCCCTTCCTCCGTGAAATCAACGGCCTGCTAAGCCCAGGGTTTCCAGTTTAATCTTTGGGGGGACCATTCTGTGTGACAGTTGTTTGTGTTTCTCCCTGTTCCTGTACCTGTACGCCATGTCGTCACTTGGCCCTCCCTCCCTCCCTCCCGCCCTCCTTCTCCTGGTCCATCAGATACTACTTTCGCGCCTTTTTTCTGACCAGGCGCCATAGCTAGCACTGGGATCATGGAGCCCGCTCAGATCACCGCGGCAATTATGAGCACTATGAACACCACGCGCATTGTCCTGGAGTATATGCAGAGCCAGAACATGCCAAGGCGAAACCCGGACCAGGCGAGGAGGCGATTGCAGCACGGCGACGAGAGTGATGAGGAAATTGACATGGCCATAGACCTCTCACAAGGCACAGGCCCCAGCAATGTGGAAATCATGGTGTCACTGGGGCAGGTTGATACCGTGGAACGCCGATTCTGGGCCCGGGAAACAAGCACAGACTGGTGGGATCGCATCGTGCTGCAGGTATGGGACGATTCCCAGTGGCTGCGAAACTTTCGCATGCGTAAGGGCACTTTCATGGAACTTTGTGACTTGCTTTCCCCTGCCCTGAAGCGCCAGAATACCAAGATGAGAGCAGCCCTCACAGTTGAGAAGCGAGTGGCGATAGCCCTGTGGAAGCTTGCAACGCCAGACAGCTACCGGTCAGTCGGGAATCAATTTGGAGTGGGCAAATCTACGGTGGGGGCTGCTGTGATCCAATTTGCCAGGGCAATGAAAGACCTGGTGATAGCAAGGGTAGTGACTCTGGGCAACGTGCAGTCAATAGTGGATGGTTTTGCTGAAATGGGATTCCCAAACTGTGGCGGGGCCATAGACGGAACCCATATCCCTATCTTGTCACCGGAGCACCAAGCCACCGACTACGTAAACCGCAAGGGGTACTTTTCAATGCTGCTGCAAGCCCTGGTGGATCACAAGGGACGTTTCACCAACATCAACGTGGGATGGCCGGGAAAGGTACATGATGCTCGCGTCTTCAGGAACTCTGCTCTGTTTCGAAAGCTGGAGGAAGGGACTTTCTTCCCGGACCAGAAAGTGACCATTGGGGATGTTGAAATGCCTATCGTGATCCTTGGGGACCCAGCCTACCCCTTAATGCCATGGCTCATGAAGCCGTACACAGGCAGCCTGGACAGGAGTCAGGACCTGTTCAACTACAGGCTGAGCAAGTGCCGAATGGTGGTGGAATGTGCATTTGGACGTTTAAAAGCGCGCTGGCGCAGCTTACTGACTCGCTCAGACCTCAGCGAAAAGAATATCCCTATTGTTATTGCTGCTTGCTGTGCGCTCCACAATATCTGTGAGAGTAAGGGGGAGACCTTTATGGCGGGGTGGGAGGTTGAGGCAACTCGCCTGGCCGCTGATTACGCGCAGCCAGACACCAGGGCGGTTAGAGGAGCACAGCAGGGCGCGGTGCGCATCAGAGAAGCTTTGAAAACGAGTTTTGTGACTGGCCAGGCTACTGTGTGAAACTTCTGTTTGTTTCTCCTTGATGAACCCTCCAACCCCCCCCCCCGACCCGGTTCACTCTACTTCCCTGTAAACCAACCACCCCACCCCACCCTCCCCTCCCCCTTGCAGAGGCAATAAAGTCATTGTTTTTTCACATTCATGCATTCTTTATTAGTTCCTTACAGAGGTAGGGGGATAATTGCCAAGGTAGCCTGGGATGGGTGGGGGAGGAGGGATGGAAAAGGACACACTGCATTTTAAAACTTTAACTCTTATTGAAGCCCAGCCTTCTGATGCTTGGGCGATCATCTGGGGTGGAGTGACTGGGTGGACGGAGGCCCCCCCACCGTGTTCTTGGGCGTCTGGGTGAAGAGGCTATGGAACTTGGGGAGGAGGGCTGTTGGTTACACAGGGGCTGTAGCGGCGGTCTCTGCTCCTGCTGCCTTTCCTGCAACTCAACCATACGCTCGAGCATATCACTTTGATGCTCCAGCAGACGGAGCATTGCCTCTTGCCGTCTGTCTGCAAGCTGACGCCACCTATCGTCTTCAGCCCGCCACCTCTCCTCTCGTTCATGTTGGGCTTTTCTCATCTCCGACATTGACTGCCTCCACGCATTCTGCTGTGCTCTATCAGCCTGGGCGGACATCTGCAGCTCCGTGAACATCTCGTCCCTCGTCTTACGTTTTCTCTTTCTAATGTTCACGAGCCTCTGCGAAGGAGAAACATTTGCAGCTGGTGGAGGAGAAGGGAGAGGTGGTTAAAAAGGACACATTTTAGGGAACAATGGGTACACTCTTTCATTACAAGGTCGCATATTTCGGCTTGCAGGCAGCCATCGTAGGCCACAGTGTTTTGGCTTTTTTAACCTTCTTAACATGCGGGAAAGGTTGCAAACAGCAGCGCATTTCCCATATCAAGGATGAATTGGGTTGTCCATTTAAAATGGGGTTTCAATGTAAAAGGAGGGGGCTGCGGTTTCCCGGTTAACATGCGGCACAAACACAAGTAAACCACCCCCCCCCACACACACACACACGATTCTCTGGGATGATCACTTCACCCCTCCCCCCCACCGCGTGGTTAACAGCGGGGAACATTTCTGGTCAGAAGAGCAGGAACGGGCGCCTCTGAATGTCCCCCTTAATAAAATCACCCCATTTCAACCAGGAGAGCTTTCTGGAGATGTCCCTGGAGGATTTCCGCCCCATCCCCATACACGTTAACAGACTTGCTTGCTTTTTTTTTGTAATGTTTACAAATATTTACAAAGTTACACTCACCAGAGGTCTCCTGTGTGCCCTGAGGGTCTTGGGTGAGTTCGGGGGTTACTGGTTCCAGGTCCAGGGTCACAAACATATCCTGGCTGTTGGGGAAACCGGTTTCTCCGCTTCCTTGCTGCTGTGAGCTACCTACAGTACCTCCATCGTCATCTTCCTCGTTCCCCGAACCGTCTTCCCTGTGTGTTTCTCCAGTGAGAGAGTCATAGCACACGGTTGGGGTAGTGGTGGCTGCACCCCCTAGGATCGCATGCAGCTCCGCGTAGTAGCGGCAAGTTTGCGGCTCTGCCCCGGACCTTCCGTTTGCTTCTCTGGCTTTGTGGTAGGCTTGCCTTAGCTCCTTAATTTTCACGCGGCACTGCTGTGTGTCCCTGTTATGGCCTCGGTCCTTCATGGCCTTGGAGATCTTTTCTAATACTTTTCCATTTCTTTTACTGCTACGGAGTTCAGCTATCACTGCTTCATCTCCCCATATGGCGAGCAGATCTCGTACCTCCCGTTCGGTCCATGCTGGAGCTCTTTTGCGATCCTGGGAGGACTCCATGACGGTTACCTGTGCTGATGAGCTCTGCGTGGTCACCTGTGCTCTCCACGCTGGGCAAACAGGAAATGAAATTCAAACCTTCGCGGGTCTTTTCCTGTCTACCTGGTCAGTGCATCTGAGTTGAGAGCGCTGTCCAGAGCGGTCACAATGAAGCACTGTGGGATAGCTCCCGGAGGCCAATAACATCGAATTCCGTCCACACTACCCCAATTCCGACCCGCAAAGGCCGGTTTTATCGCTAATCCCCTCGTCGGAGGTGGTGTAAAGAAACCGGTTTAAAGGGCCCTTTAATTCGAAAGAAAGGGCCTCGTTGTGTGGACGTGTCCAGGCTTAATTCGGTTTAACGCTGCTAAAGTCGACCTAAACCCGTAGTGTAGACCAGGCCTAACAAATTTATTAGAGCATAAGCTTTCGTGGGCTACAGCCCACTTCTTCGGATGCATATATGTTCGGAAGAAGTGGGCTGTAGCCCACGAAAGCTTATGCTCTAGTAAATTTGTTAGTCTCTAAAGGTCCAACAAGTATTCCTGTTCTTTATAGCCACATAGGGCATTCAGGAATTTATTTTAAAACTGCCTCCTTAATACCACTTCATGGAACTTAAAATAATTGTCACAAAGAAGGTGTGGGATTGAGGGGAGGATCTCATTGTTTCACAATATTGCATTCTATGTATATAGATATTTATACAGTGTTTACTGCTAAGGTATCTGAGCACCTTACACAAAAACAAAAAATTGTGAGCATCGCTGCAACAAAAATTACAGCTTCCTCTGCAGCTTGTACGAAGGAAAACTGGAGAAATAATCAATTCAGTTAACAATGAAGCTTCCTGCTGCTAAGCAAGACATGTCTTCACTACAACAGTTCAAAATGTCCTTGCACAATGGCGTGTAGTTCATCAATAGGGCCTCTTAAAACAAACAAAAATTTTAATAATAAAAAACCCTAAAACCTAGATTTTATGCTCAGCTTCTATTAAACATCTCAAATGCTGAGTCATTCGGTTAGCGTGCATAGATAATTATATTTAAGCCAAAATAATTTTCTTTGATTTGAACGTATGAACCAGTTTCCAAGTGACTACTCTTCACTGCTTTACTGTGATGCTGACATTGCTTTTATAGTGCTGAATGTTGAGCACAAGTTCATCTCCAAGCTGAACTTGGATCGGTTTGTCAAGAACAACTGCAGCTTGTTTCCAGTGGGAGGAATCACTTGACGTATCCAAATAAATATCTTCATCTAGATGTACATGATACCAAAATGGAATGGCAGTGACGTGGCCAGACTTAGAAACTTGCACCTAAAAATGAAAAGAGGATGTTTAAGGAAGTAGAACTTTAATTTTTCACTGATTTTATTTGTATTTTGGTAGTGTCTAGATCAAGAAAATCAAATACAGTGATTCAAACTGTTCAAATCTACTTCAAAGTGGCCTGCATTGAAATAGCTTTTGTACTGAATTTTTCAACCATAGTAATGAGGAATTGAAGGGGAGGGAAAAAAAAAAAAAGTGTGCGCTCAACTTACCTTTACTTCTCTATTGGAGCTGTTCAAATAGGGATTCATGAGATCTAGTCTTAGCAGATCTGCTGGCTTGCTTAAGGGCACACATGGTAATGTGGCGAGATCCAAACACACACGAACAGGCACCTGAGGAGGAATGTACCAGGCTTTCAGGCTTAACTATTATACAACTGCAACTTTCAATTTATGAATTGTTGCACTGTTTTTAAAGGAACTGAACTGCTAAAATAACTATCACTTCTAATCCTTTTTTAAATCTGGTCCTTGTGACACAAGTTGCGTAAGGAAACAGTCTCCTACCAAAGCTGTTTTTCTGAATACTGAAGTGTTGGAAGTCATAACTTTTGTGATCTGATATGGAGAGCAGTAAATCACTTCTGCCCTACCTGAAGCATGTGTCTTGACTGCTATTATAGTAAATGTACATCAGTATCTATGGACAGAATTTAGGTTATAAAATATACTGAAAAAAATTAATACTTCCAGCACTGCTTTTTCTTAAATTCCTTATATTGTGATTGTGGCCCTCAGTTGGGCATTTATGGGTTTTGAGAGCTATGCTTGATATTGAAGCATGTCGTTAACTTCTTACCTTGAACTGGTTGATAAAAGGTGCTATATTAAACCCAAGTGTGGGTTCAGTCCCTTGAACTGCACTTTCAAGTACTAAGGACTTCGATTCTACAAGCATCCCATACATCACCACATATTGTGGGAATATCTTTCCTCCAGAGTGAAGCAAACACCTATAAAGAGAGAGAGAAATGTTTATTGCCAAAATGTGTTCTCCTGCTAGTAAGAAACTAAACCAGGGGTAGGCAAATTTTTTGGCCTGAGGGCCACATCAGGGAATAGAAATTGTATGGCAGGCCATGAACGCTCACAAAATTGGGGTTGGGGTGCGAGGGGGAGTGATGGCTCTGGGGTGTAGGAGGGTGCTCTGGGCTGGGAGAGGTTTGGAGGATGGGAGGGGGATCAGGGCTGTGGCAGAGGGTTGGGGTGTGGGGAGAGGCTCAGGGGTGCGGGGAGAGGCTCAGGGGTGCAGGCTCCGAGCAGCGCTTATCATTGCTTCCAGGAGCCATTTGAGGTATGTCCCTTCTCCAGCTCCTAGGCATGGAGCGACCCGCAACCCTCGGAGTGGGGCCATGCCGTGGCTTCCAGGAGCCGCGTGGTGCGGCCCCCGACCTGGCGCTCTGGCTGGAGTACTAAAGCAGGACCGAGCCATGTGGTGCAGCCCCCAACCCAGCACGAGCGGGGCCGCGCCGTGTGGTGCGGCCCCCGACTGGGCACCCCAGCAGGAGCTCACGGACTGGCTTAAAATGGTCAATGGGCCAGCTCCAGCCCACAGGCTGTAGTTTGCCCACCCCTGAACTAAACTGACTGCATTAAGGTCTTGATTCAGGATGGGCACTTAAGTTCCACTGAAGTCAGAAGTGTTTAAGTGCTTCCCCGAATTGGGGCCTAACAGCTATTCAGATCACTCCCAATCTAAAATACCTTGTCAAATTCTGCACTGTATTATACCAGGATTCATTTTCTTTGAAGGCTGGTTGACATTAGTTTGTCTTTGACTCGGGGAACTCAAAATATTAAATACCCAGTGAAGAGCAGTGACAGGTCAGGTGGAAGAGCACTGGAGACAGGCCATTCTATGATAGTGCAAGCCCTACCCTGCCAGGCCAGTGCCCTGCCAGAAGCTGGGACTGGATGACCAGGTAACTTGATAATTGATCTGTTCTATTCATTCTCTCTGAAGCATCTGGCACCGGCCACTGTTGGAAGTCAGGATACTAGTTAGATGGATCACTGTTCTTATCTGGCATGGCCATTCTTATGTAGAATGTAGTTATTTCATTAAGATGGTGTTATAGGCTATTTAGGCTTCAAATACAAGGTCTGCTTTATTTACAACACTGACTCCTTAGACAATACTGAAGGATTGTGAAAAAATGGCAACCGAAGCTGTTAATAAAACTGGAAGCCAGAGGGTGCTGGGAAAGAGATCACTAGGGCACTGTTCAGGAGAGTGGGATCCTGCTTGAGAGTCAATCCCTTGTGCAGAATGAAAATGGCAGGAATTCAGTTAATCCATGATGTGCCCAGGGTAGTGCTAATTAGATAAAATCACCCAGATGTGGGATGCCAGCAGTGTTTTAAATATTTAACTAAATCATTCTCAATACACACAAGAACAAAGTTAACAGTATTCTTGTGTTGAATTCAGAGGCTTCTTCAGTTCCCTGACACAGACTGCTGAACTGTCAAGAGCAGCAGCAAGTAGGTATTTAATTCTGCATTGACTGTGTGTTCTCGTTGTTTTCCAGCAGAGGTCTCTTTACAAAGGCACTAGCAGGGACAACAAATGGCAAAAATAGAGACTTATTTCTTAGCCATGTGTTCAGTCTCTGACAACTGATGTGAATGTAGATATGACACAATCAGAACCAACTTCCCCAAAAGGGCTGACACAGCAAAATCACACCCCTTTGGCTATTATTATCCTGACCTCACTAAAAGTCTGGATGAATAGATGAAAATGTGACACACATCCCGCACCACCCCAATAAAAACCCTCTAAAACTGAAGATTCATCCTTTCTTTAATATTCCTCCCAGTTTGTTTTTGCCCTTCTTGCTATTTTCTATTATTTTGTCTTGTATTTTCTTCATTTTTCTCTTGCTTTGTGTTACCTTTTTGTTTGTTAGCTATCCCTTTTTCTCTATCTCTGTTCTAGCTCACGTGTATCTGTCCCTGACAGATTTCAGTCTGTTCCACAGCAGCTTGAAATGTACAAGATTCTGAGCTTGTTCTATCACTCACATCTCTTAAAATTTCATGCTGCTTCAGCTTTTATCAGGACAATGGTTGTTTAGATTTCTGGTATGCTAAGTATATGATTTTCCCTACTTTTTTTTTTTTTTTAAATTACATAAATTATTTAATTTTTATAGAAATTTATCACTAATTAGAATCATAGACTTTAAGGTCAGAATGGACCATTATGATCGTCTAGTCTGACCTCCTGCACAATGCAGGCCACAGAATCTCACCCACCCACTCCTGTATAAAACCCCTAACCTATCTCTGAGCTACTGAAGTCCTCAAATCGTGGTTTAAAGACTTCAAGGTACAGAGAATCCTCCAGCAAGTGATCCTTGCCCCACGCTGCAGAGGAAGGTGAAAAACCCCCAAGGGCCTCTGCCAATCTGCCCTGGAGGAAAATTCCTTCTCGACCCTAAATATGGCGATCAGCTAGACCCTGAGCATGAGAGCAAGACTCACCAGCCAGACACCCAGGAAAGAATTCTCTGTAGTAACTCAGATCCCACCCCATCTAATCCCATCACAGGCCACTGGGCATATTTACTGCTAATAGTCAAAGATCAATTAATTGCCAAAATTAGGCTATCCCATCATACCATTCCCTTCGTAAACTTATCAAGCTTAAATAGATCTTTTGCCCCCACTTCTCCCCTTAGAAGGCTGTTCCAGAACTTCACTCCTCTCATGGTTAGAAACCTTCGTCTAATTTCAAGTCTAAACTTCCTAATGGCCAGTTTATATCCATTTGTTCTTGTGTCCACATTGGTACTGAGCTTAAATAATTCCTCTCCCTCCTTTGGTCAGACAGGTTGAAGCTTGGAATTACTAGGTAGGTTCTCTCTCACCTTCAGAAGATTTATAAATGTCATACAGTACCTGGATATTGCTGCCTTTTCCATCACCTCCTGCTGGATTAAACCTGAAGTCTCTATGACGTCCAGAATTATAATACTCCACAGTTTGTCTGATTTGGGTCTCTGTAACACCACACTCTCATCCTCTAAGTGACTGAGCCAAAACTCCAATGTTTCTTTAGGGAAATGGTTGGCTTCTGAAATTATGTTAAGGGCTATTTGATGCTGCTCTTTTTCAACAGAACTGTAAGCTTTAACTGGCCCAAGTTTGCCAGCAATTATTGGCAGAATCGAAAAGCCCTCGGACACATCTAATACATACAAAGGGTCATGAGTTGTATATGAGGAATTCTTGTTTTGACTCTTTTCAAAGTTCATCTCTCTATCATGACCATCAACATCCATTGACAGAGATTCTCTCGTTGGGATCAAGGATGATAACACTTTGCCAATGGCAGCATTAAAGCATTCATGGTATGGCACATTGTTTAGAAGTGCAATTTCAGTGGATTCAAGCATGCATTCCTGCCCCATGCCATCCGATGTGCTAGTAGTCTGAAGACTAGCCAAAGCACTACATAGTTCAGCCTCATTGCCCGAAGTCAGTGTATTCTCCCTTTCAATGTCCATCCCATACTCTGAAGTCGAAACAGAAATCTTCTGGATCCTCAAGTAGCAATCTTTGCAGCATACTTCCATCATCACAGTGTCTCCAGGTTTCACAGAATAATCTTATCAAAAAAGTACAAAAAGGTACATTAATAACTTTCAGAAATTATAAGGGAGTGTCCTACAAATGCCTAATCTGTGGTTTTAGGAAGCAAAACCCTACCTTAGAGCTATTTTCCCATTTACTATTAGGAAACTACTGACATAGCAGAAGGAGGAGAGAAGAGGGACAGTGATGGGTGGGGAAAGGCTAAGTTAATAATGAAGTAAGGATTCCAAGGAATGCTCAGGGAGACTGAGGAAGAGAAATAAGGACCTGCTATGGTTAATGACGCATCATCCTCTTTCCCTAATATGTTCCCTTATCTCTGAAGCAAATTGATAGCATCCTTTTAAGACTAGTTACTATCAAATAAACAAAATATAAAAAAGTTAATAGTATTGCCATGGAAAATCCACATACCAGGAAGGCCCTGCACAGGGTAGACTGCTTGTTCCCAGCAAGTTTCCTCACTGGGACTTGTAGATAGACTGTGCTCATCATCAAGCTGTAGTACAAACCAGACCACAATAGCATCCAGCACGCCTCCTTGAGTGACAGGTATGCTGATCTTGCTAGGCTTCCTAGTTGCCAGGCTTTTCAATTCCTGACCAAGATGGTAAAAAGAGAAATAAAACTTGAGTACCTCTTTCTCCAAGAGTGATGGCTGACTAAAGTTGAGAATGGAATGCATGTCAGATTCCTTTTTACTGTTGGGAATGTAAGTTTAGAGCCTGTTTTTAGAATTAACCCCAGAAGCAGTTAGTTTTATTTCTGAATTTCATACTTTGATGTGTAACCCTGCTCCCAACTGCTAGTGTGTCAATAGTTTTTGTTTGTTTTTAAAAAGAGAATGTCTGAATGACACTATTTGAGAACCAACAGTGGGCATGGGCAGGTGGGGAACAAGTGAGCTGCCAGTGCATGCAGAGACAACTCCACTTAAAGAGAGTTAAAGAGTCTGCTCTACAGCCTTAGCTACCAGTCAGTTGGCTTTTAGCTCATGTGATAGAGGCTCATGCACTAAGCTCCAGAGGTCCCTGGTTCGATTCTGCCCGCTGACGACCAGGGTCTGTCAGCATTACACATACACAAAATAAACCTATTTGCATTGTCAAAACATAGATGTACAAAATGGTTTCCATAGGGGAAAAAAGTCATTAGTTGTTTGAATGGTGACTTATCCCACTCTCCCCTGCAACCATCTATGAGCAGCTCATTGTTAAGTGGTAATGTTTTGACTTTAAATATAAAATCTTTCCTGTGTCATCCTCAACAATTCAAATGCACTCCTATAATTTTAGTTGAAATCTGATCAGTCACAACTCATTTATATATTGCAATTCTAGTGGTAAAAATTAGCCAATAGGTCAAGGGCAGATGGACAAACATGGACCACCACATTTAATAAATTTACTCAGGGTATGTCTTTACTGCAGAGTTCCTCAGGGTCTCTCTTGGATGTTGTCCCCATCTCTACTTCTGTTCACACACAAAACCCCCTCACCCAAGTTAATTGATGCTTTCAACCCAGACTAGCTGACCTCTGGGGCTACAGCCAAGAGCTCAGGTGCCACTTTCACTCAAACTGGTAACCTGTCCACTTTGCAGTGAGAATGCAGCTAAATCACTTGAGCTGCTGACAGTCCTCCAACAACTTTCTTACAATTCCCTCCCAGAAGGACAGACAAGTTCTTCTATAATTCACTGGGAAAGAATCCTGTAGCACAAGGAACCATGAGATATACCCCCAGAAGTCCTAATGATGCATACAGGTGAGTGCAGCCCCAGTGAGCACACATTAACTCAGATACGGCTTTGCAGTGTGGCTATTCACACCCAGCATAGGCTAACTTGGGTGCTCACACTCAGATAACTATCACCCAACCAAACTGCAATGAATAAATACCCTTAGAGACAAGCCAGATTTTTGGCTCTGCATCAGCTGCTCTACATGTTTTCTGTTTGTTTTTCTTTTGGGATGTAACACTGTGAAGAAATCATTACCTCCAGATTGTTGAAATCCACTGTCATGGCTTGAAAGGGTTCTGACAGTGGCATATAACCCCCAGGAACTCTACTGAGTTTTTCTGTGGTGTAAGGTTCAATAGTTTCCTCTGAGTTCACAGAAGCACGTGTTGGACTACAGAACTCCACCGTTTCTGCCAAATGCACACAGGCAACTTCTTGTATTCCCACCCTAGGAGGGGAGCAGGGAGGAAGAAAACCACAAACAAGCCTAAATTAGACAAATCAAAGCTATACACAATCCTTCCCCTTGAACACTGAACATATTGAGTGCGTAGTGTGATAACAGTCATTGTTGGTAGTTGTTCCTGGAATATTAAACGTACATCTCTTTTAGGAGTTAGATACAGACCTAAAAGTTAATCAGTACCAGCTAAGTCACTCAACCATATAGAAATTCTGTTCATACTTTGCACAGCTGCTTAAGTTGGTGGTCTCATTTATTTACACACACACACACACACACACACACACACACTTGTGTTAAGTGAATGGAAAATAAAAAATATTCCCCTTTTGTTTAAACTGATCACATTTCTTTTCCTAAATCTGTCAAATGTGAGCTCCAAATCCTATCAAAGTATAAACACACCTGTGATGTCTGCGTATCTCTTTGCATTCCACTGCCATCACAAATACAATAGCACCTGCAGGAATAACTTGACCATAGTCTTCTGTGCCAATGTCTTGATTTTTAGGCTGTGAAAATGTAAATAAATAAGATGGCACAATGAGATGAAGACCTATTTCTACTGGTACTGCTGAGTTTAAGTTTTGTTATTTCTCTGTGTCATTCATTATTATCTCAAAAACTTTAATAAATATTATCAAGGCTAATGATGTTTTAATTTTTTCTTTTTAATTGCAGTCAATTCAATTTTTTGTGCAAATGTTGTGAAATAAATTATGCCCCTTTTCCTGGAAAAACAGCAATTGTATATTATATATAATGAAGGATGAAAACTCTAGAAGCTGTTGTTATTTTCCCAATTTTTTCATATCTCTCAGCATTTCAAATGCTCCTTTGATACTGTTGCATCCCCAGCTACCTTTTCTTTGCATACACTTTCATCACAAAAAAATGATGGCATATTAAAGGGTCACTCACTAAGAGATAGTATTTTTGTTTTTTCCTTATGTATCTGCCTGAAGAATATCCCATTTTAAGTTCCAGGCTTAACTGTAAAGTAATATTTTTCCCAAACTCCTTATTTCTCAATAATGCCCATCTGTATTAAATATGAATTCTCAACTAATAGTTTCTAGTAAGTCATGCTCCCCAATGTGATTTTATGAGTCTATCCCCTGCTTATTTTGCTTACTTCCCAGTAATTAATTTGATAGCTTCAATATGTGTTTTAAAAATACTTTACTTTTACCGCCTATCTTTCAGCATTTGTTGTTTCTCTTGTATCAACTGCATACTTTTTCTCAAATATCTCTTTTCCATACTTATCTTGTTCTAGTCAAGTCTTTGTATTTTAGATGTATGTTAGCTTTCTCTTTATTGTCTTTTTTCTCTCTTCACTGTCTCAATATAAACAAGCTGCTGATCAATATATATAAACTCACTGAATGACAACATAGACATGGCAGAAAGACTGAATCAAAAGAAGGAACCTCATAAATGGTTCTTATGTTTTAGTACATCTAAAACTACCCTCTCATGGAGCTACACATAAGCTTTCAATTATTTACACACCAGTTGTGTGTGACAGCTCATTGTATTTTCTTGTGTAACTTTAAATCCTGTATTTGATCCTAACTTGAAGGAATACAAGTTAGCTAAAAACATGCAAAATGAATAGATCAAACTATTCCTGTTTTATAACACTAGAGGTCATCAATTTCAGTCTAATACAGCAGATAAAAAACCCTTCATCTAGATGGTGATTTTAAGGTAATCTTTTTCTTTGGGAGGGAAACATAAAAGAAGAAACTAGATCCCGTAACTTTTCACAGACTGCATCCCATTATTTCATAAGACCGAAATAGAAGTCTGTCAGACACAGGTAATAAAAAGTAGAGGTGGGTTTGTGTTTTTTGTTTTTGGTGCGGGGGAGGGGAGTTACATTTACATAGTCTTAAAGGCAAGATGCATCTAGCAACTTCCAGCTTTTCAAATTAATCACCAAGGAATTATTACATATAAAATAAGGGTGAACTGGAAGATTTAACAGATTGGTAACAGAATGCCCTCTAGTGTTAGAAGCAGATGTATACTAGTTTTTATTAATTACATACGAGGTGATTTTGGTTTCAGTCACAGTGAACCCTTTCTTTCTAGGCTGCTGTTTCAAATCCAGCCTAGATCTCTACTGACTGCATGGTCTTCTGACAGCTGTTTTGTGTCTTAATATTAAATGAATAGGTTTCAGTCTGGTTTGCAGTAGACAGGTGTCCACAACACAAAAGTCATCATAATCAGCACCACTGATAGACACAGAGGTCAAGGACTGAAGAGCCATAAAGACTGAACTACCCTCCCTACACTGCTCCAGGTTAGTGTTGAAAAACATTGATAAGGCAGTGTCATTCACACGGCATTGTCACTGCTTGTCTACTGAAACATAACAGGTACGATACAGTACTTTTGCCAACAAGGCTGTAAAATCTCACTTTCACAAGCATTAATGTAACTCAAATTTAAAAATAAAGCATCAATTGTCTAAGCATTAGGAAGAGTGCAACATTCATAATAAGGATGTGTTATGTATGAATTTCTCAATGTGGTTCTGATTTATGAGTGTCGGAATATATCACCTACCTTTGGTTGTAAAAGCAAATGCTCCCAAGCATGTATCAAACTCTCCACAATCCCTTCTCCAAACAAACCTGCATCTACCGTTTCTGTGACAACCAGGGAAACCCTATGAAAAATTGTTTTTAAGAAAAGGTAGTTACAGTTATGAGATGGGCATTACAAATTTCTGCTAGAAGTCACACCTTTTAAAGTAAAATACAAACGTAAACTGAATCTAGAGGCAGCAAATGTTGATAAAAAGCTGTGCTATTAAAGTATTAATTAATGTAAGTGAAAAGCAAAACACATCCAGCAGAGGGACATATTTTAAGTTGTTGTTATAACAAGTTTATAAACTCTGAGCAACAATTTACATGAAACTTTCCAGACAACGCTTATGAATCATTAGGTATGAGAAGAACCTAAACAAGGTGCCACAAGTACTCCTGTTCTTTTTATAAAAATAAACAGGATCTTTCAAACAGACTTGAAATATGGCAGACCACATCCCAGAACACATGCTTACATGTAAAATAAATTAAACAGTGATTAGCACTTGAAGGAGATTTCATAAAATTTTTGCTCTATCATCAGTTTGTTATAAGCATGCAAACAGTGCAATTTTATAGTTATACTTTAAATACAACTTCTAAACAGGACATGAAAAAGATTAGTGGCCACATATTACCTTTAAATTAGTAATTTAATTTGAGACTAAAAACTAAGGCACCTAGATTAATCTTGGATTAATCCTAAATCTCAATATTACCAACAGCAGCAAGGCTGAAATGATGAATAAGCTTCAGTAAAATACTGCTGAGTCTACACCAGCAACCCTTAATAGATTTCTGCTATTTAAACTTACAGCTCCCCAGAAGCATCCCAGTTGAAAACAACTCTTAACCAGATGTGCTGAAAACTAAAATGCTTGGTCAAACTGTGGTTTGCCAACTCCAACAGCTTTCTGGGATGCTGAGTGGACTCAGTAGCCTAATCAACAAAGTTTTTTAAAATACATTATAATTAGGTTAAAGCGACACTACTATTTAACCCAGAACCACCATATAAAAGGACATACTAGCAATAAAGATGAGAGGACAACTGTAGAGCAAATAAATAAATACACCTTTCAAGACAAAAACAGAAAATAAAGCTAAAACATACTGATGCTACATGAATACATTTAAGTGTGAATAAAAACAAGATGAAATAACCGACATTAGAAATCTTATAAACTGAACAAAAAGATGCTGATGCCCTTTTCTGAAAGCTACCAGAGAACTTGAACTTGCTAAGGATGAAGTCATTGTGCCAGCTGCCAGCAACTAGTGTGAGGTGCTCCGCAGAGGAATGTGAGGTGGGAAAAACGTATCAGACCTAGAATCCACTTGGAGCAGTTGTAACATGGCCCTGCAGATAATTACTTCAGCCCAGTGTCTAAAGCAGCCCTCTGTGCTGCTTAAACTTCTCCAACCTCGGGGTGGAGGATCTGCAAAAGGGCAATTCCCACCAACCTCCTAGAGGCCACCAAGTAAGAAATGTCCACCTCATGTGCAGATCCCCTTACATCTTGTCTCACTCCTGAATACAACAGATTTCCTTTGAGTAATGAAGTTAAAATCCTTTGTTTATGGCATCTAGACCTACCACAGAAATCAGCGAGATCTTCCAAACTTGAGATTATAATTAATTGCAGAATTAAGTACAAGATATACCGGAGCAAATTACACATGTAATCATATTTGGTAATTAGAAAATATGGCTAAGAAGTTATTAAACATGTGAAAAACAAATTGTATTTAAGCATGGTAAACTTGAAAGTTTTCTTAAGTATAGAAGTCTCTCAAAATAAACAAAGATGTCAAACTTTTAGGATGCAAGTCAACCAATGTTTTGTGTCCAATGGCAATCCAATGGCTCGAATCTAAAGTTAGACAAATTCCGATCAGAAATAAGGCCTAAATTTTTAAAAGTGAGGATAATTAACAATTGGAACAACTTACCAAGAGTTGTGGTAGATTCTCAATCACTTGCTATTTTTAAGTCAAGATTGGACTTTTTTGTTTTGTTTTGTTTTAAGATATTCTCTAGTTCAAAAGAAATTATATTGGAGAATTTCTATGGCCTGTATTATACAGGAAGTCAGACTGGATGATCACAGTGGTCCCTTCTGGCTTTGGAATCCATTAATCACATTAAGATTACTCCAGCAGTGAAGTATACATATTTTGAAAAACACCAACTGAATAATCATTTTGAAGATACAAGGCTAAATTTTTAAAATGCAAATTACTCTGAAGTCTTTGGTTTAACCTGGTATGGTAATTTATCTTTTCAGTGAACCTAAACAAAATATATGATAGATTTGAAACTTAGTAGACAACCTTTTGAACATATGAACCTTTTGAAATCATAGATATTCATCTCATATTTATACTGGACTGGGTTCCATCTTTTCCTTTTGCTTTATCCCCCTAAACTTATTTTTAGGATCAAGCCGTTAGAAAGCAATCCAAAGAGGTGAAGAGTATCCATTAAAGTCAATAGATGTAGCACGTTGCAGGATCTAGAATTAGCTTTTTTTTCCTCTTGACTAAGTAGGTAAGCTTTTGAAAAATCTCTAGGACAATAATTTCTTGGAATTGTGGACTCGAAACACCTACTGGACGTCTATAGTGGAACTAATCTGAAAGATAATGATGTAAAATTATTCTCCTGGAACCTTTATGATGTAAAGAACCTTACAGTCATTAAATAATGGTCTGGCATTGTTGCAAATGAATGGACCTAGAGAGCTAACCAGATTTACCAGTCCTGACAGCACATACAAAAGCTACTGCCAAAAAATTTCCAAGAACAGGAGGAGGAAGACCCCTGACTGACAACCAGACACTGACCTAACTGACTGTATTATTGTTCTATTTTTTTCCTCTTTTTGCCTGCTTTCAGGTTTGTCTGTCCAAATGCTTTACCTGGTAGGTAAATGGTTTGAATGAATGAAGTTCACTCTAATGAACAGTGAAACATTACTTACAATATAGTTAAATACAGCCTTCTATGACAGAGAAATATTAATCTAACAGACAAATGTTGTGGGAATTTTAAAGTATCATCTCAATAGACAATTATTTTCTGTTTTCTAGAGAGTATGTTACATTGTGCAGTTCTTCTCCACTTTCATGAACAAAACTGAAATAAGACGATATCACAGTAGGCTATTTTAAGCTACCTTTCAGGTATGTGCTTTGGAATTTCTATATCAAGAGACTTCATATGCAGAAGTTTGATCTCTCCTTCCATATTATTTGCTGCAACCACATCACAAGCAAGTTCATACATGGTCTTCGACAACTCACAGGCATAGACACAAGGTGCTCCAGCTTTCTTGGCAAACATACTGCAAAATAACAGAAATCACCATAGGAATTAGTTTATTCTTGTCAAAATTTCAATTAGAAATTATTTTAGGTAAGAAAAGTCTGAATTTTTTTTTAAGTATATTTACATTTACTATAGCATTTATTTCATATTCTTAAGAATACCAGTACCTAATATCAGTACTAATGCAAACTATAGCACTTGGGTGGATATCAGATTTTCCCAGTATACACTGTATTATCAGCAGTACAGTTTGTCCAAATCTACTACAAAGATAATATGTATTACATAAAGGCAGTAATTCATACACTATAAGACCAGAGCGACCACTGTGATCATCTAGTCTGACCTCATGTATAAGGGCCACAGGACTTCCCTGAACTAATTCCTGTTGGAACTAGAGCATATCTTTTAGGGAAAACATCCAGTCTTCATTTAAAAATTGCCAGTGATGGAGAATCCACCACTGTCCTTGATAAGACGTTTCATTGGTTATTTACGCTCACTGTTAAAAATTTGCAACTTATTTCCAGTTTGAATTTGTCTAGCTTCAGCTTCCAGCCATTGGATCTTGCTATACCTTTATGTGTTACATAGAAGAGCCCATTATCAACTTTTTCTTCCTCACATAGGTACTTATGTACTGTGACCAAATCACTCCTTAACCATCTATCTCTCTGTTAGACTCCAGGAGCCCCATCTGTTTAGTTTATCACTACAAGGTATGTTTTCTAATTCAACATTGTGACTGAATGAACATGTATTAAATCAGCATGTGGATACCAGACATACCATTAGTGATGCAGTTCTAGGTACTCACTTCACAATAACAACTCTAGTTGTGTCTTTCCTTCCTTAAGCTTTGTTTTAATAATATATGAAAATTAATTTTCATTTTTTTCACAAAGGATAATTTAAATGTACATGACAATGACTGCTAAAAAGCAATTATTAATATATTTTACGTTAAACATGCATTTATGACAAACCTCAGTATTCCCGTTCCTGCTCCAATATCTAGAACAGCTCTGCAACCAGAGCGGACCACCTTCTCAATCGCTTTCTGGTAAATCAGATTCCTGTTGATGTCATTAAGCATGATAAAGTGCCAACGTTCTACCAGCCAGTTTGCAACACGGTAAAAATTCTCCTTTGCATCAGCAAAGTCAGGGTTTAGCTTCAGTGCTTTGTGGAAATATCCAGCTGCTTCATCTCTAAAGCCCATTCTAATAGTAAAAATGACAAATAAATAATAAGCAGGAAGTATACAGTTGGCTGCCAGATATCTGAAACTTCAACATGTTAGGGGAAAAAAACCACATTTTTAGACATTCATTACTGAATTGTTAAGTACTGTTGTTTTTAATAACTGTTATAGTCACAATTTGAAAACTACTTTATTTTCCTTTAAGGGCTATGTCTTCATATGAGAGAGAGAGGGGGTACACCTTGGGCAAACAATCAAAAAAAAAAGTGAGCTCTAACTAATTTAAGAGTGTTGAAAATAAGAATTTTTTATTTACAAGACTGTTTCAGACAAAGATCACTTTCCTCTAAATATGCTCCTTTATAAAACAATGTTTTCACTAGAAAACCAAGCAATGTACTTGGCTAAAATTGAGTTATGAAGCACTAGTGCACAAAGTCCCTATGTTTTCACATTTTAAGGATATAAACTTAAGTTCTTTAACCAGTGATATGGTGGGTCTGTGTCAAAAAGGATGAAGTTATCTTATAAAGTAAGATTTATAGTACTACCCTCAGTGATTTAAAATGTGAAAATACATAAAATACATCATTTATTGTACTCTGCTTCTACCTCTCCATTTCATCCATGACTTTGCCGCAGTAAAACAATTGGCATCTTATAAAGATTATTTGCACAATAAAAACAGCAACAGTGAATCAGAAATGCAAGCCAGAATGGAGCCACGTCAAATCTCCAAAAACCAAAGCAAAGTAAGATTTTACCCAATCCAGGTGTAATGTATGACATCACAGCTCATATCAAATTGTCACAGCTTGAGTTACCATGTTTCCATTAGATCACAATTTTAAGAAGATTATAATTACCATAAAATATTGCTCTGGGCTGAAACTCTCAATCCAGGGAACAATTAAAAATTGAACATTTTTAAAATTTAAGAAAAACATGCAAGGAAAATATCGTAAGAAGGGGTTTTTTTGCTCTTTATTTTTAAAAAAGAGAATCAGAGCGGACCACTCTAATACAAGTGATCTGGATTTCCAGTTAGGAATTACGGTTTCAAGGCCAAGTCCTATTCGAACACACCACGCTGGCAGGAACTTGAAGCACTGTGGGGGCAGCATGTGCAGCACCTTTTAGGACCTGCGCAGGAAAGGGAAATGCCTTAGATTGTTTAACAAAGACTAAGGCTCAAACCAACCAAGAAGAGGGGACTTGCAGGGTATTCATATTCTGAACCAGCCCTCCTTTATCTGAACTGGCTGTAACGTGGGATCTTTAGGAGGAACAGAACAGAGTTAGATGTAGAGGATCTTCATAACACCTATAGAAATGTGGAACATAACCACTTACAAAAATTAAGTTACCCAAATCTATAATCTTCACAGTGGCTTTCAACCATTCTGGTCTAATTTTTCATTAAATAACTATTGCCTGAGTTGATAAATGACATTTGAAAGGCAGTATATTTTTTTTATTATTTTTAAAGACCAAATGCATTTCTTAGGATTGAACAGTATGTTTAAGCAGTGGCTACTGTACATATATTTATACTGATTTAACAATTTTGAAATTCAGTATTACATACTTAACATTGTGCCCATGCTCAAAGATACTCCTATTCAGCAAAGCTGAATCAGATCCTTATATGTTTATTACTAATTAATAATAAATAATGCATCTAAAAAAAAATTGAATATAGATTACTACCAACCTGAAGAGATGTTCCCCCATACTATTACATATTATTTCATCATTAGGAAACAGTTCCAGGGCCTGCTCATAGCAGTTAAATAAATCTTGAATCCGTGCAAGGGAAGCTAGCTCTTCAGCCCATTTGAAGAGGGTAAACTGGAAAGTTTCCTGAAAAGTGACGCAAACATTGCTAAATCAGTAATAGCTTATCAAAACCAGGGAATTGAAGACACTGGAAACTTAGAGGAGGTAGTATGAAATTGGTCTTGAAATGAACATGAGCACAGTTATTTCCTTAACAGCACATAATGCTGGAAGGGCTAGCTTAGGTTCTCCAGTGTGGTAGTCTCTTCCTAGTACTCCAGCTACACTTATCTCTAATCAGCACACAGCTTAACATGTTACAGAGCTGTATGTAGAAAGTCTGTACAGTGCAAGCCAGTTTTAATAACACCTCATTTTTACAAAACCCTAAATTCACTCAGCTTTTAAGATTAAATGAGTCAAACCCTATCCCTCAAGCACATACAGCTCTGGTTAACCAAATTACAGAGTCATCCATAACACTGCTCTGTTTCTCTTTAATTCTCCTTTCCATTCTTCAAAATAAGTTACATACAAAATAAAAGCAACATCTGTTCGTTAGAAAGTTAATAGGGAAAAAATATAATTGAGATTGAACTCTCTAAAATAATTCAAAAAGCACTCACCCTGACATCATTTTTTAGCTCAGGAGCTAGATTTAGTACCAGGAGATAGTGGGCATATGCAGTTCCAAAATCCTGATCTTCCAGACAATGCTGAGCACTCTGCAAAGATCTGGAAACCAGCTCACGTCTGCCAGCTTCCTGACCACCTCGGTGGCCACGATGAGATTTGGCATTAGAGTTGGGCATTTTGAAGAAAATTAGCTGTGTATTCCCATAAACAAAAATAAAATATGTATGTATAAATATCTTCTGTCTGTGTGTTCCACTCTATGCATCTGAAGAAGTGAGCTGTAGCCCACAAAGCTTATGCTGAAATAAATTTGTTAGTCTCTAAGGTGCCACAAGTACTCCTGTTCTTAAAACAAAAAAAGATTCTTATCCTAGAGTAATTGTAAGTTGCAAATAAAAGTAACAGGTCAAAATATTTTAAAATTCTAGCATGCAGTGAAGAAGACCCCCCTGATCCTACAAAGAGTTGAAGATGTGCTTAACTTTATACATTCTGAGTATTTCCACTGTTAAACATGTGTACAAGTCTTTACAAGGCCTAAAACTGCACAACTTTTTCTGCTAAACTTTTGAAACCCTTTTAGGTTTAGGTCTCTGGAGGATCAACTTATTTTTGTAAACTTATATATACACACACAGAATTTTATGCTTAGCTACCCAGAAAACTTACAATTAAACTTTTTCAGTAATACAACTGGCGTAATATATAGCCAGAGAAAATAGTCTCCATAAAGGGGATACTGAGGACAATCTACTTTGTACTTAACATCTAAGAGCAACAAAATTATGACAACTTTTTCCATAACAATAAAACGTTAAAATGTCATAGGAATTTGTGTAAAATCTTATGCCACATTTTGTGAAATAGTGCCCAATTTAATTTTAAGTGCTTACTTCCATATATAGGTCCTGGATCTGCCTTCAGGATTTTCAGACTATATCCCAGGACTGAAAGATAATACAGAAGGCAAGTTTCCAATATAGTTACATCAGCAGAGATGTTTTCAAGATATATTACACCACAAAGAAATAACAGTAATCCATATGAAAGTTCATCAACTATTCTGCAGTTATGTAATTCCATCTACCTATGTAACAGAAGTATGACACAAACATGACATAGTTATTTGAAGAGATGGATTAACTAAAGAGAAAACAGAACAGTAAGAGAGAAGTTCAGATGATGGATATACTTTAAAATACCAATATAAACATCTGTTGATCAGCTCTATGGCGGGAAAGTATTGTTCCTATGGGAGGAAATGAGTACCAGACACAGGAAAAGCTGCAACAGAGACATGTTGACATCCTTGCACTTTGTGCAGAAGCACTTTCACATGTATCAGGCTGGTGGGATTTCCCTCCTGCCAAACCCTGCGGAAAAACAATTTTCCTCAGTACCTGTTTGTTCTATTTTATGTCTGCTTGGCACTTATGCTGCAGGGATCATCCAACTACTTGTACTGCCTACATTAAATGGGCACAGTGGCCATTTCCTTTTATTTTTGTATTTATTCTTTACAAATACCCTGGGTGCAGGGGCATACAAGACAGAGACAGACACAGATGTACCCTCTCTGTGAGGGAATGAGCATATGAGGGGGGTCGAATGTACCCCTCTGTGAAGGAATGAGCGTATACGGGGGGGCAGACGCACACTGATCTGAGGAACTGGTGCCTGCGAGGAGGGAGACGAGCTCCTGTCTGGGAAGCAGCAGCAGCCTGGGGCGGCAGTGCTGAGAGCGATCCAGGAGACGGGGCAATGTGTCGCACACGGCGGCGGGCGGACGGTGGGGAGCGGCAGACGAGGGCTGGTCACCTCAGCGATTCTTCCGGCGGGCCTGGCTGCTTCCGGCTCGGCTCACAGCACAGATCCGGAGCCGACGACGGACGCGCCAGCCGGGGGCCGCCATTTTTGCGCCGGGCGGAGACCCTGCCTCGCAGTTACAACCACGGCGTTGGACGCCGGGTCCCCCAGGAGGCCGCACGCAGCGCCGGGCCGTGCGCGTCTCAGCACATCAGTCGCCCACGCGCACAAGTGAAGCCCGGAAGCCGCTCCGCGCGCAGCCGCTCACCCGGCCGGCGTGACGTCACCGCCCAACACGACGGGCAGCCTGGAGGTTACTGAGCATGCTCAGTAACGTCTAGTGACTCCCTCGCCGGGGTGCGCTCTGCCATCACGGGGGTGAAGGGGGCAGTCTGAGCGGGGGGAGGGGGGGGGTAGAGGTGATCACTGCGCACGGGGCCAGACAGCTGGAGGCAGGGACAGGAGAGGGGCTGAGGAGCAAAATCTGGGCTAGTGAGGCCGGCGGCGAGGACCTGCTAAGCCCAGGCTACAATTGATTTCAGCCCCGAGGACAATAAATTAACCAATAGGCGTGAGAGTGAGATGATAGGTTGCAAATGAGGGATCCCCATGGGGGACACCAAGCAGAGAGTCCCCAGTAGCACCCAGTGCTTCTCAAAGGCATCTAGGGAGTCAGTGGACCCTCTCAGAGGCTCTGTGCTCAGAGGCATGATGGGATAAACCCCACTCTGCTTCCTCCTCCTGGTGCGATAGATAGCCCTCAGGAGGATATTGATGAGGAGGTCCTGCAACGCTGTGGGGCTTTGTGGGGTGGGGTTGCTAGGATGAGGAGGTACAGGGAAAGGTGCAGCCAGAAGAGGGGTGGGTAGACTTTTTGAATCGAGGGCCATATCTGGGTATGAAAATTGTATGGCAGGCCATGAATGCTCATGAAATTGGGGGTTGGGGTGCAGGAGGGGGTGAGGCTCCAGCTAGGGGTGTGGGCTCTGAAGTAGGGCCAAAAATGAATTCAGGGTGTGGGAAGGGGCTCCGGGATGGGAGAGAGGATGGGGATGAGGGCTCTGGCTGGGGATGAGGGGCTGGGGGTGCAGGAAGGTGCTCTGGGCTGCAACCGAGGGGTTTGGAGGGCGAGAGGGGAATCAGGGCTGGGGCAGGGGCACGGGAAGGCTCCAGGCAGCACTTACCTCAAGCAGGGCTGGATTAACCTTTTGTGGGCCTGGCCCCAAATATATTTGTGGGCCCCTATGGGGGCAATGGAGCATGGCACAAGGAGCCAGCCAGGGGCAATGGGACATGGCATGGCAGGAGCGGCCCTGCTCCACCCAGCCCAATGCGAGGGCACTATTTACAAACCGGCAGTTGCCAGGTGCACAATGGCCTGCCTGGCCCTGTGCTGCCCGCATGCCCCTTCCCATCGGGGAAGGGCCCATGTTATGCCAAACAGCCCCTGCCCAACATCGGAACACACCCCCACTTCCCTATTGCCAAAGCCCCCCTGGACCCACTATGCCCAGCACCTCCCCCAGACCCCATCGCAAATGCACAGTGCCCTGCACAACATCATAACTGCCCAGCACCCCACACAGAACCCCCACTCCCTAGTCCCCCAACACACAGAGATCTTCTCCACCCCCTCACAGCCCAGCACCACCACCCCAACCCTCACAGACCCACTCCCCCATGCCCTGCTGGAAGGTGACTACGATTGCCAGGCTGAGCTGCCAGCATCCTGGGGCGGGGAATCACTCCAACCCCTTGGAAGTGGCATGATCAGCCAGGCCAGGGCCTGCCCCACCTGGGCTCCCTCAGGACCCACTTGCCTGGGAGGGCCCAGCCAAGCCCCCCACACTGTTCCTCTCCCCCAACTGGCCAGGCTTCTACATCAGTCCCAGGCAGCTCAGCTCCAGGGAGACACGTGGAGTCCAACAGGTGGTTGGAAGCAAAGACAGGAGGCAGAGAGAAGCCGGTGGGTGAGGCCAGGGGGTGGAGAGGAGCCCTCGGCCGGCCGAGAGGAGCAAGTGGTGGGCAGAGTGTGGGGGGCAGCCAGTGGGCTGGCGGGGTCTCAGGGCACAGTGCAAGCAGAGCAGGCCAGGGCCTCTTTTGAACATGGGCCCGGCTCCATGGCACCACTGAAGCCCTTGTAAACCCAGCACTGACCTCATGCAGCTCCCGGAAGCAGCGGCATGTCCCCCCCTCCGGCTCTTACACAGAGGGGCAGCCAGGCGGCTCTGCACGCTGCCCCGTCTACAGGCGCCACCCCTGCAGCTCTCATTTGCCGCAGTTCCAGGCCAATGGGAGCTGCGCAGTTGGGGTGGGGACAGTGTGTGGAGCCCCCGGGTTGCCCCTATGCATAGGAGCCAGCGGGGGCGGGGGGGGAACGGGGACATGCCGCTGCTTCTGGAAGCTGTGTGGAGCCACGGCACCTGCAGAGCGGGGCAAGCCTTGGACCCTACTCCCCTACAGGAGCTCAAGGGCCACATTAAAATGTGTGAAGGGCCGGATGCAGCCCCCGGCCCGTAGTTTGCCCACTCCTGAGCCAGAACCTTAGTAGAAGGTTCTGGAGGAACTGGAAGAGGGGCTGTAACTGACACACTCTATTTAGATGTTTGCCAGGGTCTCCCTCTCACCACAAAGGGACAGGTGTTGTTAGGGGAATTTGTGAACCATGTCAGGTACGTGGCTCCATGGAGCAGCTGCAGCTAATATCCCCAATGGCACATGGAACCAGAGTGGAGTACAGGCTGGTCCACCAGGGTTCCTTGCCCTCCGCTGGTGGCCATAGGTCTCACCATTTAGTGTCAGGACGCACACACAAGGGAGAGGAAGTGAATAGCACAAAGCACAAGTGTATACAGATGTTCTCTGGGTGTGATTCAGAAGTAGACTAGCTGGTTATCATGCAGCCAGCTCAGGTGGCTTGTGGGGTCAGGGCCCAATGGCAAATTTTGTAGGGCAAGGGTTGAAGGGGACCATCATCCTAAAGGGCCCACTCAAGGAAAGCAAGAAAAGCAGGAGGTAAGGCTGCCCTCACCTCCTTTAACATACGAGAGGGAATACCCAGGGTGGGCCACCCCATGCCCTGGTACCCTGATAGGTTGATCCACTGGCAGTGGTTGAAAAAACAACAGCACGTGTGAGACAAAGGGTCCCCTTCCCTCTCCCCAGTGCATCTCAGCACCTGCCTCCCAGGGCTGCGTTTTTAAAGACCCAGTGCATCCCAATGCCTAGACAAGACAGTTCTTCCCTATCTGATACAGTGTTTTCAGGTGCTAAAGAAAACTTGAGTCGTTGACTATTTTACATACCTGCATCCCCCCTCCAGAAATTATAATTATCACACATGTTTTTAATGTTTAAAAAATCCCTTATCCATTTCTATGTCTGCATAAAGACTCATGGCAGTTCACAAATTTGTCTGAACTGCAGTTGTGAATGTCTGGACTGGCTTTTTTTTTAATCCACTGTAAGTGTTGTTTCAGTCTAAGTTATTTACTTTTTAAAGTGTTATTTTTATTAATCCTAGCACTTCAGCATTTATCTTCACTAACATTATGCAGATGGATGTCATTGTGCTATTTAGTTTATATTTGCAAAGAATTGTTGAAAATATTAATAGTTGCTAGTAGCTTCAGCAATTACATCTGCCAGTGTTTCTAGTATAACATTTCCTTTTTGGAGTGTGCTATTAGTTTTTTATTCTAGTTTTTTAAATACAGCAGTTTATTCTTTGGGATTATATGACTTCAAGCCTGACTGATTTCCTGAGTTAATGTCAAAACTTTCGGTTTCCTTTGATCTGTCAATGGGAATTGCCTTTGTCAACTGTTATTTTGCCTCTCTATCTAGCACCCTAGTGCTTTCTCATGTCACCACTTGTATGTAGAACTTTAGTGAATATATAATATTTGGGAACCGAGGCCAGATTTTTACAATTTGAAAGTAACTAGATGCTTTTGAAAACACCATTATTCACCTAAGTACCTTTAAAAATCTGGCAATAAGGTCACTGTGCATTTGTGACGGAGTCTGGGGGGGGGGGGGTGCTGAGCACAGCAGGTCTGGGGGGGGCCTTTGGCCATAGGGAATTGGGTGGGGGTGTTCCAGTGTTGGGCGGGGGCTGTGTGGCATAACATGGTGGGCCCACCCCCGCTGGGAAGGGACATGCGGGCAGCACAGGGCCGGGTGGGCCATTCTTGTATGAAAGCCTTCGCAGAGCCAATTTCTACTGTAAATTTTACTAAATATAGATCTAAAAACCCCTGATAGATTGACAACTACAAGTATTCAAAAATCATGAATACCTGAAATGTATTAAATACAAAATAAAAACATTTGGGTTCTTTTAATTTACTTTTTTGTTTGAGCCTCTGAGTGCATTAGCTTCATACTTTTGCTGTTACCTCTCACAAAGAAGCCACATACTTAAACCGGTTATACATTCCTATAACATTCAATACCATTTTGGATTTCCAGTAATGTGATTCCTCCCCTTCTTGTAACTGAAATCCTTACTTCTGTAAGTAATCCTCAATCCTGCACACTTAACTCTTCAGTTACCTGATTTGTTGCATATATAGATGTTGATGTTTCTACTGAATTGTTTATACTTCAAACTGCTTAGGGAAAAATCTCAGACTCTGGTGCATGAGTCGCTCCACACACCCAAAGTGGAATGGTCTGTGCAATCACTTGAAGAAAAACATAACAGAATATGTAGCAAACTTAAAAAGCGAGGATACATTTCAATGCTGTTCCTCATTCTGATATGTGCACTGTTTTATACTGACAAAAAAAAAATCAGATTTTTTTAAATGATTTATCTTGTTAGTTCTTTGCATTCGATGCCCAGGTGGCATAGTGCTGATCTCACCTTATGCCTTTTGGTGATATTGCTAAAGTTCCTTGTCTCCACTGTGTTTTTCAATGGGATAGCTAATGCATGTTAGTAACCCAGTGACAGAAACACACATTTTCTTAGCACTGAGGATACAGACTATAATGCTGACTGAGATGTTAGATGAATTATTCATGGCTTGAAAACTCTGCTACTATTTATTGTGTAGCTAAAACTGCTTCTTTGCCACCAGAGGTATTTGCTGCTGAATGTCTGCAGCTCCCCTCCCCCACTTGCATGGGTGTCTTGGAAAACCAGTTAAAACATTTTAGACTAAAGGAATTAAAATTGACTTTTTCCCTTTATTCAAGGCTTGTCTACATGATGTGACACTAAAGTGTGAAGCTGATGGACGTAAGTTACAGCACCGTAAATGCTTTTGAAGATACTCGTGTTCAGAATTAAAGTGGCCTTAGTTTTGACAACAGCAATCAGGGCAACCACAGCAGACTGCAGCATTCCTTTCCCAAAAACACTTAATCATCAACCCTTTGACCTGGCTTGAACATTTTTCAATTTTTGTCTAGTCCAGTTTGTCATACGGTGGGGTTCACTCAGCCTGGATTTTTTTTTTTTTTTTTTGCGCTGCAAACAGTCCTCAGCTATACTTGTGGCAAGTTCAACACCATGTGCTTTATTTATGTTTTACAAGTGTTTGATCCCGAAAGCATAAAGCTTCACCCCAAACCTGTACTGGTTACCAAGGCACAGCCCAGAAGGGAGGGAAGGCACCTGCTACTTTACCCTTCCAGCCAGCCTTCCTCCCTCCACTATCTCTTCCTGTCTCTCTTTGAACTGTTTCCACTTGAGGAGCTGAAACATCTAGTTAATTAGTTAATCACTTGTACTTAAACTACTGCCTTCTTGGTTTACTCCATGTGGGAAGGCTTCCAAAGTGCACAGAGTGGTAAGTCAGCGTACTCATACTCTGTCACACAGGTATAACCCACATTTGTTTTTTCTCATCCAAAGAGAAGGAGTGAAGCAGGGGAGCACTCATCATAACTTTCCTGTATAGAAAAGCCTTTGCACGGGTATCAGTTCTAGCCTGATGAAATTTCAATAAATGATTTAAGGTTAAAATATAGGTTGAGCTCATGCCTTCTCTCCCCCCTGCGCTAGTCAGGATGTCTTTCTTGATCAGGAGAAAGAAGGTCTGATAGTGTCATAGTAGATCTTGCTGTGTATAGGGTTGACCTACTGTACAATTATTCCCTCTATAAACAATGTATAGGAAGTAGTGGCACTCTTATCCCATTACAATTAACCAGTTGACTCACATTTTTGATGCTTTATCTGAAAGATTCCTCTGATATCAGTCCCACTCATGCACCCTTGTCTTTCACTAACTGTGATCCCAGGAAAACTTAACTTACAAACAAAGCATTGTCTCTTATACTTTTCTTACATTATGATGCAATATCCTTACTGCAATATCCACAAGTGTGAGGACACAGTCTGAAAGGCAGCAACAATAATATATTCAGCTCACTTAAAACATTGTGCTCTTGTGTCTCAGCACATGTGTAGAGCTGACCACCTGGCCCAGAATCATCCACAAAGAGGGTGTGGCAGTTATAGACATGCTCTGTTTCTGAAGCTATAGAGGATATTTTCATTGTAGGCAAGCCATCTGGCAGGTCACTTCCTGTTTACTGAGCCAATCAGAGCGCAAGGTGAGAAATGTTATAAATATATCTGCTTCAGATAGCCCTGTGACATCAGTGATTGATAGGGTGACCAGACAGCAAGTGTCAAAAATCTGGACGGGAAGGTGCGGGGGTAATAGGAGCCTATATAAGAAAAAGACCCTATACAATCAGGACACCTGGTCACCCTAGTGGTTGATTACTGCAAGAGCACACATGTGCTTGCTGATAACAATGGTTTTGTTGACAACACTGAGAAGGGTTTTGAAAAAAAGAGGATGTTCACATTTTTACAAAGATCTAAAGAAGCTAGGCACAGTACATAGTATGGCCACATTATAGAGACTTAGGGCTAAACTCACAAAGGTACTTAGGCACCCAAGTCTGGGTTTAGGTGCCCAAATCCGAGTTTTACTAGCTCCACTGCAATTCCCTAAACTCCAACCAACCCCTTTAGGCACCTAAACTCACTCAGCATCTATGTTTACAAGGTAAAAGTTCCCTAGGCACCTAAATTTCTGCATCTGAACATGCATTACTCTAGACATTTGAATGCCTATCCTGCTTAAGCCACAGAGTGATCATGAACCAGAGAAGATAGGTGAGTGAATGCCTATCTTGTGTGCAGGGCCTGCTCTGGTAGGCATGCTCAGAGTCCACCTACTGGATTAGGGTCCATTCAAAATCTGGCTAGAGAAGGACATGGTATCACCACCTTCCTTGTAACTTCTAGCCCAGTGGTTAACACACTTGCTTGGGATGTGGGGAGACTGTTGATCAAATCCTCCCTCAGATAGAGCGGGGCAGAGAGAATTTGAACAGGGGTCTCCCAGATGAGTGCCCTAACCATAGGGCTAAAAGTTACAAGATGGGCACCACCACCTTCTCCTCTGACTGTTTTCTGTGGAGTTAGGTACCTGCCTAGTTCAGTCTAAGGTACCTAAGCTGCTCCTCAGAAGGGTTCCCATTCATGGATTGCTAGGTAGAGGTAGGCACCTACCTGCAATGGGGACTTAGGTGAGGAACTCTGAGAGGGGCGGGGCTTAGGACACACCTTTCTAGTTGGCATTTCCCATTGGTTATCTTAGGTGGCTCACAGTTTAGCCAACTGACTTCTGTGGATCATATTCTGTCCCATGCATTGTACAGGGAGCTTGGACATAAAACTCAGGCTTTATGAATCAGTGTTGTTCCTGTGACTTTAGGCTCCTATAAGTTAGGCATTAACATGCTCAGTATCCCACCACCTAAGTCCCTTTGTGAATCTAGCCCTTTGACCTTTTCCTCACTGCTAAAAAAAAGTTGTTGGTTTTGGGTTTTTTTAAACACCTCTGGGTAACTAAACTGCAGGAGCTATTCTGAGGTAAAAACACAGTGAGGAAATGGCACTTTGCTTTTAGTGGTGGGGAAAAGCCTGAGAAAATGTCTACTATCAGATCAGAAGGTAACCTGTTCATATTTGTGTGCCCAAATATAGCAGTGCAAATGTTACATTGAAAGCTTGCTCAATCTGTGTAAGAGTGACAGTGGTGGGGAAGTCTGTATAAGGAACCATGGTAGATGCGTGGCGGAGGTCCAGAGTCCGGGGGCTGCCCCACAGCATCCGAAGTCCAGGGACTGCCCCACAGGGTCTGGAGTTGGCATCGGGCTGCCGGCTGGCCCCGTGGGGTTGGCGTCTGGGCAGTGGGCTGCCACTTGGCTACCCTGCCACCCAGGCCCGTGCACCTGGGTTCAGGGTCAGGGCTGTCGCCCGGCCCCATACTGCTGGGTCCCAGGTCCCTGCTGCCTGCTTCCCACCCAGGACTCTACTCCTGGCTCCACTCTGTGGAGGGGTCTCTGGGCGAGAGTTGCTAGGCATAGGAGCTTGGGGGGGGGGTTCAGTGGAGGGGTGCTGTGGTTCTCAACTTGGGGCACACACATGGGCATATGCAGCCCACAACGATAAATAAGTTGAGAAACACTGCTCTATGGCTTAATCTACAATGGAAAGAGACGAATAACGAAAAACAATACCTTCAGTCAGGGTTTTACGTACAGTAGACCTGAGATTAACTCTGTAGAAAGCCTTTCCAAATGACAATAATACCTTGTTTTATTTGTGTGCAAATTTAAAATAGAGATTTCACAATGATAGCAAATTGTGATGAAAGCAACCCTATCCATCACAATTTGCTACTTCTGGGACCAGGAACCGGGGATAGATGCAAGGCAGCAAATTGTGACAGGTGAACCCCTATCTGTTGCAATTTTCTACCTCTGGACCAGAAGATGGGAGAAGGTAGAGCTAGAAAATTGAAATTGATAGATTACCTGTCATAATTTGACACCTCCAGACAAGACTATGGGGAAGGGCTGGATAGCAAATTGTGACAGGTGTCCCCATCCATCACTACTGGCTACCCCTGAACCCGGAGGTGGGGAAAAGTTAGAGGTAGCCGATTGTGACACGAATACCACCGTTCATCACAATGTACTACTCCTGGCCTACAGGATGGGGAAATCCAGAGGCAGCAAATTGTGACAATGCAGCAAGAGAGAATACCTAGACATCAGTAACTGCTACCAGTAGCAAATGTAACATTACACTGGCCATTTGCCCTCTTTGTATCTCACTCCCAAATGCATTGAGTGAGAAGTGTGACTGACTATAAACAGGGATTGGCTTTTTCCTCTGAGCTTCCTTGCAGGGATTCTGTAATAATATGAGAGATTACAGCTGTGATAGATAAAGAGAAAGCCCATTTTTATCCAGATCACTGCCCCTACCCCACCCTAGAGTCTAGACTTGTACTGTACTTCTCAATAAAGTACCCAGAGCTTATATTTAACAGTTATATTACTTTTTTTCCTAAATACACAGTAACCAACCTCTGCTGTCCACAGCAGTTTGCTGTTCCCTCCTGTGTCCATGCTGTCCAGAGCCCTGCCTTCCAGGATGGAAGTGGATGATGATCTTTGGTCTCTGTAGCGAGCGAAGACTCACTAGTGCAGCACCTCCTGCTGGTCATCCTGGGAATTAGCTCTTTTCCAGTTCCGGAGCGCCCTCTGCCAGCTGATGTCTCACCTGCCTCAGGCCCCATGTCCCTCCCAGACTAGGGTTACCATATCTCATAAATAAAAAAAGAGGACCCTCCACGGGCCCTGGCCCTGCCCATTTCCCCACCCCTAGCCCCGCCCCAACTCCGCCCCTTCCCCACCCTAACTCCGCCCCCTCCTCCCTTCCACTCCCAGCCAGGGGGAAAGGGCTGACCCAGCGCTACCGGCTTCAGGGTTTGCCGGGCAGCCCCCAGACCCTGCGCCCCCAGCCAGCGCTTCCTCAGCGCAGCTGGAGCCCGGGAGGGGAAGTGCCCAGCCGGGGGCGCAGGGTCTGGAGGCTGCCCGGCAAACGGTGAAGCCGGTAGCACTCGGGCTTTGGGCAGCCCCTATGCCTCCGGACCCTGTGCCCCCAGCCGGGCACTTCCCCTGCCGGGCTCCGGCGGCGCAGGGTCCGGAGGCACGGGGGCTGCCCGAAGCCAGTAGCTCTCGGGCAGCCCGGCTCTTAAACAGAGCCGAAGAGGAGCAGAGCCTCCAGCCGCGGTGGCTCTGCGTAACTTACATTGTGTCAGTTACACAGAGCCGAAGAGGAGCAGAGCCGCTGTGGTTTATTTATTCTGTGGGTTTTTTTAACCTTTAGGGTCCACTTGGATTACATTTTCAAGCTTTTCTCCTCAACTATGAAGTCCAGTAACTATTTTTATGAAAGCTGAGATTCTTAGATATTCCCATTAATCCAGAAGTTGAGGCTTTAAGAAAAACACTAAATATTGTGAGACTTATAATAAAATCATGAGAGTTGGCAACATTGAGGTATTGTAATGTATCAATATAAGCAAACTTATTATGATTCACAATTTTAGTAATGGGTCAAATGCACACTAGAAAGGCCATGAGTATGAATAATGTATTTTAAAAAGTGTCTATTTCATAGTGGTAGATTTAATTTTTAATGCTGGTCTCATCCTTTTCTTTTAAGGGCATGTTCAATGAGTTCACTGTAACTATTCAGTTTACATCTTTTCCCACCCATTATAGAGCTCCCCACCCCTGTTCACATCCATTTAAAGTAATCTCAGGAGAGTTTTTGAGGCTCTCTCCACAATGTTCCGCTTTCTTTCTGGTTGCTGGCTTGGTGTGGTTGTAGCTCGGTGATGTAGAGGAGATCAAAATAGATAATCTGGTAGTTCCTTCTGGCCTTAAACTCTATGTCTCAACTCCTTCCTTTAAAGTCACATATCCCAAATTCCAAATATCATATAATCATAGCTGCACATAGGGCTCTGTAGTGGTGGTGATCAGAATATATAGTGCCAGAAGAAATAGGGTGACCATATCTCCCGTTTTGGCCAGGAAAGTCTCTTTTTTAAGTCCTGTCCCAGTTGTCTGGACTTTTTGGGCAAAAGTGTGCATTTGTCCTGTTTGCTCTTGCCAATTTGATCAGTTGGCAAGAGCAAATGGGACAAATGCCCACTTTTGGCAAAAAAGTAGGGTGCGTAGAATGTGCGGGTGGGCCAATGGCAATGTCAGCCCTGTGCTGGGGGTGGGGGGAAGGGGAGAGGCAGCAACACCAGCCGCAGCCTCACGTTGGGGAGAGTGGGGGGTGGGCAGGCAGGACTCCAGCAAGCAGCAACACCAGTCTTGCTTGGAGGGGGGGGAGAGGGGGCCCTCTGGCTAATCCCAGGCAGTGTCCTGTTTTCCCTTTCGGAACTATGGGTACCGTAGCAGGAAATCACTTTTGAGTTACACTACTCAATAGTCCTTAATGGGTCATTTAAGGTATTTGGAGAGTAAAAAATAGGAATGGTGGATTGTTAGCAGAAAACCTCAGGGTCTCTGCCTTTACTTAATAGGGGCCAGATCTTCCCCTTTTTCTGCCTGGCTGCAAAGTACCATGTACCAGCAGAATGTGGTCTGGTTCCACGTTGACAAGGGGTTGGGACAGAGTTTTGGGACTCCTGTGCTCATACACCTCAGTAAACAGTGGTGGTTGAGAGGCAAGGACAAAAGGGATGACATTTAATTGTTCTAATGAACAGGTAATGTTCATGGAATTGACTTATCAAAAGTAATGGCCTCCTCTTGCAATGTAAATTTTATTGAGGCTTTTCTCAACATTTGTTTTCAAAGCAGGGTACACTGATTTTGAGCCATGTGTTTCATTGACATTATTATTATTATTGTTACTGCTTTCCACCTGAGGATTTCAAGGACTTTACATTCATTAATAAATTAGGTATACATTCCTGGACCTTACCCCTGGGATCTTGAGACTGGCTAGGGGCTAATATAGTCCCTGGCATAGCTCAGAGCAGTTTCAGGGCTTCTCTGATTTGTGCCCAGCTGCAACAGCTCCCCCAGGGGTCATTCTGGTAGCTGGGGATTGCCACAGTTTAACTGTACTCCAGCCAAGTCCAATGCTCAAATTATGGAGGGGAGAGGGCAAGGTAGCCACGCCCCCTTACTACTTTAGGGATTATCTCACTTCTCTTACGGCCCCCTTACTTCTCACTACTGTTAAAATTAAAGCAAGCCACTTGACATTCAGACCCCACCTATGCTTTTCTCATAATTTGAGCACTGGCAATATCCCTTTCCACAACTACACACTGCATTGTAGGGGGTCTGCAAGAGAGGATAGCATAATGCTGGCTACACAAACTTACATCACTGGAGGATTCCCCTAAACAAGGATAATCCTCAACTGACATCTTAAACCAGTTTATGTCTATGTTACACTGCTGTTTGAAACTGAGGTAAGCCACTGCCATGCCATTCGCTTCTTTTACACCACTGCAACACATATTCTCTTGGAGGTTGTAGCAATTTAGCTACATCACTATCACTTTCTATAGACTATAAAGATGTGGGTTTGCATAAACGCTATATTTCTGAAAGTATATTATGTCTTTTTTATAGCCTCAGTCCACTAGTTTTAGCTATTTTTTCCCCACTCTTTATTCCAAAGACAAAGAGCAAAGGTACCTATGAAATTCCCTTGCATTAAATTTATTAGTATTTTCTAGGCTGCTGGTATAAATACTTTAATTATCTAAAGTGGGGTCTGAACCAACTTTTCAGTAAGGTGTGGATCCCAAAGACTTTTGCTGGTATTGCTTGATAGACATGTAACCTTGATTTATGTGTCTCTTTAAACCAGGATATGATATAGGATTTTCCTCCCACCCAAGCATTGCAGAGCTCTTCCTGCTGGTTCACGATCAGACAGTGTTTTATATTACTGGACGAAGTACAGGAAGAGACACTAGATCATTTTCTTTGGTGGATAGGAACTGAACTGGGAATATCCAAAAAAGTAGTAAATTACTCAATCTAGTAAACATATACAAGCCATTTTTGTTGGGGTAATTTGCTGGCAGTTTACATTGTTTTGCCTTGATTTGAAGGATTGACTGTTGCTAGTATACTACTGCTGAAGTTGTACATCTGATGGAATGTTTCTCATTATAAAATTCCTAATTGTTAATATAATGGAATGTATTTGCACATCACCAGTTGTGGTATATTGATTTCCAATAGAGACACCGTCATATATTAGAATTCTGTATTTTATATTTTTATCATTTGTTTTTAAACTCAATGCTAACACAAACAGTGCAATTATTTTTCCTTGTTAAATTAAAATATTTTGTTTTAATTTAAAAACTCCTTGGTGTATGCAACCCAAATATTGCAATATTTCCAGTGTATGATAATCAAAGTGATTATAAACAAATAGGAAAAACAACTATTCTAATTTACTTGCTGCAGCAGAGTGAATGGCAATAAGAAAAAACTGGTGAAAGTAAATTTGATTATGAAATTTTAGTTTCAATCTAAACAGCAGTATGGATTTTTTTAATATAAGATTTTTTTTACGAACAGTGTCCCTTTCAGTGTAATATGATTCTATATGTCCAGAAACAGAGCTACTTTTCAATTGAAAATAAAATAATCTGAAAAATAAACAGCTGATTAAAAGATCCGGCAAATTGGACACTGCATCGAGAGTCAGGATATTTGGGTTGTAGTTCCAATTCTGCTCCCTGACTTGCTCTGTGATTTCAGATGAATCAATCACTTAGATCCATTTTTTCAAAGTTTGCTACAGATTCCAAGAGCTGCAACTTTTGGGTGCCCAACTTGAGACAGATTGGCCTGATTTTTCAAAGGTGGTGAGCACTCACAGCTCCAGCTGACTTCTGTTAGCTTGGGACTGACTTTCGGAAGAGAGACACTTCTTATTTTGGATACCAAAAAACTAAGGCATGTAAAACATAGAGGCTACTTTTGAAAATTTGGTCTTTAACTACTATAGGCCAGATTTTCAAGAGTTCAGCACCTATATTAGGCACTGTCACAGGGTCCACTCACCACTAGGGTGCCACCTCCTAGCCACATTTGGGGATTATCACCACTCTAGTCCAATGCCCCTTTCTGCTGCTTACTGCACACTCTGCTGCCAATCTCTCTCTCACTCTCTGCAACTCAGGGTGCTAGGTCTTCATGGCCTGGCACTCCTGCCAGCTCACTGTGTTTTCCCCTTCCAGGGTACCAAAGTCTCACCGGACAACCATCATAGGTAGTCTGTGCGTCACGGCCTGGACTGTACCACTTCCTCAGTAGCTGGTAGGGGAACCTAGGCCCTTCCACTATTCCAGGTTTCAGTCCAGGGACCCTATACCTGGAAACTATGGTCTGCTTTCCCTCAGACCTTGTTGCTTTTTCCCTGGACTCCTTCCTACAGCTTCTGGCTCCTCCCTCTCTAGGTGTACTAACTCAAACCCCCTCCTCTTAGGGAGCAACTATTGAACTCCAGAGCCTCAAATATCACCCTACTCCCAGGTAGTGAACACAGCCTACTTCCTCTGCAGTTCCTTTCTGTTGTCAACTTACTGGCTTTATACAACTCCTATTGTTCTTCCCCAGCACAGCTCCATCTTCAATCAGTCCTTCAGGACCAGGCTCTTCCCCCAGTGCAGCCTATCAGGTTAATTATCCTAATTTACTGGCTCTGCCTTATGTGGGGTGAACACCTGATCACAAAATCACCAAAACAAATGGGAAGATTTTCAACAGAGCTCAGCATGCTGGGGGTGCTGAGTTCTGTTGAAAATCTAATCATAAGTATCACAGTGGGAGTTGTTGCATGCTGATATATTTGAAAATCTGGCCTTTATTTAGGCGTCTAAAGGGGGAAAGGGATCTTTGAAAATCTGGTCCTGAGCTCTCTTGAAATTTGGTCGTCTCTGTCTCTATTTCCCCATAAGAAAAATGGAGATATAAAGTCCATTGAAATCTTTGGATGAAAACCCAGTATATAGAAGCTAAGCATTAGTTACTGTTATTATTTAATATTATAGGAATTGTATAACATGTATTGAATTTCATGCAACAGTACAGTTTTTGAGAAAACAGACTTACTGAAGACCTTTTAACTAACTCACATTTACAGAGCTTTATTGTATCAAAGCTCATAAAGTCATATTTTGTTATATACTATTCTGACACTATATTACATTTTAACTATGTACCGCATCAACTATTCTATTGTGTAATATGTGATATATCAGAAAGATATTATCAGGGCTGTCCTTACCCATATGCAAAGTATGCACTGTGAAGGGCACCAAATTTCCTGGTGCCTTGCACAGCTGCGTGCTACTCCAGCCCCTGCTCCATCTCTTCCCCAGGGCCCCCACCCCGCCCCTTCCCTGCCCCAGCCCCACCTCCACCCCCCTGAGGACTCCAGAAGCGGTCGGGCCTGCACTCACTGGTAAGTAGAGCGACCCAGCCCTAGCCTGCTCCGCTCCTCTGGCTCCCAGCTGCGCTGCTGGTGAGTGCTGGGGGGTGGTTCCCCCCCCTCAAGCCTGGGAGCCAGGGGAGCAGAGCAGGCTGGGGCCAGGTCACTCCACTTCCTGCAGGAAGTGGCCTGCCCCCCAGAGGCCTGGGGCCAGCCCCCCTTCCCTCCAGTGGATGCTTGGGGCCCCACACACACACCCCGCGCAGGGTGGGGGGAGAGCTGCGTAGGGCACCAAAATAGCTAGGGACGGCCCTGAATATTATTGCCTCTTTTTGACCCAAGTGGCTAGTCAAAGTTCCGGGCTCAGTGGGTGGTCCAGTTGGGAACAGAAATTGGTGATGGCCAGGTATTTCTTTTATGCAATCTTGTTTATTTACAGGGAATGTACAAAGTCCTGTATCTCTGACCACAGAAGGATCCAAGGAAAAAAGGAGCAGTTTCTCAGTTTACAATCCCCACAAGTCCCTGTAGCCAACATCAGACTCAAAAACTCTCTCTCTAGCTTTCTCCAGGGTCACACCATGCTCAAAGGCTCCTGCTTGGCTTTTTCATGCCTCTCTTCTGCCTTCTTATCTGTGATCTTTTTGTGTGTTCTCTCCCACACCCACACACACCTACCCAAAACAATCTAACCCAACCCAGACCACCCAAAAGTTCCTGGGTGGGTTAAAACACACATTTCGTTTTAGGTGGGGCTTAATCCAAATCATAACAAGGTTTCACCCAGCTCATAACAATATTGTAAAAACTGTATGTTTCATTTTAACATTTCCAGTAGGTGTCTCCAGTGTACCGTGTAGAAGCTTTAAACACAACAACAATATATAACCACACTACAAAATAAGAAATGGCATAATTAAATTTGTTTACAAACTTGCATATGAAAAATATTCAATGCATGGAGTCCAATCCACCTTGGAAAGTGGAAACAGATGAGTAGAAGCTTGGCTATTAGGTTACAGAATTAATATGTCCTAGTTCATGTAGAGCCCGTATAGCTACTATGGTGGGATTTTCAAAATCACTCAACACTGAGTTAGGCCAATGCTTAGTGCTCCATAATGGGGTTCATGAGATATTGTACAAATGAAGAACACACTATCTTTTCATACATGATCCCATGATGTACAGTATCCTATTGCTTACTGTATTACTTCCTCCTCAAGACAGCCTACTTCCTTCCTTCACAACCTTGATTATCGATGATCGTTAAGACTGTATAATGTAGGGAAGGTCACCTGCAAAGGTAAAAATTATATTTTCCAACAGCAAACATGAAGCTTTCTGACAAGAGGTTTAGTTTCTGAGACAAAACTAAATAGTTAAGCATACATAATAAATTTAATACTTATTATATACATTATTGCTGTTTTGTTTGTGGTTTATGCCTCCCAATATAATCTCTCCAGTACTTTTCTGGGAAATTTCTTCTACTATGTTAAAATCAGTTGATTCAGAAAAGCTGGTGTTTTAGGTGCTAGTTATTGAGGGTGAAATGCAAGTAAATCTTCCACTTCTCAAAGATAAGCTGTTTGCCATGGGGACAGTGTTTTCAATATGTGTGTATGCATTGCCTAACACAATAGAGCCTCAGGTCTGATTAGGACCTCTAAGCATCATCACAATCCAAATACTAATAACAATTCTGTGTGAGACAGTATGGTGACTTGATTGGCTCCTGCTATAGGATCTCCTATATCTTGGCTATGTTTTGTGTATAAAGAGACAGATTATTTCTGCATCTGCAGAATCTTGGTAGTATCTGTTGAGGTTATACATTTGAAAAAGTTTCTTCTGTTGGTAACTCTAATCTTCAGTTGTACGGATAAAGAAAATGGGCTGAAATATCAGAAGAAATGAGTGGGTGGAAGAAATGAGTTGGACAGAGCGACTGAGAGGAAGGGGTCAACTTTCCAGTGTGTAACTGTCTCCATCCCATAATGTCATCTATATCCCATAATTTTCATGCCTTTTTAAAAATTCCCATGACCCACGTGGTTGTCCTCACTGTTTGCCATCTATTGTCATAAGCATTGCAAGCACAGGACACACTATCCTCCAGTATTTGCAGAGTTGTAAGAAGAACTGAATCAGTGGGAAACATGATAATGTCTTGGAGGATAGATTGCAGTGGGACATAGCAAGAAACAATATTAGCATGTTGATGGTGTTCACAAAGTTGCTACAGATGGTAGAGCGCCAATTCTGGGCCCAAGAAATGAGCACTGACTGGTGGGATCGCATCATAATGCAGGTTTGGGATGACAAGCAGTGGCTGCAGAACTTTCAGATGTGCAAGGCCATATTCCTGGATCTGTGTGCCAAGCTTACTCCAGCACTCCAACACAGAGACACGAGAATGAGAGCTGCACTGACAGTGGAGAAGGGATCAGCGATTGCACTGTGAAAACTTGAAATGCCACAACTACCCATCAGTGGAAATCATTTTGGAGTTGGGAAAATCCACAATGGGGGCCACTGTCATGCAAATGTGCAGCAGGTAGGGTGACCAGATGACAGAGGTGAAATATCATGACAGAGGTGAAATATCAGGGCGGAGCAAAAAAAAACCCATACAAACAAAAAAACAAGCTGGCGGTGGAGCAAAACAAAAAAACCCGCCGGCGCACAGGAAAAATTGGTGGGGGCTGAGAACCCACTGGCAGCTCCACGCCCCGCCCCCCCACCTCCCACACCAGCTTGCCTCCGCTCCGTCTCTACCTCCCCCTTCAGGGAGGGAGGAGGGCAGCATGCAGAGCTCCCCCGAGCCAGAGGGACCTGCCAGGGGGCTAGGTGAGTCCCAGCAGTGCTAGCCTTACCTGGAGTGGCTCCCAGGAAGCATCCAGCAGCCAGGTCCCGTCCCTCTGGCTCCTAAGGTCGCGCAGGTCAGGTTGAGTCGAGGGGGCAGGGGGGCTCTCTGCCCTAAGGTGACCAGATCACCCAAGTCAAATATTGGGACGCAGGGGGGAAGGGCCGAGGCGTGGCGGGAGGGGGCGGGGCAAAAAACCAACAACACCACCACCCTTCCTCCACAAGCGCTGGAGGGAGGCCCGGGAGACGCAGGGGAAGCGTGGGGCCAGGGTGAGTGAGAGTCCGGCCTGGCCCCGAGCAGGCAGGCCTCAGTCGGGCGGTAGGGAGAGTAGGGGGGCGGCCCGCGGCCTGGCCCCGCGCTTCCCCTGCGTCTCCTGGGCCTCCCTCCAGCGCTTGTGGAGAGAGGAGGAATGGTGAGCCTGGGGAAGAGGTGGGGATTTGGGGAGGGAGCCAATGGGGGGGGGGGGGGCGTGAGCACTTCCGGGCTCTGGAGCATTTCCTTGTTTGTCCAGTGTCCCAACCGCACATCGGTCGGAACGCGGGACAAACAAGGAAATATCAGGACAGTCCCGATAAAATTGGGAAGTCTGGTCACCCTACTCTGCCCGCTGCTGGCTGCCTACAAGTCCCGCCTCTGCAGCACACAGTGGAGATCTCCTCGTCGCCTCTGTGCGTGCCTGGGGAGTGGGGCTGCAGCACTCTGCAGGCTCCTGCCAGCCGGCCGGTGGGCACCAGGAGTTCAGCTGCGCTGCCCCAGGGCCCAGGAAGAAGAGGTAAGCGGCGCCGGCAGCGACGGCTTGCGTCCTCCACCAGACGGTCCCCCGATATCGGGACAAAGTGCGTCCCGACTGATGTAAGGTCAGGACATGGGACAAGTTCCCTATAATCAGGACTGTCACGATAATATTGAGACGTCTGGTCACCCTAGCAGCAGGGCCACTAACTGTCTCCTGATTTACAGGACTGTGACTCTGGGCAATGTAAATGTGAAGGGCCATTTTTGGCCCTTCCCCAGAGCCTGCACCCCCCAGGTGGAGTCCTCACCCCCTCCTGCACCCCAACCCCCAATTTCATGAGCATTCCTGGCCCACCATACAATTTCCATACCCAGATGTGGCCCTCAGGCCAAAAAGTTTGCCCACCCCGTCCTAGCCTGTGTGCTGTAACAGTGCCTGCCAAAGTTATTGCTAACAGCCCTGGGAAAGTGTCCAACTGCAGAGGAAGAAATAAGGCTGCCATCTCTAGAAACCTTTGGTAAAGGATTGCAAAGTTCCTCCATGAAAATGTTGAGATCTCCCAGGAGGATTCAAGGGACGTCCCTGTGTACATAAACAAGTTTACTTCACGTGCCCCCCTTCCCTGCCTAAGTCTGCAGGGGAATGAAAAGCAGATAATAATGCTACCTCTCTTTGTTATACCAGTACCTCTTCTACTACAAGTAAATTAATGAAAAGTGGATTTACTGTGTCCTGTTTAGTTGGGGGTGCCATCAGTATATCATTGTAATGGGACATACAGTAACATACTTACCCAAGATTCCTTCCTTTGCATTGGGTTTGACTGTACTCAACTGCCAGGACTGACTGGACTGCGATGGCTTGAGGCATTATTGGATCCCCCAGTTGCAAGTCCCTCCTCCTCTTCCTCTTGGTCCTCACTGGTCATGCCAGGGGCCTTTAACTTGGGCTCCTTGGTGGTCTGCAGTATGGTGGTGGGGTCTCTGTAAAGTATGGCATGCAGCTCTTTGTAGAAGTGGCAGGTTTGGAACTTGACATCAGATTGACTGTTGGCCTCCCTGGCCTTCTGATATGCCTGACACCATTCCTTTGCTTTCACATGGCACCTCTGCTGGTCCCTGTTGTACCCCTTCTCCTGCATCTCCCATGCAATCTGCTTGTAGATGTCCACATTTCTATGGCTGATCTGTAGCTGTGCCTGCACTGCCTCATCTCCCCACGGGCCCACAAGATCCAGTATCTCCTGTTTATTCTGAGCTGGAGCCTGTCTGGAGTGTGTAGCTGTCGTAGTCAGCTAGGCAGTTGTACACAACAATGGAGAGTTGCTAGGTGTGCTTGCCAAGCTGTACATTCAGAAAAAGGCATTTAAAAGATTTGCAGACTTTAAAGAAGAGTGCAGGTGTCTTCTGGTCTCTTTGGCTGTGGGGAAATGGAGTTCACAACTGTGACCAGAGTGGTCAGTGTTACTCATTGTGTGACCCCTGCTGGGGGACTTTTAGGGTCAACATAAGCAACAGTCTCTGCCCTTGCGCTGCACTGACCTCCGTATATTGACTATGGCTCAACGCCGCTCGGGGAGGTGGTGTTAGTGTGTCGGCTTAATGGGGTGCTCAGATCAGTGGGAGACAAATGTAAGTGGAGACATGTGCACAACTATATTGATACAAGGCAGCTTATGTTGACTTAATTTTGTGGTATAGATCAGGCCTTAGGCAATGTCTAAACTTAAACTGCTACAGTGGCATAGCTGCAAAGCTGTAGCTACGCTACTGTAGTGCTTCAGTGTAAACACTACAGCCATGGCTGTAGTTAATCCATCTCCCTGAAAAGTGGTAGATGGAAGAATTCTTCTGTTGTCCTATCAACCTAGCACTGTCTACATAAATTGTCCTAAATATGTTGCTCAGGGGTGTGGAGTTTTCACACTCCCAAGTGATGTAGTGGGTCAACTTAACTTTTTAGTGTAGACCTGGCCTTACACACATGTGTAATTTTCCAAATGCAAGAAGACCTATTGAGTTTAATGAGATTCCTAAAGTACGCAGTTACTCACATACATAACTGGTTGCAGGATGGAGCCTTGGAGATTCTCATGGAGTATACAGTGAAAACAGATAAACTGACTATACCATACACAAAAGGCTCTCAAATGCACAAAATAAACACAGTGAAAAAATACAGGTTTCCCCTCCTCTTTTCTTTCAGATTTTTTTTTGTAACAACAATAAGAATTTAAGACAACATTGTTATTTTTAAAATGACAGTGTCCTTTTTAGTACAGTTCTTCCCAACAAGGTGCTAAAATGATTTCAATACAGTTTTCCTGGACAGTGTAGTGTGGGCTTAACTTTAGGCCACATGGTATTGCAATTAAAATCAATAACAAAACTCACTGACTTAAAAGGGAGCAGGATCAGACCATGTATTATAAATCCTGTCCCAGGCATGGAATTCCTGTGTTGAAATTCACAATTTTGTAGGGACTAAACTGAAGATGATGGTAAAATATATAATATGATCAATGTAATATATTTTATATTGAAAAATAAACACACCAATCTTGGCCTTTAACCGGTGTGTATGGGTGTCACATGTTCTGTTTACCTCACTGAGTAGTATTTTAATTTCCTAAGGCCAGCATCTCTGTGCACTGGCAGATTATTTTGTTCTTTGTCAGGTTTTAAAATAACATACTGTACTTCTAGACAAGTGTATCTAATTTCATATGCTCTGATCATATCAGGAGTAACTTTAGGAGATTAAGGATCTAGGGCAGTCGCAAAGTAACAAATGTGTATGCACATTTTAAATTGCTTGTTACACTGCTGGTGTTTAGTGCTGCCTTTAGGAATTTGCAATAATATTCTTTGATTTGATTGAATTAGATAACACTTCCAGAATTCCTTCCTAATCTCTTTATACTCATCTTCTGAGAAAAGATCAGATATCTTTCAACATTATCTCTTACAAAGACAGCCTTTACCTTCACCTGATTTGCACCACATTTAAGAAGATCAGAATGTTAACCAAATCCTGTGGTAGGGCACTGATGTAAACGCAAGGAGAAAGAGCTGAGGAAGACTTTAAACATGATGGCAAAAACAAGCAAAACAAAACAAACAAAAATAAAACCTACCACCAACAATTTTCAGATATCCCTGGACAAATTGCATACTCCTTTACTGTTCTTTATCTAAAATATCCCCTAAAATCAAGAAGAATTAATTCCTTGTTATACTTACAAGTCATTTGTAAAAATTAATAACATAGGCAGAGTTCTTGGCATCTAAGTGAGTACATCCAGTTATTGTACTGTCAGAGCTATTTCACTTCATAAATTTGCACAATGTTCACGGGTTGGTGAAGTTCTAACAGACTAAAAAAAACAAACAAACAAAAAAAAACCCTTCTCCACCCCCTCCCCCCAAATCAAAATGAAAGCCAAATACAGATGTCCTCTTGAGCAACTGGTGCTTTGGTATTTGCTCCCAATAATTATATACTTGAATGGGAGTTTGAAATGAAAGGAATAAATGTGAGGATATAACATGCATTTTGTAATTTGCATCACCAAAGTTACATCCTACCACCGAAACCTTGGTTGATTTAGAGTTTAATTTTTTTCAGTGCAAAGTCCCTGAAAAGCAGAGAAATGTCCAGCTAGGGAATCTTCCTGAACAAACTTTGACATCCACCCACCTCTACCACAAACTTTGTATTTCTAACAAGTATTTCTAAACACAGCGCGCACCTAGGAGAAAACCTGAAGGCCCATCGCGGCACCATTTACCCCGATGTACTGCGTACAGACATGAACCGGTTCGATGTAGGTAGGATGTGCACCTGGGCGAAGATGAGGCGGCAGTTATGTTCTGATATTAGTGTGTGAGCGGCGGCTAGGAGTTCAGAGCGGAGGAGAGCTGGCTCGTAGTGAAATCAGCAGACAGGGGGCAGATGATACCTGTGCGGCAACTTGCCGCTGATTCTGGACCAGGCAATAATGGCAAGGGGACAACGGGGACACAAACTCAGCAGGCTCGGCGTGGGGAAGGTAGGGTAATTCATGCCCTTCTGGGGGCCACACAACCCCAGCACGCTGTAAAGCCGCACCCCGGGCAGGCGCTGCTGCAACCCCCCTTCCTGGCACGTCTCTTGCCTCGTCACAAGTTGCTAATCTTGCAACAAGGTCCCTGGAATTTGGGAGCGCGGGGAGGGCGGCTCTGCGTGGGGAGGGCGCCCAGCGCCAGCGGGCAGAGACGAGAGCAGCTCAGGTTGAGCCGAGGGCGGGGGGTTGGAACTTGGCAGGGTGGAGCTGGGAGCGGGGCGGGGCTGGGATGCCGAGGCTGCCTGTGGTGGAGGCTGCCGGGAGCTGGGCAGCAGCGTCTCCTCAGTCGTCCCAGCTGCTCTCACGGCGGGAGGCTTCTCCGGCCGCTGCCGAACGCTGCTGAAGCTCTCGGAGTAGCTGCTGTTCTGTTCCCTTCCTCACCCTTTGTTGCAAGAGCCCCCGGGCCCGGGGTGCGGCTGGCCTCGGGGACCGCCCCCTCATGCCGTGGTTTGAAAGTGCCAGTTGCCAGGTCACCTGGAGGAATCGCTTTAGCTGGGAGGCACCGCGGGCCCTGCCCTGCTCCGTAGTGTCGGCTCTTGAGGCTGCTGCTGCCTGGTGAAGAGGGATTTGCAAGGAGCTGAGCCCTGGTGCAGTTGCAGCAACTATGGGGCTGCAGCCCTTGGAGTTCAGCGATTGCTACCTGGATAGCCCCTGGTTCAGGGAGAGGATCAGAGCCCATGAGGCGGAACTGGAAAAAACCAACAAGTTCATCAAGGAGCTGCTCAAGGATGGAAAGAACCTTATCGCTGCAACCAAAAGTGAGTGGGAAGGGAGGCGGGGATGAGGCGGTGCTGGCGGGGGCAGTGTGTGCAGTGTAGCTATGTAGCCCCTTTTTGTTGCAGTAATAAGACTGGTGCGGTGCTTTGCAGGGGCGGGTCCCTGTGTTTGCGGCAGTAATCGGCGCTGTATTGAGAGTCTTGCTAAGAGCCTCCTTGCGCAGAGCAGGGAGGCTTCCTGCCCTACAGGCTTTGTGTTGCCCCGCTGTCATCCTGGGTGCGAACTGCTGCTCTCCTGTGTCGCCAGCAGCAGCAGCTGCTGCAAACTGGCTTGCCTGAGCTAAGAGGGCAGATGGCGGTGTGCCTTGCACAAAGTCAGGGTTTCCTGCCGGTTGAGGCGCAGAGAGAGAGAGAGAGAGTGGTATTTGCAAGAGGTGCCAAGTTGCTCCTCTCTTCCCCAGCCGAATGCCTGCCGCCTCACGTAGGTTTTAAAATTTTTGCGCTTTGTGTGAAGAAAGGTTTTGCTCCGAGTTGAAGTTAGTTAATTTCCCTCATCACCTTTCGTCCTAGTTAGAACCCCCTCATTCCACCTTCAGGAAACCGCTATCTTCCTGCCCTTGTGATCGTGGGAAAGTGATAACAGGCCTACTACTGACAGCAACTCTCTTTTAACAGAACTTTTTGTAACCTTAGTTACATCTCTGTGATTTCCTGGCACAGGCCTGCCTTATTCTATGTCTCCAAAGCCCATAGCAGGCTTTGGGTACTGTATACATATACCCAGTACCATGACACTGACTTTGTGCCACCCACTGTATTTGCCTGTGTATTTTCCACCCTGAAAGGAAGATAGGGTATGTGGTCACAGTAACGGTCTAAAGTTGATGAAAAATCATGGTTGGGGTTTTAAATGCACAGAGATGGCTACATCATAGTTTGTGGGTACCATAACACTGAGTGGCATGACTACATATTTTCATTCTTGTCTGTAGTGTTGCATTCACATAACTTCTTAAATTTTAAGTTCAAACAGGGTAGTGTAGTTCATAAATGCTTATTTGAATCCAATGATAATTTAAACAAACAAATGTATTTATTTCACTTTGATTTTCACATATGCTGAGACTACGTTCCCTAAACTAGTGGTTTTCAAACGGCGTGTCGTGATCCAGTACTGGGTTGCATTGCGGCAGCTCTGGTCAGTGCCGCTGACCGGGCCATTAAAAGTCCCATTAAAAGCCCGAGCGATGCTGCTTGGCTAAGGCAGGCTAGTCCCTACCTGTTCTGACACTGTGCTGGTGTGGCAGGTCTGGCCCTTTGGCAGGGGCACTACAGGATTCCGCGCAGTGCCCCCTTCCTGAGCACCGACTCCGCACTCCCATTGGCCAGGAACCAGCCAATGGGAGCTGGGGAGGGAGGGGTGATGCCTGTGGGTGAGGGCTGTGTGGAGCCTGCTGCTGGCTGTTTCTGGGGCGCAGTGTGGTCCGCGGTGCCAGGAAAGGCAGGAAGCCTGTCTTAGCACCCCCATTGTGCCGCTGACTGGGAGCCGCCTGAGGTAAGCTGATGCTCCAATCCTCAGCCCTGAGCCCCTCCCAAACCAAGCCCCTTGCTCCACCCCAAACCCCTCATTCCTGGCCCCACCCCAGAGCCCTCACTCCCTCCTGCACCCCTGCCCCAGCCTAGTGCCCTCTCCTGCACCCTGAGTCCCTCATTCCCAGCCCCATCCCACAGTCCTCACCCCAACCTTCTGCCCCAGTCCTGAGCCCCCCCACATCTGAAACCCCTCATGCCCCACCTCCAGTGGGTAATGGGCATCAACAATTTTCTTCAATTGGGTTGCCAGAAAAAAAGTTTGAAAACCACTGCCCTACACTATACAGTAATTCCTCACTTAGTCTCCCGGTTAACGTTGTTTTTTTGTTACCTTGCTGATCAGTTAGGGAACATGCTCGTTTAAAGTTGTGCAATGCTCCCTTCTCACATCGTTTGGCAGCCATCTGCTTTGTCCAGTGCTTGCAGGAAGAGCAGCCCCTTGCAGCTAGCTGGTGGGGGCTTGGAACCAGGATGGACTGGCAGCCCCCCTATCAGCAGGCTAGTAATTACAGCTGTCCCTCCCCCCACTGCCATGTGCTGCTCCCTGAGACTCCTGCTTGCTGTGCTGGGAGGAAGAGAGGGACTAATGTCAGGGTGTCCCCCTCCACCCTGTTCCTGCACCCCGCTTACTGCATCTTCCATAGAGCAGGGGGGACACAAGACAGTGCTCAGGATGGAGGGAGCTTGCTGGCTGCAGCTGCGGTCTCAGCAAGCTGATCTAATTAACAAGGCAGTGTACTTAAAGGGGAAATGTACATCTCTCTCTCTCACACACACAGGGTGTATGTCTCTGTCTGCAGTGCTGTCTCCCCTCCCTCCATTTCTGCTGCCTTGTAGAGTGTGAGAGTTAACCCTTGAGGGCTCAGCCAATTGCTAGTTCATCATTTAGCAGTAAGACATTCCCTGGGAAATATCCCACCCTCTGACTCCTCTACCTCAGCCAAGGAAAAAAAATTCCCTGGAACCTAACCCCCTCATTTACATTAATTCTTATGGGGAAATTGGATTCGCTTAACATTGTTTTGCTTAAAATTGCATTTTGCAGGAACATAACATTAAGTGAGGAGGTATTGTACTGCTCCGTTGAGAGCATGTAAAATTTGAAAATACACACAGCAGGGCCCACCAGCTGTAAATTGGGGGGAATTCATCAGATTGTTCATGGGACAGAATAAGTGGCTGCAGCTGGGGAGGCTTCTGGGGCTGAAGATTTTTCAGATATCTCATTTTACCCAAGTAGAAGCAGGGCAGAACATGTACATCTCTGCTTGGTGTTTACTTAAATGGGTAAAGGAGATAGCATGCATCATGCCCTTTTCACTTGTTTTTAACTCTTCTTTATTTGTTGGGCAACACGTTTTCTGCATTTGACAGGATAATGTGTTCTTTGGAGATTGTGTGAATGTCCAAATCATATAGATTTGAAATGCAAAATATTTTTACTTCATACTTCAGTAGAAGAAAAGAATTTCTACAATGTTACTAAACTTGTGAAAAATGTTTTTTTTCTCCCTTTGCGTGGATACCTCAAACAGCTGGATAGAATTTTCTGAATCTTTTCCAAAACTTCCATTTCTGGTCTTAGTCTACCCACATGAACTTTTATGGAATGCGAAAGGTACTGAAAATGATTTGAATGAAAGTATGCAGTGTAGTTGTAGCTGTGCTGGTCCCAGGATATTAGAGAGACAAGGTAAGTGAGGTAATATCTTTTACTGAACCAATAAAAGATATAACTCACCTTGTCTCTTGAATGAACGTGTTATCTTGATGATAACCATAGTATTACTTTAATATCCTTAGTGACATTTCATCCTATTAACTCTTCTGAGTAGAGATATTGTGTGGAACGGGGTGGTAGGTGCCACTGATTTTATATATCTAGTAGAGAAAATTAGTTGCATTGTGACTTTACTGATAGTGGATTTTTGCCCCATGAGAGCTGTTTCAGCTTTTGTTAGCCTTTTGCCTCCAGTATTTCTGGGTATGCCATAGGCATTTCCTGAAGGCTGACACTTAGTATTGGGTAGTAGTTGATTTTCAGCTTAAGAAGAATAAATTAAAATAAGCTCATCAATATCAGGAATTTTTTTTTAGGTTGAAGTACTCAACTATTTGGATTTTGTTTTTGGATGGGAAATTGTTTAATGGTAAACACAACTTCAGGCATATCAAATGTTATTCTGTAAATTGGGTTATTCAAGATCATTTCTCTCATGCCAAAAACTGCAGCATCATATCTGTATCCTCATCATTTATGATAAATACAGAGCTTTTATTTATTTATTTATTAAAATGAAAAAAAAAAAATGAGCAATAGCTGACAAAAACTTCATGATGGTCCTCTCCATCTTCTGCTGAATGTGAGGGGAAACCCCTAAAATTGAATATGTCCCACTTCCTGTTTAACAGAGAGCACTGTAAATGACTATGGCATTTGCATTGGGCCACATCTTGAGAGGCAGTAAGCATACACCACTCCTCTTGACAGTAGGTGTTGTCACTGCCTTTCAGGATCAAGGCAGTAGTTTTGTTGTGGTCCTTCTTCTTGTCATCTTTATTCTCCTTTCTTTTTCAGTTATACTGCGCAGTGTGTTCTCCCCAGTTCAAACTTTTTTATAAGTAGAAGTTGTAGAGTTAGTTATTGGTACACAAGTACATTACCAATAAGTACACCATCTCCGCTGCAGCCTTAACTGAAGTTTCTAGTTTTCACCATGAGCCAGACTTTTAGTGTTGCTTTTAAACACCAAGTTCTAATTCTTTCATGAATCTGAAAGGTAATCAGTTCTGACTTGAAGTTCTCTTGTGTTTCCTGTCTAAAACGTTGCATCATCGAGTTGTCGTTTCTTGAAACCAAAGACTGGAAAGAAAGAATAAATAAACAGTGGTTTTAGCCGTTCACTGATCTGTTTTCATTACACTTTACTTTTTCCATATTTCAATGGACTTTTTTTTTTTTGGTGTTTGCTATTAAATGCATGAAACAGTACACACATTTACAATAGAAATCTCAATTATTTCTCAAGAAACTCTAACCATTTAGGATGTCAAGTTTGTTTTTTTTAAGATAATTTCTGCATAGAGGTAGCCACTGGGGTTGAGAGAGATACCAAATGAAAATGCACTCAGTAAATAAATGAATCCTTAGTTTGAGATAAAATGTGCATTTGAAAAGCTTGTTTAAAGCTCTTAAACACTATACATGGTTATAACCTACATAGGGCCCCAGCATAACATGCATTCAGATTAACATTTGAGGAACAGTCATGTGACTCTTGATCAACACCAGTTTTTTAAGACTTTCCATGTGAGAGCCAGCTAAACATGTGGCTCAGTGGCTTACGCTAGTAGCATTGAGTAATATCTACTAGTTCTCAAAGACTCTGAAATTGTTGCCAGTTTAAATAGTTATGATGGAATTAATTTGTAAAATAAATAAGGAAATGGAGAAAAGCATTCAATCTGAAAATTGTAATTTCTGTAGTTTAAATGAGTGCTCAGTAGATGTTTCAAAGAAAGCATCTGATATTGGTTCTCAACAGGGTTGCTTTTATTATTTAAAAAAAAAAAAGGAAAAGCCTTTCTTTGTTACAAGTAGTTTGAGTAATCTACAATATTGATAGGTTTCTAAATATCTCACTTGCTCTTCAGTGGGATGATTATGCTATTTGTTTACCTTATGAATTTCTCTAAGGTTGCAAAATGGAAAATAACTAGTTCACTTTTTACTGGCATCCTCATGCCCTAGCATAGTGCTATGGTGTGTGTTGCAAATGCTGCCAGAGAATGTTTACTTGCTTTTTAAAAAAAAATGGAATTTCAAAATATGGTGGAAACATTTCTAAAAATCTTAAGTTTTGTAATTTTGGGCCAAATCTGATCTGACTTTCTTTTAAGAAAGGTTTACATGGAGGGCATGGTCCTTGGCTTCTTTTTAGCCAGTAGCAGCCACTCTTTTTAGTGCTCCTTGTAATTAACATTCTAATAGCATGACTTCCCTGCTAATGGAAAACTTGCTGTTGTATAAGAAAGTGGTCTGAGAATCTTTCTTTCCATTCAGCCCCACCCAAAAGAAAGCATTCATCTTTATGTAAATGAATGGTACTGCTCTATAATAAAAACGGCAAACTAATTCTATGGAGAGGGCCAAATTACAATTTTTAAATGTGGTCTGAGCTGGGATTACAAAATTAGTGCCATAGCCTACCTTCTCTCCTCTGCACATCTTTCACTAATGTCAAGGGGAGGTTGCCTGAAGATCAACGATAGCATATAGTCTTTAGTCATCATTGCCTTCTTCTTTCTGGTCACTTCTGTATTTGGGGTTGCCAACTTTTATAGCCTTTTTCCAAAACTCATGATTATATGCCTGGCTGTCATGCAAATTGGTCTCTTTAAGGTCTGCTGATATCCAGTCCACATATCAAGTTTTTGGCCTCTCCCTGTACATGATAATTGCTATGATAAAAATATAACTCTCAGGTCTCTATTGGACATGTCCATACTAAGGACTGTTGCCTATCCTCCCTCAACTTGTCTTCAATTGGGGCAACCCGCATTAGGTCCCTCACAACCTCACTTCATTTCCTATCATGGAGTAATAGTCTTTAACTAGTAGCTCGGCTATCTTATGAAGTTGTTATTGCATTTGGGATCAATTGGTGGTGTGGGGAATGATTTAGAATTAGCTGTGGTCCTAGAAATGTCCTGTCTTTTGACCATTTTGACCAATTCTTACTGCAGGTAAAAATTCTGAATTGCAAGTATTAGAGATGCTAGTTATTAATGTCATCATTAGGCTTCAGAGTCAATTGAAATGAGTGGTGTAGTTTACACTTTTCAGAGCTGTTGGCTAGATCACATTTGGTAGGCTTCATTCACAGTCTGTTTTTTTTTTTTTTAAGTGTCTAGCCTTTATTTATTTATTTTATTTTATTTTATTTTTAATGAAAGCTTAGACTCAAGTTCTGCAGAACATATCCTAGAAGCTGCAAGATGGATCTGTCCTAGATCCTGCAGTTTGAATCCTCAGTTTGAAACTAAATTGATGGTCAAATTAGAGAACTGCTGCTGAGCTTTAGGCAGGAAAATTCCACCTCCCAAAATTAAAAGATGCTGACTTCCTGCGTTTGCATGAGAGTTGTTGTTCAAATGGGCATATAACACACCTTAGAGACTTCACTGGTTTTAGAAAGTGAGGAAAAATAGAGAGCGTGCTTCATCTGGGGATGGTCTACAGTACACTTAGAATTGGTACTGGTGTGACTGTTGGTTAGAGGGGTGACTTTTTGCCACCATAGCTACTCTGGAAAGCCCTAGTTTGGACACAGTTATACCTGTACAAAGATGCCTTATACTGCTGTAGTTATTTTAGTTCCTGAACCAGAGCACTCGGGGGAGTCCAGAAACTCTGAGTCTCTTTTGAGTGACTGACCATTGCCCATGGGCTGGTTAAGAATGAATCCTCTGGGTTTTTAATCCATTACTTTATTCTGGGCAACTATTCTCCACTGCCTTGTACCTTGTATAGTCATACCAATGCAAAGTGGGGCTAAAGCAATACATTCTAAGCTCTTTAGGGCAGAGACTGTCTTGTTGTTCTGTGTTTGTACAGTACGTAGAATAGTGGGGTTCCATGAGGCTCTGAGGCACTATGGTAATAAAAATAATAAAATTGTGATTTGGTAGCATTTGTTTTTTGCCTTCCTCTGCAGCGTGGGACATGGGTCACTTGCTGGAGGATTCTTTGCACCTTGAGGTCTTTAAACCAGTATTTGAGGACTTCAATAACTCAGGCATAGGTTAGGGATTTGTTACAGGAGTGGGTGGGTGAGATTCTGTGGCCTGCCTTGTGCAGGAGGTCAGACTAGATGATCATAATGGTCTCTTCTGACCTTAAAGTCTATGAGTCTGAGTCTATAACCCCTTTGTATGCATAAATGGGTACACATGAACTTAGTGCTGGTGTAATTTGTCAGACTGATGGCCCAGAACTTGACATCCTAGCATTCACCTGAAATGTATAGCACAGTCAAGAGCAGTGCAGCTTCCTTGCCAGTGTGCTTCTGCCTTCTTCTGAGGGAAAGGTAGAATAGTTACGTCTCTGCTTATTTTGTCCTTGGACTTTCTGCTTGAGACTGTCAGCAGTGGTCTGGTGGTGGTTTTTGTTATGTGTAATAATAATTAGAATAAGAATACCAACTTGCTTCTCACAGGTTACCTGTGGTAACACGTATGTTCACTGGTGACCTAGAACCCAGAGCTCTGTATCCTACTTCCAGTGCTCCTAGGCATTCCAATTTCTACCTCTTTGGGTCCTGGAAACAAGCCCATGCTTAATTCCCCATACATTATTATTAGTGTCAGGGAACTCAGTAAGAATTTTCTGGTACATACAATTAAGCATGTGTGGTGGTGTTTGCAGGATTGGAGCCAGCACTTGTAATTTCCCCTCTTAATCCATCGCTGGAAACGTTGTTGTTGTTGAGAGGGTGGTGTAAGTGTCTGCAAAGCCTATTCTGTGAATTTGTTAGGAAATTCCAAACAAGTCCCTTTGTTTCTGGTGCTACTTATTGGTGAAAATATTGAATTAAAATGATTTCTGCTCATTTGCTTGTTTTCCTAAAAGAATATGATGGAAAAACAAGTCATTTGCAATGGTAATGTACATCTTAACATTACATAATTTGGGCCTATGTTTGGTCTTCTGTGCTTTGTTGTAAAATGTTAACTTTTTAAAATTAATCAACATATAAAATGTTCCAAAAATATGAAGTGAAGGTGCAACATAATTTAAATTAATATTATTTCCAAACTTAATGCTCATGGAAGGTAGTTCGTGGCTTTACAGAGTAGTTTGTATGACTGGCAGTTGTTATATTTGATGGGATTTTCTTTTGGTTTTAAATCTTGGGAGTGTGGTGCTGGAGTTTTACATGACTTCTCTGAATTTCCAAATAAGATTCACAGAGACAGTTTTATGACAATAGTCTAGTAGTGGGGAAAAAAACCCACAATGAATGTATACTACAGTAAAAGCTCTGTTATTCGACACTCAACCAGAAAGCTCAATTAACTGGCATTTCTGATATCTCCCAATAGAAATCTTCAATCTAGTAACCGGAACAAGTATATTGCCCAGCACGTTATGCAGTTGCACATTCTGCACTCTGCTTACTTGTCTTCTGCCGCTTTTGCATAAAAGTAATCTGGTATCAGGGATTTATTCAAAAAAGCAGCTTCCAGAATGTCATAGGATCATTACTGATTCAGCCCATTCAGCCCAGTCCATTCTACATCTACAATGATAATTGATGTTTGATGATGATGATCCTGAAGTGTCTTCTGAATCATCAAAGAAAGATTAAATTATGTTCAGTATAGTTTTAATGTGAAGTGTATTTTAAGTGATCTGGGTGTATGCCATGCACTGCCCATAGTGATATGTAATGTCATAAGAGAATCTACTGTATAGAAAACTTTACTTGTATACACCTACATGCTTCAAGAAACCAACCACTCTGCAGTGTAGTACTACTACTGGATTGGTGAGTACCTGTATACAATTTTATACTTTATTCATTTTATTGTATTCTAATTCTTTGAAAATTGGTATTCCATTAGTAAAGTATAACTCTGTTAACCAGAATATTCGATTAACTGGCAGCCCCATTACGCCAACATGTCAGATAACAGCTTTTACTGTAGTATTTTTCAGGTATTTGCAACATTTGGAGGGGATGGCCTGCTCACTTCAACTCTGATTGGAAGTAGAACTGTTCAGTGAGTGTAAGAATGCATGTTCATGAGTGTGTTGCGGTCCACATATTGCATGGAATTGGAAAGAGGAAGTAGAGCTCAAGTCTACGGGAGCGCCGAGATAAGGCATGTGCTTACTACAAGTTCTTGCGTCAGAAAAATGTGTGCTTTAGCGTTTCTGAAAAGCAAACTATGAGCTGGATGGGTGTGAGTTCTCTTTCCATGCCTACTTGTGCAGATGGGGTCATGCTATCATTCTGTTCTTGTGAGAATGGCTCTTGTCTTATTCCAGCTAGTCAGTTAACTTTTTGCTTTCCTTTCTATATTTCCTTGTCTCAAGATGGAATATTTTCTGCTATTGTTCTAACCTTGAGCTAATGCCTGCAATGGCTTTATGCTGAATTGGGGAGTTCTTGCCAATTGTTTATGATGAGTTACTCCCTTGTGGGCGAGAAGTAGTAGTAGGAAAAGCTACCTGCAAAAGGGGGATGGGGGATAAAGGACTTTTTAAATAGAATAAAAAATTTTCTGAATATTTCCGTCTCATATCCTTAGCTAAGTGCACCTGCCTAAAGCTGGTCTTCTACCTGGGATTATACAATACAGTCTGTCTTCCCAGGAAGATGAGCACAGATGGAGATGAGAGGCTCATTAGAAGCTTCTAGTTCTGATTTTCCTATTAGGTTTGATTTGCTTTCCTTGGCAGGCCCAAGTCCTGGATTTAAAAACAGAACAAAAAGTTGTAATTGGACTCTAATTCTATACCTTTGTATATGGTGAGGGTATGATGAGATTATTGGTATTGTCCATCATGGAGGGGAATATCAGTTTAAACAAGCAAGGTAAACTGGGTATCTTGCAAAGTATAAATGTATGAATAGTGCTCCCCTACCTCAGCAAAGTATTTATCGGAAGTAATAGGATTTTTTGTAGCAGAAATTGGAATGATGTTCTGAACAAAAGTATGCCAGGAGCCAGCATGCTGCTAGCAAGTATTCTCGAATTTTAAAAAATAGTCTGTTCCCTGTATTTTTTTTTAATTGCACGCTGTGACGTTTCCCTCTGGTATTGTTTGGACCGGTGATCTGCTAGGTCACAATTCTTGACTCTGGGAGCCAGCCTTACCCTGCACTGCTGTGAGAACCCCCACTCCTGGGCTATTCATGCACAGCCTCTGGCATGTAAACTGCTCCTTGGATTGTGCAATCGAATGACACCAGCCAATATCTCTGGTCCCAGACACAACCCTAAGAATCTCCGTCTTGCAGTGTCCAGTTATGCCCACTGCATGCTGCAAGCTTATATGAGTTCATCAATTTTAATAAAGAAATTGATATGTACCAGGCTTGTTCTCCCAAGGGGAGTCTCTGACATACTTCAAACCAAACATACTGCTTCAGGTAGAATAAACAAACAGATTTATTAACTACAAAGGTAGATTTTAAGTGATTATAAGTGAAAGCATAACAAGTCAGATCTGGTCAAATGAAATAAAAGCAAAACGCATTCTAAACTGATCTTAACACTTTCAGTGTCCTTACAAACTTAGATGCTTCTCAAACAGGCTGGCAGATTGCTCTTCAGCCAGGCTCTCCCCTTTGGTCAGCACTTCAGTCGCTTGGTGTGGTATCTGTAGATGTAGGTGGAAGAGAGAGGAAGAGCATGGCAAACATCTCTCCCTTTTATCATGTTCTTTCTTCCCTCTTGGCTTTGTGCCCCCCCCTTCAGAGTCAGGTGAGCATTACCTCATCGCAGTCCCAAACTGACCAAATTGGGAAGGGGGGGGTGATTCACTCAAGAGTCCAACAGATCCTTTTGTTGCTGCCTCGGCCACCATCCTTTGTTCCTGTGAGGCTGGGCTGGGTTTGTCCCATATATGCCCTGATGAGGTGTGAACTGCCTCTCTCCTCTTGGAGAGTTTTTGCCTGGTCTCATGGCTTAAAATAAGGACACATTTTCAGCCTCATAACTATATACATGCAATTATAACCTATAACATTATTATAACATTACTGCAACAACAATTACTATAACAATAATGCTCGGTGCACCATTAGCCTTCCGAAGACACCTGACGTGACAAACTTTGCATTGGATACCACACAATCATTTTACAAGGATGAACCTGGGGGTTCTGGGGGTTCCCCCGAGGTACAGTGTGTCAAACACGCACACACTGTTTATAAGTAAGGAATGAAATGCTTGGTGAAGAGGCTAAACTTCCTATTTAACTTTTCTCACTGCAGCCCTACAAAAAGGTAATGCTGTTTCTTTGAACCTGAAAATGTGAATGACTTGAGTCCAAGTGCATCCCCTCCTAAACAGAGACTCACAAGAAATAGCCTTATTTTTCTTTTGGGTTCCGTTCTGTAGTTTTGAATTTTCAGTAATGCTAGCTGCACTCTAGTTGTACTCTCTAATAGCATTAAAGATATTTGAACACTTAAAAAAGTGTGATAAAACAAAAAGCCTTTTAAATTGCTGTGCTGAGCACTTGCAGCCAAGATTACAATGAAAGAGTGAATTGTTAGAAAAAGCCTCATTTTAAAAAAGATTAAGATTGTAAATAATTGAAGGGACATGGTGCAATGTAACAATGGAACAGATAAACTTTTCAAGCCCTAGTTTGTAGGTTGGGGGCACTGTTCTGTAACTGTCAGGTGGCTGAGTTAGCAATTGATTAATCCACATAAAATGCAATGTGATCATTTTGTAGTTTCAAAGCATGTTTGTCTTTAAAGATATAATTTGAGTAATTTCGAAATAAAACAATACAATTTGTTTTTTTGTGCTTTTTATTTCAAAAAGTGAATTTGTAAGCTTTCCATGCTTGTCTACTGCGGAAATTGACAGGCATAGTTATAGTGGAATAATCATTCCACTATAGCTATGCTGGTATAACTCCCCCATGTGGAGACTCTTCTTCCAGAATAATTACTCCACTTCCAAACTTCCCTGCTATCCAGTAGTATTACAGTACAAGAACATCCTATGCATCTCTGGGCAAATCACTTAGCCTCTTTGTGCCTTAGTTCATCATATGTAAAATAGGGATAAATAGTACCGTACTTCCCTGCCTCTTAGAGGTGTTGTGAGGATAAATGCATTAAAAATTTTGAAGCACTTTGAGATCCACTGATAAGAAGGATATGAGGTAGATATTATCACAGTTCTCCCCCAGTCCTGTCGAATCTTTTCCCCTAAAATCAACTCCTGGTAATTAATTTAACAACTTAAAATTATTTTAAATTCCTATTATACCTCAGACAGTCTGAATGAATAGCTGCTAATTCCTGTTTTATAGCTGACTCAACATTCATGTCACCAAGAAATGGAACTACCTGCTTGGATAGCATTATGTGCCAAAATACATTAATTATTTCTAATAGCAATGTGTAAAATTATTTCACTGAATACCTTTAGATTCCCATAGGAAAACAAGATTTTTTTTTTATATATATATATATAAAATCAGAAATTGCTAAATCCAGTACATTGTTAAAATTATGGGCTGCACTCCACACAACGTCTCTTCATAACCACCAGTTTGTACCAGTAATTGAAGTCATCTTAATACATTCCCTCTTGTATCTTTTACTTTTTATTGCTGTTGTATATTCTGGACAGCCCTAAAGGACTTTAATATTTGCATATTAAAACTACATTAGAAACATTTTTTCTAATGTAACATAGTATTGAGAAAAAATGCATGTGATTAAGTGAGAAACGTACCATTTTTTTCATACAATAACTGAATCTCTTTAGATGCAAGCTCAATGTATTTCATGTATGTATTAGAGAACATATGTTACTTCCCCCCTCCACCTCTTTTCCCCCTTATCTGTTCATTTCCTTACAATTGTAACATTCTTTTCTTTATTTTATTTTGTAAAGTAAAAGTTGAGACCACTACAACTGTGAGGAAAGTCTCTAATTTGGTCACGTACAAGATTTTAGTGTTATCTTTTAGAAAACCTCTTATTTGTGCTGTAAATACTGTTTCAAGTAGAGCGACTTCTTCTCTGCCAGGTAAAAGTTAATTTAAAAAGAAAACATTGTCTGGGTATGTTACAGTGTTTACAGAAAAACAAGATGGAGATAGAAGAGCTACCAAAATTAAAAGTTCTCAAAAACTGTAAAATAATGCATTTAAACCTGCATTTAAAAGCTGTGCTTTTGGCTCTCTGACGCTTGTTAAAGATCTCTCCACAGCATACAATTAACTGGCCTTATGTTTAGAATTAGTACTGTATTGCATGATGTGAAGAACACATTTTTGAGTACTGATCTTAGTCCTTCACTTGTGGGCTGGACGGTGCTGGCAGTTACCAGTAAAACTGGTGGTAGTGAGAACAGCATTTGGAGTGATTGTGGGTGTTCAGAAAAGAGGGACTTCATGTTTCATTCCAGTATCCCGGCAGCTTTATTCTAGCTGCTGCTGCTTCTCATGTCCTTGTCACAAACGAGATGTTTTTCCAGAAGTACACAAGCGATGGCTTTTTCCATCGCTGCAGTGGCATCCTTCTTCGTACAGGTCTCCCCAAAGAGTCGGCAAATGAACAGATGGTCAACAACCTTATATAAGCATGGCCAGAACACTTTTTTTTTTTTAAATTAATTTGAAAAATCAGTTTTATAATCTCACTTGAATAGTTGTGTTATAAATGCCACTCCACAAATGCAGGTCAGGAACCAAGTTTGATACTTCACAATAAAAGGGGAGTTTCATAGGATATCAGAACCCAGTTTAGCAGAACTTTATACTAAGAGACTGCGAGTTTGGGAGTTGATACCTGGAGTTCTAATCCTGACTGTTAATATTTTTCTAAAAGATATTCTCCAGTTCAAACAAGAATTATTTGGGGAAGTTCTATGGCCTGTGTTATGAAGGAGCTTAGACTTACTATGATCACAGTGGTCCCTTCTGCCTTTAGAATCTATGAATGACTTGCTGTGTGGCTTTGGGCAACTCCCTTCACGTTTACCATCCACTTCTATGAAACCGTCAACTTCCTCTTATGGATATTGTGAGGATTAGTGTTTAAGAACTTTGAATAGGTGAGTACTGTATGCTAAGTTGACACTACGAGCTACTAGTGTCATGACACTTTCTCATGTACACATACTCGCGCTAGTTCTCATTGAGCTACCATAAGTATAAATAGCAGTGTAGCTGTGGTAGCATGGGTCGTGGCAGCAGATGCACAGCTGAGCCGTGCTGAGTACATACTCATAGGTTTCAGATGGATTTGTACTTGGCACTGCTCAGTCATGCCTTCATAGCTGCAGGAGCAACAGCGTTTCTATTCGTGCTAGCTCAGTGAGAGCTAGTGTGAGAATGTGTACACGAAAAGGGGAATCCTACTCCTATCTCCTAAGTATAGATGTAGGCATACAAAAATGCTCAGTATCAAGTTACTATGTAAACTTGGAACCCTCATACATTGGTTGCTTTTAATATCTTCTGCAACAATAGTCCTCCAAGACCACTCTGTTACTCTTCACTTCAGACTACCTCTGCATTCAGCATTTGAATTAAACCATAATGTTATAAAGTGGGACACATTCCCCTTACAAAGAAATGTGCTAAAAATAGAATCTGATGGGAGTCAACCTTTATCCTCATACCAGAGAGGTTTTAGATATCCTAGCATGGAGAAAACTGCTCTATGAGCTCACAGAGCAGCTGTGCTGCACTCTCTATGCTAACTCTTGGAGTGGAAACTTCAGCCAGCAGTGTTTGGCTTTTGCTATTACCTATTGCAGATAGTGTAATGAATTTTCTTATGGGAAACACTCATGAGTAATTCAAGAGAAAAAATTGGGACATACTAACTTCTCACTATAAGCTCTAGATACATTTATCTCCACACTTCAGCCTCATAGAAAACATAAAAATACCTTCTGTATTTAGAGATAGTGTTCCTTGTTTTCTCTTCCTTTTTGGTGTTTGTGTGCATGTGTTTAATTATTGAGAGGATGTGCAAGGAAAATGGCTCTTTGTTTTAAATAATTCGTTCTTTCCTGCTACTTTGTACTGGATGTGTCTGAATAACTTCAAGAGGATTGAGTCTTGGTTTGGGTGGAACAAGCAAACTGGAATAGATTACTTTTGTTTATTATTTGATTAATAGTTAAAGAAAATGTGGCTACATAAGCAGAAATTTCTCTAAATTTCTCTATATCCAGCCCTCCCCTCGTCTCCCAGCCCCTCTCCCCTTTGGGCAGAAGCCAGAGGCAATGCGCTTTCTCTGCTTGGTCTCATGGTGCCACCAGACCCCCTCCCTGCACAGCAGCTGCTGGAGTGGGCAAACTGGGAGCTGCGGCCATAGGAAGAGGCAGTGGCAAACTGCTGGGAGCTGCAGGGAGAGAGGCTGCTTTTGCTGCTGCCTCTCCCTGCAGAGCTAAAGTAGTCCGCTCCCCACCCCTGCAGTTCCCAGCTGTTTGCCACTGCCTCTCCAGACAGGGGTGGGAAAACTTTTTGGCCTGAGGGCCACATCCCCACATCGGGGAATAGAAATTATATGGTGGGCCATGAATGCTCACAAAATTGGGGTTGGAGTGGCTCTGGTTGGGGATGTAGGCTCTGGTGTGGGGCTGGGGATGAGGAGTTTTGGGTGTAGGAGGTGTTCTGGGCTGGGACGAGGGGTTTGGAGGGTGGGAGGAGGATCAGCGCTGGGGTAGAGGGTTGGGGCATGCGGAGAGGCTCAGGGGTGCAGGCTCCGAGTGGCGCTTACCTCAAGCGGCTCCCGGAAACAGTGGCATGTCCCTTCTCCGGCTCCTACATGGAGGCATGGACAGGTGGCTCTGCACACTGCCCCATCCGCAGGCACCGCCCCTGCAGCTCCCATTGGAGTGCTGGAAGGGGCCATTGGATTGCATAGGAGCCAGAGCGGCACCATGCTGTGGCTTCCGGGAGCTGCGTGGTGTGGCCCTAACCCTGTGCCCTGGCTGGAGCGCCGGAGTTGGGCAAGCCCCAGACCCCGCTCCCCAGCGGGAACTTGCGGGCCAGCTTAAAACGGCTTGTGGGTCGTAGTTTGCCCACCCTGAGGTAACACCTGGGAGCTACAGGCAGGGGCCGCTGATGGTAAGAGCTGTTGGGGGGGGGGGGGGGGGGCAGGCGGACAAACCTTTAAATTGTGTTTTCCCCCTCAGCAGGCACCTGTCTCTGGCAGAAGCCCCGAGCCCCACCATCCCACCATAGGGCAGAAGCCTCCCCAAGCTCCACTCCCAGAATGGTAGGCGGAGAATGAGCTGGGCTTGGGGGGCTCCATGAATCGCACTTTAACAGTAAAAGAGCAGCATGCTGCACACGAGCCGTGGTTTGGCCACCCCGTCCTAGAAAGTCACTTGGAAGAAATATTCTGCCCACTTAGAGCCTCATGTTTGAAAATAAATAAGTAACTTTGAAAAGAATTGGAAGCTTTAGCCCTAAAGAGAGTTCTAGAATTTGGTGTATGAAAGTCATTCTGCCTCACAAACACATTTGTCTTGGTTCTTCTTTTTTTAATGGAAAATTTATATTTTGTTAATGGTCAGGAGTTGGCCTCACATGTCATGAGGTTATTCAGTGTTGCTCTCATTGGAACGTTGCTTCCTGAAAACTATTATTAGTGTAGTAGTTGAGAGAGATATGAACAGCTGTTGAGATTTCAGTTTGAGTCACTGGATGGGCGGAACTGGTTGGAATTCCAGAAGCGATAAGTATAAGGAACTAAGGTGGAGCCATTATGGAATTTACTTTGAAAACAGTAACCCAGTGGCTTTCAACCTATTTTTAATTTAATTTTATTTTTTTGGGAGGGAGAGGAGACACGGGAACTCTTACTTCTGCTAGGCTGGCGATTGGAAATCCCTCTGCTAGATCCCAGCTCATGTCATTCTTCCTTGTCCCATTGCAGTTCACTCCATCTCTCCATTTAGCTATCTTCTGTGTTCTTGTTCTTTCTAGCGATCCCCCTCCTTCTTTGCTCTATTGGCTCTTAGGTTTTTCTAATATAACTATTTTTTCTGTTTCTCTTTGGCTTCCTCCCATCTTCCACTCATTGTTTCTCATTCACCAGAAACATATTCTTCGCCCCGTGTGGCCTGGTCTACAAGTCTAGGTTTTTCTTTGGAAAATCACCGTTACTAACACCAGTGCAGCTTCACCAGTAGTACACCCTACATTGGTAGCCTCGATAAGATTTTTGCAGTTATTAGCTTCTACTACTGTATGGTTTTGACTTGCTCTGAGAAGGATTAAATGCAAAATTATTGAGCAACTTCCAAGGAGAGCATTTCATAGTTTCCAGCTTTTTATCATTCTTTTGTTCCTGACTGTAAAATGGAGTACTTGCCTTGGGGTTGTTGTGAGGTTGTTCAGTGCTTTTGAGAACCTTTATGGCACAGAAGTATGAAGTGTTATTACTGTCTAAATACATAGGAACATAAGAATAGCCATTCTGGGCCAGACCTGTGGTCCATCTAGCCCAGTATCCTATTTTCTGACAATGGCCAATGCCAGAGGCTTTAAAGGGAATGAACAGAACAGGGTAATCATCAAGTGATCCTCCCCTGTTGTCCAGTTTCGGCATCTGACAGTCAGAGGCTTCGGGACATCCAGAGCACGGGGTTGCATCTCTGACCATCTTGGCTAATAGCCACTGATGAACCTCTCCTCCATGAACTTGTCTAATTCTTTTTTGGATCCAGGTATAGTTTTGGCCTTCACAACATCCCCTGGCAACGAGTTCCACAAGTTGACTGTCTGTTTTGTGAAGAAGTACTTCCTTTTGTTTGTTTTAAACCTACTGCCTATTAATTTCATTGGGTGACCCCTGGTTCTTGTGTTATGTTATGGGGTAACACTTCCTTATTCACTTTCTCCACACCCATTCATTATTTTGTAGACCTCTATCATATCCCTCTTAGTTGTCTCTTTTCCAATCTGAATTGTCCTAGTCTTTTTAATTTCTCCTCATGAAATCTGTTCCAAAACCCTTAATCATTTTTGCTGCCCTTCTCTGGACCTTTTCCATTTCTAATGTATCTTTTTTTGAGATGGGGTGACCAAAACTACACGCAGTATTCAAGGTGTAGGCATACCATGGATTTATGATATTTGCTGTTTTTATTATCTATCCTTTTCCTAATTGTTCCAAACATTGTGTTAGCTTTTTGACTGTTGCTGAACATTGAGCAGATGTTTTCAGAGAACTATCCACGATGACTCCAAGATCCTTTTTGAGTGGTAACAGCTAATTTCGACCCCATCATTTTATATATATAGTTGGAATTATATTTTCTAATGTGCATTACTTTGCATTTATCAACATTGAATTTCATCTGCCATTTTGTTGCCCAGTCACCTAGTTTCATCTGTTTGGATGCTACAGACATGGCAAATGTTTTCAGCATCCAGAAGGTTAACTAATGGGCAGAAGCCAGGAAATTTAGAGTTACTGCACTCATTTTGTTCTTTACTTACCCTGTTGTGCCTAGCTATTGTAGGGGTTTTACTAGTCAGCGGTTTGGCATGTTCTGTTGTTTAGTATCAATGGGGTGAACTTAAAAAGGAATTTCTCTCTCTCTCTCTCTCTCTCTCTCTCTCTGAGTTCCCATTTTGATCTGTAATAAAGTAATGTACACAGTGTGTTTTTGGTATTTAAGTAAATCTGGCCAGGAAATTACTTTTACCACCAGAATAACCCATTGGAAGTAATACCAGCATGAAAGGGAAACAAAAAGTGATTGGTGAGATAATGTTTTAATGGAAACATTGAACAGGATTTGCCTGGGCCCACACCCATTTTAAATTCCTCATAATGACTGTTTATTCCATTTGTAGTAGTCATGTTATGCATCAAGTACAGTATCCAAAATATAATATATTATAGCACCTCTTTTTGTCTGAGGATCTTAAAGAATTGTAGTTTTTGATGATTTTTGTTGTTTTGCATATAGAAATACTAAAGAAATGTTATTACCTGCCATTCTTCAAAGCATTTTAGAGATACTTAGGAAGCCTCTCAACATCCTGTGAGGTAGATTAACTATTAGAGCCATCTGTAAGATGGCTGAAGTGAGACTCAAAGAAGGTGAGTAGCTTACCCAGAATCACCCGGCAAGTCTATCAGAGTTGGAGTTAGTAATTAGGAAACCCTTCTCCTCCTACTCAGTGCACTAGAATACACCTCTACCCCAATATAACGCTGTCCTTGGGAGCCAAAAAAATTTACCGCGTTATAGGTGAAACCATGTTACCGTATTTTCCGGCGTATAAGACGACTGGGCGTATAAGACGACCCCCAACTTTTCCAGATAAAATATAGAGTTTGGGATATACTCGCCGTATAAGACTACCCCTCTTCCAACGCACACCAAAAAAAAAATTAAAAAAATATCAGATTTGATTTCAATATGGTAATTTTAATTCAAATGCTTATGACATGCAGGTACTTAGCAGGAAAACTGTCACTTATAAACATAAGGCTGTTTGTCATCAAACATGTAAACATAAAACAGTGCAAGTGGATTAAACTTTTCCTAATTCACTCTAAAGCTGAAAGGAAGGATAAGACAATAAACCCATGGGGGCTGCCATGCTGTTTGTTTTCTAAGCTGTCAACCAAACTGGAACTGATGATGATAGGAGGAAGATAACAAACAAGAGAGAGAGAGCAAGTGCCGGGCAAGTCCCTGGCGAGTTAGCAAAGCCCATCATAACTGCAAGCTACGGTATTTTTACAGGTTTTGCTGGCGTGACAGTTTCCCTTTAAAAGCCTTCAAAATCCTCCTGTTCGTCATCTGATATCATAAGTACATCAATGACATCTTGTGATACATTTGTAAGGCAGTCATCGTATGGATCGAATTCCGTATCAGATGGTGTGGTCTCAGCTTCGGCTTCCTCTTCATCTTGCCACAAGTAGTCGTCCTCCATACCATCTAATGAATTTGATATGCCACACTTCTTGAAAGACTTGATTACTGTTTCTGCATCAATATCATTCCAGGCTTTTATGACAAACTTGCACAAAACATCCAACTGTGGAGCACGCATGTTTCCTCCTTTTGTGAATGACTTCGCCGCTAACCATCCATTCATTCCACTGTTCTTGAATGCGATCTTTAAATGGCTTGTTTAGGCACACATCCAGTGGCTGTACCAACGATGTCAATCCTGCAGGAATAACTGCCGCATCTGTGTTTAGTCTTGCAAGCATTTGCTTGGGGCTGGGAGTTAAATGAGCCCTGAACATATCCCACACCAGTAGACTACATTTTTGAATAAGTCCACCTGGTCGCCTGCTCCATACATTATCAAGCCATAGCTTTACCCCTTCTTCATCCAGCCAGCCTTTTTCATTCACATGTACAAAACAACCAACAGGGAACTTGAATTTCGGCATTGTTTTTCTTTTAAAAATAATCATTGGTCTCAGTTTGGCGCCATCAGCTGTGCATCCTAGTACCACTGTAAAACTGGACTTCTCATGTCCTGTTGTTTTAATTAAAATGGTTTTTTCACCTTTTTGGTGGACAGTTTTATTTCCAACCATATCAAAATTCATTGGAGTTTCATCCATATTTCCAATACTACTTAACGCATAGCCATGTTTAGTGCGCTGTTGTATTACGTATTGATGGAAACTATTTACTTTGCTATCAAGATCTGCAGGTAATTTTGGGGCAATTTTCATCTTTTGCCTCAGTACCATATTATGCCTTCCCATGAATCTAGTACACCAGGATACAGTGGCCTTAAATCTGTTGCTGTGATCTGGGTTAGATTTGGCCCACTGAAGTGCAAACAAATGTATTTTATTTCATGTCACTACATAGCCGTTTTGGCGATGCTCATTCACCATGTCTGCTACATGTTTTTCGAGTTCTGGCCAATGTGGAGTGCCTCTTCTTAATGCACACTTACCCCTTGGCATACTCTTTAATGCTTTTTCATTTGTTTTCCAGTCCCGAACCATCTTTTCTGTTACTCCATATTGTCTTGCAGTAGCGCAGTTATTATGTTCCATGGCAAAGTTTACAACTTTAAGTTTGAAACTGGCTTCATATTTCTTTCTTCTTGCTGGTGGAGCCATGATGGGGTTTTGACTGTTGGACATTTGTATACTGTACTGTATGTACTGGTGCTATACTGTATGAACAGGTACAGATACTGGTGCTGTACTGTATGTGGTACCCAGTATACAACAACCAGCCAATCACGGCAAGCGATGTACCTTACCGGCGATTGGCTGGTTGTTGTATACAAAGCCTGCTTGGATTGGTCAGCTCTCCCTGCCTGCCCAGCCCTCCCTGTCTCCAAGACTATCAGAGCGGTAGCGCAAACACGCCTCTTTCACCCGTCTGGCCCGCCCTTGTATCCTATTACCTCCTTCGCTGCCTCTCAGATCTCGCACATGTGCGCCTGCGCCGCTTCACTGCAGTCCTCAGGAGCGAGATCTGAGAGGCAGAGAAGGAGGTACGGTAATAGGATACAAGGGCGGGCCAGACGGGTGAAAGAGGTGTGTTTTTCTGGGCACAGCGCCGCTCTATCTTTTTTCCATACCCCGGGCGTCCCGGATGCCTGCAGCTTGCTCCGCCCTTCACTTACACCTTCCCGGTGAGGCGCCCCCTCACCTCGTCATCGGGCGGGGATGCGGCCGCAGCTGTTTTTGAGCTCCCTCCACCATATGCAGCGACCGCAGATTCTCCAGTCCGGCTCGGAAGTTTCAGCACCCGCCCTATAAGACGACACCCGGCGTATAAGACGACCCCCGACTTTTGAGAAGATTTTCCTGGGTTAAAAAGTAGTCTTATACGCCAGAAAATACAGTATATCAAACTTGCTTTGATCCGACGGAGCACTCAGCCCCGCCCCTCCAGAGCACTGCTTGACCGCGTTATATCCAAATTCATGTTATATCGGGTGGCGTTATATCGGGGTAGAGGTGTACTCCGCCCTGTGAGAATCTTTTAGGCTGAAAACATTAGGTTTTAGATTTCCCCTCTCTTTCCCCCCCTGGCTTTCTGGGCAAAGTTGCATTTAGACTAACACCACCTGAGTGGCTGTCCCACAAACAAACCATTTTGGTGTAGGTAGGGCTCTCAAACAGTCACAGTTTTAAATGAAGGAGACAAAATAATTGTTTTAATTTCAATGTTACACTGGAACATAGTACAAACATCCTCCCCTCCCTCCTCCTCTCTTCCCCCCCCTATTCCCCATACACTAGTCTCTTCAAATTTGGTCAGACACCAAAGAATTGCTTTGTTGTTAAGCCATGTCCCAAGTTTCCAGGCTGACGTGCATAGTAGTATGATCTCAGTGAACAGAAATCTGTTACTAGTGTGGAATGACCAAAACATTTTGTATGCCCACCCAAAAAATTCTAAGGCTGACAGTCCTGTTATTGTGGTGCTCACCACTGTGGTATCTGTGCTCCACAAATGAATTTGGCCGGTGGATCCACTCCTAACCTGTCCTATCCTTAACCTCCCTTCCACATGACTGCAGAGAGCCAGCATGGCGAAGAATTCAGTTTCATAGCTTCACCTACCTTAGCCCCTCACAAAAATTTTGCAGCATTTATGGCCCACCACAGTTTTGCTGGGATGTGAGAATTTGCTTGTAGGATTCATTTTAATGCAGTTTTTAAAGTGAATGAGAATTGTCAGATCTGTTGCAAAAGTCTGGAGTTCCTTATTTAGTCATCACTTTGTCCATTGGGGCACAGATGAAGAGAGGGGGAAGTACAAATCAAATCAGAGGATGTGGTATATCTAGGATTGGTTCATTAAACATGGAATAGCTCTTTAGGGTAGGGAGTAACTCCTTCATATTTTATGTAGAACTGCTTCAAAATGTGCAAGTCTCACTACAGCTTCCTGTGACTGAAGGAAATGAAAGGCCTGTCTGCAATATAAATTAAATATGACTTTAAATTTGTGTTAAAGGATGGTTTTAAAAGTGGTGATAAGAACCATACAAATCCCTATAAATAAACCTATTCCATATCACAGTGTAGATTAATAGGATAACCACAGGATAGTACTGGATTTTTTCTTATCGTTCTTTGTATCTGACATGGTTCCTAGAAAGGAGGCGGTGATTTCTCACTCCCCACCACCTGGAGCAATATTGTCCCTTCTGCATCAGATCCCACTGGAAAATACTATAGGATCTGCCCCAAACTACATGAATATTAGGAGTCTAGAACCATCTGTGTAGAAGCCCTGTGCTGGGGGTTCTGGCCTCTGGCATCATGGTTCCATTCGAGTTGCTCATTCAGACTCCCCTGTACTGGGGGAGGAAGCAAAGGGTTCTGTTGAAGAGATAATATAGTCCCAGATTGTGTTTCTCTCCTGTTGAAATGTCACAGAACCAGAGAGCGGAAGAAGTCAGGGCTCCATGGAAAGGTCTCTTTGGGGTCCATTGGGAAAGGCAGAGTGTATGTATGACTCTGTTTTTGTTTTCCCAGCCTTCTTCTCCCCTCTTTCTCCCCCCGCCCGCCGACCCAATCTTGCAGTATTTATTCATATGAGCATTCCTATGGACTTCATAAGAATATGGGCTGCAGGGTCAGATCCTCAAGTCATGTTGTTATGAGTTATACTTCAGGATTTGAAATTGGATTGTTAGGTGTGGCTTAAATCTTATTTATCACAGCATTAGCTGACTGTTGCATTAGATTAGTAATAGCTACTCAGAAGCAATTTACTTTTTCATTGTCACATCCCTTGGCAATTTATTTTAGGACCATATCTGGTCTTCCCACATGTCTTCCCTGAATCTGTCAATAGAAAGAATAGCTATTATTTCCATTGTACAGATATTTGTATAATCTCTATGTAATCACCAGGTACAACAAATATTCAGTATCTCACAATTTTATGAAATTATACCGAACTAAAAATTAATATTTAAATGTGGTGTTGCAGCATTAATTGAGCTATGTGATTTCCTGGACAATTTGTTTGACAATATTTGTTCTAATATTAAAAGTAGGTATGATGTGGTCCCAGATTAATATAAAGTTTCTGAGTTTTGCTTTATATTCAGTTTTAAAACAATTGCTTTGTGGGGAAGAGCTTTTTACTACGGTGTGCATGTTCTTGTTTTAGTTGCGGCTAGATTATTGCATCTTAATTTGACTGTAATAGCCCATGTTCCAACAAGTGCTTATTGACTGTAAACTTCTCCTCCATGTTTAAGACTTTTGAATGGCTTTGCATATGTCTTTTTTTTTTCTTTTCTTCCTTCCAACATATTTTCCAACTTGTCCTTTAAATTGTACACAGGCCTGCTATTTGTGTGACAGGGGAACTGGAGCTGTCTGTAATTGTGCTGCTTCTATGGAGTAACTTTTTTTTTTTTTTTTTAACAGTTTCCCAGTCTGTCTGTAGTTAAAAGTAAACCTTTAAAAAGTTCCCTTTCTTAATTATTTTTAATTGTATTGTAGAAAGCTACAAAATGGTGCTTGTGTATGGGGCACCTTGTATAAATACAAAATTGTTCTTTCATAGATGAAGATAACTCACTCATATTAGATTGCTTGGCGTCCAAGTCAGTGTCTGTTGGCTGTCTAGGGGTACTTGACATCTGAGAGAAGGAAGTGAGTAGTTCTTTTCTTGGTCCAAAAAGACACCAATCACACAAGTGGGGAAATGACCTTACATGGAAAAATCTAAAAGAAACAACCAAAAAAATCACAGCATTGTGAAAATCCTGGGGTGCAGATTTGACTTTCACCTCAGGTAGCGCCAACCCAAAGCAGTCCTTTCTTCAGTTACTGGGGAAATGACTTCACAAGGCTGAATTCTTTAAATATATATTTTCCAGTGTCTTAAACATGTACATTTTCCATACATCTCGGTTATAAAAGCTCCCCTCCCGCAGCGCAGGTATGTTTGTTGTAGCTGAAGCAAAGGAAGCCTGTGGACGTTAATGATAACAGAACTTCTGTTCCAGTACTTCTTATTAATGGCTTTTAAATTATAGGCTTGTGGCTTTTTTCCTCTTCTACATATACAAGGGTACAGAACATAGCCCTGGAGTTGCTGTGCCACCTTTCTATGGTCTGAGCTCACACTTGTTGCTGCCTCAGTAACCCCACAAAGACTTTCAGGTGTCCTGGGGCTACACCCTGCCTTGGGCCTTGTTTACTGATATAAAGTTCAAAAGGAAAACAAAACTTCTGGCTGAGGCTTTTCCTTCAGCCAGTTTGTTCTCTGATTTAGCTGTATTGTCTCCTGTGTAGGCATCCTGGCCTTCCAGCCTGGTCCCTCTAGACAAAATACCATCCCTTCTAGGGACCACTGTCCTTAGTAAGCACACAGCTGTCACCCCAGTCTCCAACAGACTTCCTGAGTGTCTGCCTTCTCAAACTTCAGACACTTCTCAGCCTACTTTGCTCAGTTTTTCCTCTCAGGCCCTTCTGGGCTGTTTGAGGCTCTCCCTTGCCCTTATTATCCAGGTGTTCCTGGAGTCTGTCTTCTCCTTCTGGAGAGGCCCCAAGGCTGCCTCCTTCCCTCTGCTTCTTCATAGCCCTCTCTAGTCTACCTCCAGAGGCTTGATTTAGCCATGTGACCTGCCTGTCAGGTAACATTCATTCTCTCCACCTGTGGAGGCGATTGTTTCACAGGTAGAGCTGGGATCCATCTCCCATAAAGCTCCCAGTCACTCTGGTCTGTAGTGGAATTTTGCCAGTCAGACATGCTAATATACTGTTTCTGCACTCTTAGGTTGGATCAGTGTGCAAAACCTAACCTTTAAAATATCTGTTACAAGCAAATATGTATTTTCAGTTGCAGTTCAGTGTGGATATATCTACTTTTTACTTTGGGTACATTTTTATGCTTGGATGGGGAAAGAAGCTCATTGAATAAATGACTTGGAGGGTGGTGTTATGCTATATGTAAATATGTTAGACTGTATTTCAGCACTCTCACAGTCTAGCAACCAGTAGATCATCCACAAAGATCCAGTAGTTTGATTCCGAAATAAAGAATTTGCTTCTGTATTTAATGAAAGGGGAAATATGACTGGAACTGAAGTTAACATTTTTATACTTGTGTTCTATTAATTGATCTATATCTATTCTGCAGGTCTGTATATATATAAATACTCTTCTTTTGGTTTGGGAATGCATACTAAATGTTTCATTGAAAGTTAATAATGTATATAGATATTAAATGCAGAATTCTATAGATTTCATTTTTAATGGAAAATTTTAAAAAGGCATTTATATTTCAGATCTATTCCAGACACCTGGATAAAAACATTGGGCCAAATTCAGGTATCAGTAATGCATAGGAGACCTTTTAGAAAGATGATCTCCTTGGCTTCTCTTTTTTTCAAAATTTCAAAAATGTCAGATCAAGTCATAAATATTTAATTGTTTCCACAGATCCATTTTTTGAACTTCAAGCACAAATTAAACAAATGAAGCTAGAAATTCTATTTTCCGTCTGTGCTTACGTGCTGCAGTTATGTTGCTAGTGCTGCAGATATAAAGTTCTAATATTGAGCAAAATTTTTATGGGAGACTTAAAAAAAATCATGAAATCAGGAGAGTGTAATGCAAAATAGAGACACAATGTTAACCACAACAATGCAAGCACTTAGCAACAGTAAGAAGAGTGGTGGAAGTGCCTTCCACTTTCTTCATCAGGTATAACGAAGGAAGGACATATACTCAGAATAACATGTTTGTCCCCCACTTCCTACTTTTGGTTGGCTGCCAACCACATAGAAATGTTATCTGTAGAGATTAGTTGCTCAGGACATAACTACTAATGAGATGTTGAAATAGGGTGACGAATTTAGTGTTACTTGGAAAATAGCTACTCAGTGCAGTGTCAGAGTCCAGGCAGGTCAATGACTTTCACACATTTGTATCCATGGCAAAGGGTGGGGGCAGGAAAAGGGAGGGGAAATGGGTTACTAATGAGAAAAACTACCAGTTTGGAGCATTTTCTTGATATGCAACTGTTGCTAAATAAATTAAATGCAATTAAATGAATAACCATAATTTAAAGCTCAGTAGAATAGAATGAAGCAAATATATGCCAGGCTAACCTATTTGCATTGATTGTGCAGGTTTACATATACAATATCCTCTCAAGTTTCAGAGTAACAGCCGTGTTAGTCTGTATCCGCAAAAAGAAGAACAGGAGTACTTGTGGCACCTTAGAGACTAACAGATTTGTTAGAGCATAAGCTTTCGTGGACTACAGCCCACTTCTTCGGATGCATATAGAATGGAACATATATTGAGGAGATATATATACACACATACAGAGAGCATAAACAGGTGGGAGTTGTCTTACCAACTCTGAGAGGCCAATTAATTAAGAGAAAAAAAACTTTTATGCTCTCTGTATGTGTGTGTATATATATCTCCTCAATATATGTTCCATTCTATATGCATCCGAAGAAGTGGGCTGTAGTCCACGAAAGCTTATGCTCTAATAAATTTGTTAGTCTTTAAGGTGCCACAAGTACTCCTGTTCTTCTTTTTGCGAATATCCTCTCAATGAGGTGATGTTCATGGGATTTTTCAAATGACACACATTCAGTCATAAAGATGACAGGCTGTAGTTTTGCACATCACAGGTCACTGAAAACTTAACTTAGTGGTCTGTTAGCCAGTGATTATGGAGCAATGATTTATTGAAAGGGCTGTCAGCAGAAGTACAGGCCTTGCTGACCTGCACAAGATCTGTTACTCACTGTGACCTATTCTGGGGCCTTTGCAAGTACATTGTTCATTGAATGCTGTGAAGGATCTCGTCAAGCTTTATGTGGTAATTAATTCTGACATAGCTAATACCTGAAATGCAGGCATGGCAGTCATGTGTCGAAGACATGGATTACTAGCAGTGAATGTGTTTGTGCACAATGAGTTGGTCGCTTTGCTTAGAGGGAAAAGGAAGACCTCTAAGAATCCTACAAACATAGCTGACTTGTCTCATGATGAAATATTGTATTAACTTGCCATGGTTCCCTTTTGTTAATTGAAGATTTGCACATTTAATTAAAAACCAATAGACAATTACTCATTAAAAAACAAAAGACTACACAGTCTGACAGTACACACATTATAGGTTGATTAAATTAACAGCAACTAGTGACAAGAGCCTAGCCTCCTTTACAGGTCTTTCAGTAGGGAATTCTGATAGGAACGCATTAACATTGTCCTCCAGTTAAAAACAAATCAACCAAAAAAAACCAAAAACCTCAAAACAGGAAGTTGGTGTTAAACTGGGTATAATGTTAGATTAAATAACACAGATGGGATATATTACATACTACTGTTGCTGCTAGTTGATTTTAATAAGACAACCAGACTGACAATCAATGACAGTGAAATAAGGCTTGGAGAAGAAAACATCTAAGCAGGAAAAATCTGCAAGAACATTGGGAAACTTGGTAGCTTAAGACCACACACATTCTCACCATTCCCATTAGACAGCGATTCCTCCAGCAGCCTAAACATCTCACTTCCATTCTTTTGGCAAAAGAAGTGCAAAGCCCACAAATGTTGGCTTCCAGTTAAAAGTGATACCTCCAAGAACTTCTGTTTCCTTATCACCTTCCTATTACCAAGAAGTCGAAGGCAGAGTTTGAGGTGAAGTAATTTTAGCTGTTAGCATTCTCTTGGCCAGAAACAGCTGAATGGATTGCTGAGTAAATTTCTACAGTCCAATAAATCTTGAAATCTAGTAAGCCCCAAAAAAGCAAGCTGTCACCTTGTGACCAGTTCCTTTATTTATAGTCTTCCCCTCTCCATTTTTAATAGCGCCTTGTTTCTTAAACTTGGGTGTGTGACCTTGAACTTGTACATTTCAATCTGTGCCTGAAACCCCCTTGAATGTGAATGCAGTGCCAGAGAGTAGCCAGATCTGCAGTTGTCTAAAATAACTTCCAACTGCGGGCTTGGAGTATGCACACATTATTCTTCATAATATAAATCTGGCTGCTGGTTTACCCTGAGTATTGCTACATAACACAGGCAGCCAGAGATTCCTTTCCCCTAGCTTCTGGTAGATTAGGTAGACCTTGCTGGAAAGTGTTAGTTCTGGCTGTCTGTCCTGATGGCAGTGTTTCAAATAAGTGGAAAACTAATGGGAAGGAGTGCTCACACCGCTGTTGGTGGTGTGTTGATTGAGTCTGCTTGGATACCAAACCTGACTTTTTCAAATATGCAGCTTTTATTGGAAATTTGGTCCCATTCAGCCATATATTTGTAGTGCTTGATTATGCCATAGAAAGGAGAGTGATGAGCCTGTCCCTTTAATTTTTTGTTGCTTTTTTTCAGTTCCTGACTCTGTTGCACACTACTCAGAGATGTGACTCCCTCCTTCCGCCTCCCTGCTCCCTTTTTTTGTCTTTTGCTGTTACTTTTGGTCTTTTGATGTGACTATGATCAGAGCTGGTTAGATGGAATGGTGTATTCAGTTTTTAGAAATCTTTTTGAGCAGTAGCCAGCTGTAACAGCCTTGTCTCCAAATCTTTCTGCCATGTACATACACATCACATTTAAATAAGTATCCTATATCTAGACAATGTTGTACAGTGACTTCCACTTTGAAAACTGGCAAGCCACACACTCAAATAGCTGTTCTTTTGTCCACAGTCATCTGTTTTGGTCTAGTCTCATTTTGGAATGCTTGCTGAAATTGAACAAGGAGAGAATCTTCTTATACATGCCTTTCTCTGCTTATGTACTTTCCACTTGTATTTTAACTTTCAGTCCCATGTGCAAGTATTATCTTCTCAATTGCATTTTCTTCTTCCTTGACATATTAAACCAGGGGTCGGCAACGTTTGGCATGCGGCTCGCCAGGGTAAGCACCCTGGCGGGCCGGGCCAGTTTTATTTACCTGCTGACGCGGCAGGTTCGGCTGATCACGGCCCCCACTGGCTGCGGTTCGCCGTCCCGGGCCAATGGGGGCGGCGAGAAGCGGCGCGGGCGAGCGATGTGCTGGTGCTTACCCTGGCGAGCCGCGTGCCGAACGTTGCCGACCCCTGTGTTAAACACTTGGGAACTGTAGATGATAAACTTAACAAATACAGGGTTTCTACCACCAATATCTACCTGCTTGATGGAAACTGGTTGTGCTACAGGAGATGTATTTCATGTAATTTCACAATATGGATCTGAGATGATTTGCTGCACTTTGTATTCTGTTCTTATTATAAGCATTAAAAGTTGACAGATTGCTTTCAGTTTAGTTAATTTATGGGAAATCAGCTACTCAGGCTGTTTATGTTCGGTGGCACAAGGACTCTGAGTGAATTTACAAGATTATTAAAATGTTATTCAGTAAATTCCATATAAGATGTTTCTGTCAAGGAGTCCTGATTGAATAAGTCCCCTATTATCTGAGTCTTGATTAATTGGCATTTTCCAGTTTAATAAAAAGAAAATGTTCTTTAAATGTCTTCTAGTATTTTATTACTTTTTTAAAGTTGTACTTAATGTATGTAAAATATGAGACTATTATATTGGCATAAAGGATGACTTAACTTGATTTGCCAGAGTGCATATCTAAATCCATGATAGCGGAATTTAAATTACATGGTTTTTGCATATATAATAATGTGGGTTTTCAGATTGTGCATTCATTTTACCTGAAGGTAAAAGCCACTTCTGTGACTTCTGCTTTTGTCATAGGTATTATATATTTTGGTGTGTGCGTGTGAACATTGTCCCCTCAATGTTGAGTCAAATGGGTGTTCTTTAGCTTGTGATTGTCAATTCTGGTGGGATTCTTTTTCTTCTAAAATATTATTTTTCAGCTTTCTTAGTGTGGTCCCCAAAACACTCTCTCCCCCCCCACCCACCCCATTCCTTTGTTCCATGAAAAGTGTTACAGTCCTGGATCCCTTCATGCATGTATCCGACAAAGTGGGCATTCACCCACGAAAGGTTATGCTCCAATACATCCTATTAGTCTTAAAGGTGCCACAGGACTCTGTTGCTTTTTACAGCTCCAGACTAACACGGCTACCCCTCTGATACTAGTCCTGGATCAGCTTGCTCTGTAATAACTAAACACCCACAGGCACATCGTCTTTGTGGTGTTTGTTACAGTTCACTGCTTTGTGTGGTGTTGCAATGTAGATCCTCGTATTGTTCTGTAGCCTAACTCTCCATGCCAGAGATAAAATAAATCAGGGCAAATATGATAACTAAGGATAAGACTGCTTGACAGCTCTCTCACTTCCTGAGAAGTGAAGCAATAATGCTGAGTGGGAGGATTTTATAGTAGGCTGGGGAAGAGGAGATGTGTAATAAGCACTGATATGGGAGTTGTTTCCTCATTATAAATACTTTACAGTCGGTTAACACAAATAGGATAAACAAGAGTGATCAAGTCTGCCTGCATACTGGGTTGCCACACCTTTTGTGTTGGCTGCTGCTTCTTATGGAACTAAACTGCCACATGCCTGGGCTCTGAGAAGGAATGATGTGTCAGAGCACCAGTTCAGGAGCTCAAGTACTTCTTTTCTTTGATGTTCATAGCTAAAAGGAAGGATGTAGCTCTTAGGGTATGTCTACATTGGCAATTATAGAGCTGCTCAGAGAGCGCTGAAGGGAAACCACTGTTGTGTGTTCACACTGTTAGCTGCCTGTACAATAGCATGTTCACACTTGTGGCACTTGCAGTGGCATTCGGAGCGGTGCACTCTGGGCAGCTATCCCACAAAGTACCTCTTTCTCTTCTGCCGCTAAGACTTGTGGGAAGGCAGAGGGGGTCATGGGTCATCCTGGGTCCAGTGCCAATGCCCCGTGATGCATTGCTTTGCATCCCAGCAATCTCAGTGCTTCCGTCTGAATTTGGTACCATCTTTCAATGGTTTGTGTTCTGCGCGCCCTGCCTCTTTCAGGCTGCGGGAATGGATCCCGAACTGCTGACCAATATGCTGCTCGCTCTGACCAACACGTCATGAGTGGCAGTGGAGTTATTCCTTAAACTACAAAGGCAAGAGGAGTGTGACATTGATCTTGCCACATGAAGTAGCTACAACATGAGATTGCTTGTGGCATTCACGGAGATGCTGACTACAGTGGAACGCCACTTTGGGCTTGGGAAACCAGCACTGGGTGGTGGGATCACATCGTCATACATGTCTGGGATGACAAGCAGTGGCTGCAGAACTTTTAGATGAGGAAAGCCGCATTCATGAGACGGTGTGATGAGCTTGCCCCAGCCCTGCGGTGCAAGGACACGAGAATAAGCTGCCCTGTCTCTGGAGAAGCACATGGCGATTGCACTGTGGAAGCTGGCTACTCCAGACTACTACCGATCGGTCACTAACGAGTTCAGAGTGGGAAAGTCTACCATTGGAGTCATGCTGATGGAAGCCTGCAGAGCCATTAATCGCATCCTGCTCCGAAAGACTGTGACTCTGGGCAACGTGCATGCGATTGTGGATGGCTTTGCACAAATGGGCTTCCCTAACTGCAGAGGGGCAATAGATGGCACGCACATTCCAATTCTGGCACCAGACCACCTAGCCACCGAGTACGTTAGTCGGAAGGGGTATTTCTCTATGGTTCTCCAGGCACTTGTGGATCACCGTAGGCATTACATGGACATTAACGCAGGCTGGTCTGGAAAGGTGCATGATGCAAGCATCTTTTGGAACACTGGCCTGGTCAGGAAGCCCCAAGCAGGGACTTTCTTCCTGGACCAGAAGATCAACAGCTGAACAAGTGAAGAATGACTGTTGAGTGTGCTTTTGGCCGCTTAATGGCCTGCTGGCGCTGCCTATATGGGAGGCTGGACCTGGCCGATGACAATATTCTTATGCTTATAGCCACGTGCTGTACACTCCATAATATTTGTGAAGGGAAGGGTGAAAGCTTCACTCAGGGCTGGACCGCAGAAGCTCAGCGCATGGAGGCTGAGTTTGAACAGCCAGCAACCAGGGCTATTAGCGGGTTGCAGCGTGGGGCCATAAGGATCAGGGATGCCTTGAGGCAGCAATTTGAAGCTGAAAGCCACTAATATTTGCTGCTATGCTCGAGATTGCAGTGCTTGTAATGCTAGGAGGTGGCTGGTGCACATGATGCAATAAGGGGGTTTAACATAATTGCATGTTGCTTTGCAGTGCTCTTTTTGCTTTTACTTAATAGAATAAACGTTGCTTTCAAACCAACACAATTCTTTTATTAAAAGATAACAACCGGATGAGAGAGTCAAATGACAAAAATACATCAGCAGGGAGGGGGATGGGGGAAGGGAAGGTCTCCAGAGGAGGAGGGGTCCTGGGACGGCTACAGATTTGTCTGTCCAGGGATCATACCCAACATTCTCCTTTGGAGTACAATGCAGAAGGTGCTGTACTTCAGCAGGGCCAAACTGCAGAGGGATGGCTGTTGAGTGCAGTGAGTATTGGGAGTCCACACTGCTGGACTGTGAGGAGGGAGGAGTGGAATGCTGTGGGTAGAGAGTGGAGCCAGGAGGTTGATGATAGTGTGTTGGCTATGTGTGTGTGTGTGTGTGTGTGGGAGGGGGCGCATGGGAAAGAGTTTTGTGACAGCAGCTGCAGGGGAGGGCGGGCGCGGAGCTGCTCGGTTCGAAGAGCTAATATTGCCTAGAGCATGTCCACTTGGCGCTCTATAACGTTTAAGAGCTGCTCCGTGGCTTCTTTCTGCTGTGTCGCGTTCTCCTTTTGGTTCCTCTTCTCACTGTCCTGCCACTCCTTCAATTCCTATTTCTCAGCAGCAGAATGCATCCTAACATCATGCAGAAAGTCCTCCTTAGTTCCTCATGTCCGTTTTCTAATTCTGAGCAGCCGTTCTGCTGCCGATAAGGGAGGCTGGCCTCCCAAGGTCATCTCTGTGAAGTTCAAACACAACATTTTACAAAAGCAGTATTGTTTGCAACACAGACAACACTGATTCAGTGCTTTAAAACACAACCAATACTCTCACACCTGTCACCTAGTGGCTGACCCCAGGCAAGCACACATGAGCCACAAGACCCCCAAAATGGTGAGTATCAGCAGGGGCAGGGTAAATCACTCTTCCTGGACCCTGCTGTACACTGGGCATGTGGCTCTTGGGGCAAGCCAGCACTGTAGGGGGGCCTTGATAATCATTCCTGTCCCCACACTTTCCACAGGATATAATCATTATGGAAGATATCTCGCTGCTGAGGGTCAGCAGAGAATCAAGGGAGGGTCTTCTCCAAGCCTGTGGCTTCTGCCCTGGCCCCATACTGCTCGCCTGAGTGCAGTAGTGATGTTGTCTCTCCTTCCCCCCCTCCCCCTCCCAATGTCGGCACAGTGGTGCGGTAAAGTTACCATTAACAGGACAAGGAACAAAACAGCTCTCCCGAGGAACCTGTGGCAGCAGATTGCCCAGTATCTCCAAGAGAGTTTCCTGGAGATCTGTGAGGGAGATTCCCATGAAACGAGGGAGTCTATCAACAGCCTGTTCCACTGCTCAGAATAGGCATGCGGTGGGAGATAAGCCTGCTTTCTGCAACCCTTCTGCTCCCAACAAATCGCTTCAGCAATTCTCAAAATCATATCCACTTCCCAGGGGCCTCCTTTCCCGTTTGCACTTCTCCAAGATTCGACTGCTGTGACTGGTTCGGCTCCTCTGGGGTAGAAAAGAGCTCCTGACTGCATGCATCTCTGGCCTCCAAGACATCTTCTGCCTCTGGGTCCCCCTCCCCCTCTTTGTCCAAGATTTCCTCCTGCTGCCTTGGTCCACTCTCGACTGGCATGTGAGCGATGGAAGTATCCACAGTGGCCTTCGCAATGGAGGTGAGGTCGCCGCTGAGTATCACGCCCAGCTTTTTGTAGAATTGGCAGCTCATGGGTGCAGCACCGGAGCAGCGGTTTGCCTCCCACGCCTTGTGATAGGCGTTCCGCAGCTCCTTCACTCCTGCACTGCAGTGTGTCCCGGTCATAGCCCCTTTCTGTCATGCATCTTGAAATCTGTCTGTAGGTATCATAATTCCTACAGCTGGAGCGCAGTTGAGACTACACAACCTCCTCTCCCCAAATGCTGATGAGGTCCAGCAGCTCAGCATTGCTCCAAGAGGGGGATTGCCTGGTGAGTGGAGCAGGAATGGCCACCTGGAAAGATGCGTTGAGACCACTGTACGCATCACCGAGCAAACAGGAAGGGGACTTTCAAATTTGCAGAAGAATGTACAGAGTGGGGATGATGGTTGGTCACCTAAGGGCAGGGCACTAGAGTTCAAACCGATGACCAGAGAGGTGAGAACAGGCATTGTGGGACACCTCCCGGAGGCCAATTGCAGCGCTGTATCGCCACGGTGTCTGCACTAGCACCGAAGCGCAGTAGCCCCGGTGCAGAAAGCTCTACGCCTCTCATCGAGGTGGTTTTTTTAGAGCGCCTCAACTGCACAGTTTCTGTGCACTAAGTCGCTTGGCAGTGTGTACATCTCAGGAGTTACAGTGCAGAAACCTGCTTTACTGCGCAGAAACTTGCCAGTGTAGACAAGGCCTATGTCTTTGAAATGCTAATTCTGCAGTCAGTTTTTTAGTCCTGACCTTTCTCTCTAACTTCATTCAAGTTGGTTTTTTAACTAGTAGCTCCCGTTAGAAATCATACTTGCCCGATTTTCCTATATTTATATTAACATGATGATGTGCTGAGTGCCCTCAACTCCCTTTTGGCTTTTGCATGAATTGATGTTGCTCAGGACCACAGACATATTGAAAAGGAGCTGAAGTCCAAAGTAAAGGACTTGAATATTTGCTTTTTGTAACTAGCATAAACTTACTCCTTATGGCATTAAGATGTTTCTTTCATCAATATCCAACTGTGTCTCTGACTTCTTATACACTATGAAAACTAGACCACTTAACTAACAGTCAGTGAACCCTTTTTCAGTAGAGTTAAAAAACATATTGATTAAAAAAAAAATGCCTCCATTCTGCAACCTCCACAATTCAGAATGAGGTGTGCAATTAAGTTTTTTGCACTTGTTCGCTATATGGTGCTTTAAACAGGATGAGGCCAAACCAAACGGTGTCACATGAGCAAAGCTGCAGCAGTAGAAGGGCAGACCTTTGTTTTGTGAATGTATACAGGTTTTGCATACCATTTCCATTAAGTTCCAGATTGCCCTAAATGATGGTGATTCTAAATTTATTTCCCTGTTGAAGATGCCTCCTCTTTCTTTGTAAGGGCAGAAATATATAAATTTTCTTGTAAACTACTCAGTGTGAGCACTGTTGGAAGCCATGCATCATTGATCACTCATTTGTGTAGCCAGGAGAATAAATTAAAGGAACAGAGGCAGCAACAGTAGTACATGGAGTGCTGCTTTTACAATAGCTTCCATTGAACTTAGAATTAGAATGTCTATCTTCCAAGAAGGAAATTGTTAGCGACTGTGGAAACAAAGTGAAAACTGAACTGTAACTAATTCAGGAAGCTCCAGTCTAGGGCCTAGAAACTGGGTATCTCTGCCCATTGCTACAGAACACAATCACAAAAGGGAGACACTTGAAGAGAAGAAAAATGATTATAGGCCTTGAGAGCAGTAGTAGCTAGCCTACCAAGACAATGAACTACAGAGAGAAATTAAGTGTGTAAGAAGAGGCATCTTATGAAGGAAACTTGGAGTAGCGGCACTATCGTTTTTTTTGGGTCTCCCTTACCTCCTGAGTAAATGACACATTTTTTGTTTAAAATTAATCTTTGTAACCTTTTTACATGTTTCTCACTGTACTTACTGCTTGTTACTCTGTTACCTTCCTTTATCCTCCAAAAACTATAAAGGAAAAAAAGGAAAAATGTGGATATAAAATCAGAAGGAAAAAAGTGGCTTGAAGATTTTTTTTTTTTTTTTTTTGTAGTAGCAGTAGTAGTTCTTTATACCAGCTCCCTCTGTGTCTCCTCTCTTGTGACTGAGCGCGCTGTTTTTAATGTTTAGACATGCAGGAATACTTTATCCCTCCCCTAATTGGAATCTGAGATTGTCTACACTATGGAAACTGTACCAATGTAGCTATGGTGCCATAGTCGTTCCGATATAACTACATGGTATAGACTCAGCCTACACTGACAGAAGAGGTTTTCCATTGCTGTTGTAACACCACCTTCCCAAATGATAGTAGCTAGTTCGATGGAAGCATTCTTCTGTTGAATTAGCTACATTTATACTGGGGGGTTAAGTCTGCACAGATATAGCGCTATGGGGTGTGAATTTTTCATACCTCTGACCGGTATAGATGTGTTGGCCAAATTTAAAGGTAGACCAAGCCTAAGGGCCTGAGACTGCAGTCAATTCCCACAGGCTGAATGTACAAGGACGCACTGGGAGACCCAGAGCTGATGCTAAATGTTTTGAGGATGTTTTAGAAAACAACAGTAGTGGTGTGGCAACTTTAACATGGATTAGCAATTGGGAGTCTCACAGAAGAAGTTAAGTAGGAAGAAGTTCAAGACTGTGGAAAAATACATTGAACTTTGGATCTTCATCTCCTATTGAACTGTGAATATCCAGGGTCAACTTGAGCTAGAGTGGCCCTCAGAAAACCAAAATGTCATAACTTGTGAAATTCTAAACTTCCCAGGTTTTGTGTATGTGTACATACAAATTAAATGATAAATTATTTAAATAGCCCTGCTGCAACATTACAAGCGTAATGGGTGCATAAAGAGAAAAGCTTTATGGCTTAAAAGAGGGTTTTAAAATATGTGGCTTACAATTTAATTCTAGTTAAACATTCATAAATTGGTTGAGCATGTATTCTACACTTCATTTCGAAGGATGGAGAATGGAATAAAAGATTAACTGCTTGAATGGGCAAATCAAATAAGAGTCAAAGTCCCAGGCTGCTACTTCCTAAATGAGTGAGGCTTAATGCTGTCATGAGGATCTACTTTGTTTGAACTTCACTAATATATTCAAATACCCATTCGTTTTTATTGCCTTGCACGTTATAAACATTTCTGTTAAAAACTGGACCTAAAATGCACCAATATTGAACTGAGACAAATATACAGATTTTAAAATATTTGAAATAATTCCTACATTAGAACTGTACTTTTTCTATGCTAATTTGGGACTGTGACAGGGATTCACTTTTTACATTAGTATTTTGAACTAATGTTTTCAAATTGTTGCAGATACCTGTGTGTGTGTTCATAAAAGACATTCATTTATAACTTGTATGGTGAGTTAGTGGAAGCAGGGATGGAGATGGAAGGAAAGGAAAAGAGACAGACGGCCACAAAGACTTACTTTGCCATCAACATTTATTTCAAAATTGTCTTTTTTCCTTCTCCTTCTCCCTACCCTTCCCCACCAAAAGCAACAACCCAACCAAAACCCAACTATTACCTCGATAACCTGTCTGTGATGCCCCTCCCCCACCCTTCCCCCAAGGTCTGCTCTAGAACAATGCTGTTCCTATGTACGGTAGGAGGATTGAACTCAATGGTGGAAGTCTTGGGTTGTGCTGTAACAATGCAACATGTCAGTGCTTGGTAGTTTGCAGTAAGAGTCACGAAGTCTGGATCTGAACTGTCCCAAAGTTCAGAAATATCTGGTATAGTTGATTAAAAAAAATAAAAAGTGAAAAACTGGAAGGAGAATTAGTATCAGAACTTCAGGAACAGGCTCTGCAAATGAAGAAATTGCAACCTCAGTACATGGCATGCTTCCAGAGAAAATCATTAGCCTGCATCCAAACTTGCCAGTTCGTAATCTTGTCTGATCTCTCATGCTCAGCAAAGGTGGGCCTAGTTGGCAGAGAGGTAGAAGATTAAAGCTAATAGGGAACACTTCTGTGCATTGTGTTGCAGGTGCTGTTTCTTCACTTACAGAACTTGTTCCTTTATTTCTTTTTCCAATTCATCACTTAGTTTTTCCCTCTCCAAGTTATTAAAAAAAAATCAATTTGTCTTATTTTAATTCTCTCAAGAAATTAATTTGTTTCCTTCAGGAAAGTAACTTAACTTTTGCATTTCTTTATTTCCTTTACTGATATATTCAGTAACTAAAAGTGTACAGTAAAAATAGCTGCATAAAAGAGGAAAAAATTTGACAGTAGGTTTCTCAGATGTAACACATCCTGTCTCATGACTTTTTTTTTTTTTTTTTTTTTTTAATTTTTATGTAAGCCATCTAAGGAGATGTAGTCATTAGACCAGTCTGTCTCTGCTTATAATCTTAGATTTTTCATACAATGAAAGAAGGTTCCTCTTTTACTTTGGCTTGATTTTTGTTAAACATGGTCAGGAACAGAGTGGAGGAAAGAAAATGGGCTGAAAGTCCTTGTGGCTAATCAGATAACCCTGTCTGCCTGGTACTCCAAAATAATGCCACTTCCCTTCCACCTCTGTTAATGTCCAAATTAGTTTTACAGATAGGCTTTGAGAGAGAGAACTTTTTAAAATAGAAGTCCGTAATCATTTGTTTACTGCATTTCATGGTTTGTACAGTTCTTTTAAAATGCAAAAGCTGTCTGAGTGATTTAGATTTATCGAGTATTATTGTCTTTCTCTGATTTAGTTGTGCCATTTTGGGCTAGTCAGTGTCTGTGTGCTACAGAAATGAGCTCTTCAACAGGTGTAAGATCGAGCTCCTCCATCGAGCCTCATGCCTAAAATGGATTGATGATCAAAAATGGTAACTCTTGTGTTCTTGTGAGAATGTCACTGGTAGCAGAGCAGAACAGAATGGCATTAGCTGTGTGACCTTTTAATATAGGTTAAAATATTAAAAAAAGATTCTCTCAAACAATCCAAGAAAACACTTGGGAGTAGCGTATAGATACTTGAAGTTATCAAATTCTTCCTTTTTAAGCCAACCTTTAACCCTTTGAGTACTGCAAAATCAAATTTTGCTGACAAATTTACCTGATTTCCCTCTGTATGAGCATACCACTAGGCACAGGATTGGCCTCAGGCTTTTGGGGATGGTTGGTGAGAATTCTTTAGGGTCACCAGATTAATTTTTATTTTTTAAAAACTTAGAGGGGAGGGAAGTCCTTGGGCCTCTACTAGTTTTCTCTGCTTCAGGACAAGTGCTCCACAGCATAGAGAGCTGGGCTACATGCATATTAGCCAAAACTTGTTTTCAGAGAAAGCAAGTCAAGGAGCTGGGGACTGCTGGAGTGGTTTTGTTTCTGTTTATGGTGAACTTCAGGTTATTTCCTACTACTTTCTATTGTTTTAACACAGTAGAACACAAACCTAGTATCCAGTAATTTATATGTAGGGTAGAATGTCTGTCTGCCAGGGAAGTGCAACAAGTGAAGGTGTATAAACTAAGCTTGGTTGTGTGGTGGCTGTGTTGTATCTCTTTTCCTTGAACTTTTCCTATTGACCACCATTCTCTGCTGTCCATCCCCTGTGTCTTTCATGTTATTCCCCTCCCCCCATGTTTTTTTCTTTTCTTTTTACTCTCCCCACAGTGTCTGTCTCCTTTTCTACCACCCATATGTCATCCACACTCCTCTTAGCACTTGGGAAGCTTTTGTTAAAGCACTACATATCACCCTTCTATTGTGAAGTAGGTAAATAAATATTATCCTCATTTTACAGATGGGGGTGGGGGTAGGATGGAAAATTACATGACTTCACCATAGACGGTCACTCTTGGACTCATGATTAGAATACAGGAAACCATTGTTTAAATGTTGATGGCACCCATTACTTCCTCCCCCACCCCCACGCACCTTAAAAGGCAGCACAACGCTGCCCTGCATAGGAGTTGGCTCAACTTCAGACAAATTCTGATGGCAGAGGGGAAGTTTGCAGTGAATGAGATGGCCACAAACTGGTATCAATTCCCTCCCCTCAAAAACTGAAGAGTGAAAAGGGTAGACCCTGGTTTCTGTAGGCATGGAGGTAATGTGCGTGAAAGCCTATGAATAAGCTGATTTTTTTAGGGAAAAATTGCAATAACAGGTTTTCAGTTCTAAAACTTCCAACAGAAAGGAATACAGTAAATGGGCGCCAGGTTTTCTGGGTAATGAAGGAGCCAGGTTTATGTTACTGAAGATTGTTAGAGATCTAGAAGAGTTGGCGGGGGATATATCACTGTGGTGATAAGCAGTACAGAAAATTATAGTCCTGTCTGACTTTCCTATTTGCACTTAAATACTCTTTCAAAAGCATTAACTCTTTTACATTAACTCAGCCTCTGACTATTATGAGAGACCTAAAATTGAAGTCTTGCCAATCACGGTCAGTAAAGATCTGGTGGCCTCCTTTGTAAGAGAAGGGAGATTTACTCCAGTGTCCTGGCTAGTTTCCAGTTTGGTAATTACATTCTGCTGACCCAGAATTTCTCTCTTTTAGGGAATGGGAACTAGTCTTCATTATTCCTGTAAACTGTCATGTAGGCCTCTGACTGCTAACCAGAGAGATTAGATTAGGGGTCGGCAATCTTTCAGAAGTGGTGTGCTGAGTCTTCATTTATTCACTCTAAGTTAAGGTTTCATGTGCCAGTAATACATTTTAACGTTTTTAGAAGGTCTCTTTCTATAAGTCTATAATATATAACTAAACTATTGTTGTATGTAAAGTAAATAAGGTTTTTAAAATGTTTAAGAAGCTTCATTTAAAATGCAGAGCCCCCCAGACCGGTGGCCAGGACCTGGGCAGTGTGAGTGCCACTGAAAATCAGCTTGCATGCCGCCTTCGGTACGCGTGACATATGTTGCCTACCCCTGGATTAGATCATGGTCACAAGGCAAGCTGCTTTTAGACCTCTTTTAGTCCTTCTCGAGTGTACTACTATGGGGATGTGGATGGGTTTTGCTACCTTCACCCCTCTCTGGGAAAGGAATCATGTGGTTATCCCACTCTTAAACTGGATCTCTGGTTTGCAGCTCCCTTGTCTACTAATGGTGTTCTCCTGACGGGACCAACTGTATTTTGGCACTTGTAAGCCCTTTACCTCCAAGAGCCCGTGACAGCAGCTGATTAAAGTGACTCAAAATGCAGCTTCTTCTAAGCAAAGCATTTATTCCCCCAAAGTTACATAGCAGGCAAAGCAAAAGGTTAAAACAATAAAGACCTAAATGCATCTTTCCCCTCACCTAAACATGAATTGTTCCTTGGAAGCTTTTTTAAAATTTCCCTCCAGCCCAGTTACCTCCATCTCTTGGTTGGCGGAGAGAGACTACTTGCTACAATTTGTGTGTCTTTCTCACAGCATGTCTCTGTCAGTGTCTCCTTCATGGGCAGCTGGTGACAACCCACGCCACCCCTTCTTCTTTAGGTCAGCATCTTTTAAGGTATTAGTATCCACTTTGATCGTAGGCTCAGGCCTGGAAAAAATAAACCTTGCCAGCCTGGCTGGAGACAGGTAAAGGTGTTCTCCAATTGATAGCTCCCCTATTATTTCCTCAAGGACCCTTTGGATATGTCTACACTGCATAGTATATCTGATCTCTGACACATGTTTAAGTCCAAACCTCTCTACTGTCCACACACGCGGCCCTCTGACATTTGGCAGTACCTCCTCAAAACATGGGTTTGCTGGGTCTCCTAGGTGTATAGGTATGAGCCTGCATTTCACTCAAGCCTGTAACCAAGCCTACCCACTTTGCAGTGAGGATGCTGCTGGAAGCCTATGTTTGTATTCTTTTGGGCTGTGTGTCCTGGTCCTTCTCGCTCCCAATGTCACACTCGACTCTCAGGAACTGGAAGCAACCTCCTAGCTTCTTGATGTTTAACCCTTCCATGTGGACTGCTTAGAAGTAAACACAAGTAAGCCCAGCTCTTTGGAAAACTGAAAAGATGCCCTGCGCACAGCTAGCTGGCCAGAAGAACGCACCAGGGTTCTGGTCAATATGTGGTGTGATGGCAGCAAGAAACCTGCATGCTTATGAAAGGCTGGTGGGGCTGGAGATCCAGTGAACAGGTATTCCATGCTAGGAGCGGATCAAGCACTTCAAGACTGCCTATTGCAAAGTGAAGGATGGGAATGATGAATCTGGGAACTCCCCAGCCATTGCCCATGGTATAGTGAATTCAACTAGGTACTGGGAGCTGCACTAAAATCTTGCATGACAGTTTCCTAAGCAGGGATAGAATGCTTATAATCTCAGAGACAGAGGCAGCGGGAACAGACACACCACCAAAGGAGAGCCTGGAGTTGCTTGAGCAGACCCCTCAATAAACCAGGGTGCTTCTGCCAGGCCAAGATCAGCCTACACAGATGGACCAGCTAAGGGGATGTCCTGGGTCCATTGTCGGAGGACCTGTTTGGGAATGGCCCTGGGGAGCAGCCCTAAGAGGAAGCGTCAGAGTCTGGTATGTTATGATCACTATATTTTATTATTGCCGCTAAGAATGGGAGGTATTTTTGAGTTGTGCCCAATACAATTATTAGTAGATGCAAAGGGTTATACTTTGCTCCTGTAGAGGACAGAAGCCATGCCATTTCCCTGACTGCCCCCATACCTGACACCAGATGGGAGCTAAGATGGATTCCCAGATGGGGAAAAAAAAATTAACAATGTATCTAGTAAGAGGCTAACGCTAGCTGTTTGTTTATTGATCAAAAAAGGGTTGGTGGCTTAGCCTTACTGAGCATAGATTCATAGATCTGCACATAAAGCTCTGTTTATAGTGCTGCCATGCCAGAGCGCCCTCTGGTACAACTGAAGTGTCCCAGGCTGTCTAGAAGACTTATCAGTCCAAATGTCAGCAGTGGATGTGTTTAGTTTCCTGGGCCCCTATCTGGGCTTGGCATGCTGCGCAGGGTGGTTGTAAAGGGGGTGTAATAAGTCTAAACATCCGCATCTTACTGATTCTCCCCTCCCTCCCCCCCCCCCCCCCCCCAACCTGTTCCTGACTGGTTTAGCATTCAAACTTCTTGCAGAGTAGGCACTCTGGACAGTCAATCAGATTCTGGGGTAAGACATACTTATTACACCCACTTCTATAGTTCGTGTCCTTTCTGTTCATAGAAATGCTGGTCAGTCACCACGTCCAAATCTCCTTTGGATAGATGGATGTCAGTCCCCCACTGGCCTGGAATAGGAGCTCTCTCCTCTTTGCAGCCACCTCTAGAAAGCTTATGACCATCAAATCGCAATTGTGCCTGAAAGGATGTTAAAATCAAAGCCAGGAACTTGGACCTTGATAGGAACACTTTCTCACCTCAGCTGTGTGTGTGGGGGGTGGGGGATGGGGTGGGAGGAGGAATTAAGGAGATTTTAAAAATATTTACAATTATTTTTATTATGTTAAGCTTTCCAGAATGTACCTTGGCTTGCTGGAGCTTCTGAACAGGCCAGTGAATAAAGGATGAAATAAACCGCCCCCCCCAAATGATAAAGATATCAACCTGTTATCTTGTCATGATGCAGCCCTTGAAGATTTGAATCCCCTTCCCCCAATGTTCAAACAATAATATGCGCTTTCATTTTCCTGTTGAGCATAGACAAGGAACCCAGGAACCTGGAGGACTGGCACTGAACCAATACTGAAGAAGGAAGAGAATCAGTGCTGAAGTGCTGCAGGATGTTGTGGTCCAGACAGGTGAACAACTGGAGTTGCAGAGGGAGAATGAGACAGCCCAGCATGAGGAGAGAATGGTTGCATGGTTCCTGAAACATGACTGGAGGTTCAGAGGAGGGGACAGAGTGCAACAGAAGGATCTGTGACGATGTATCCCATAATGCTTTATGGGAATATGACATAACTGGAATATGTTTTATGCTACATGTGCCATGTAACATATCTCTGTAAAGGTTTTGGTCTACTGAATCTATTCATCCTATTTGTACACATATATCATTTTTGTACTTGAAGTTATGAACATTGGCTGTATACGTGCTTGATTAAGTAAGCTTTGTAAGGCATTTGGTCAGCTTCTTTAGAAAGGAATTAAGTGCCCAATCAAGAAGCACTTAAGGAACAATGGATCTTGGAATGCTCCAATCCACATAAGAAGTCTACTTGAGGATGTTCAAGGTAGCATGTGAACAATGGCTGCTACCTGTAGTTCTGAGTCATGCATGGACATGTGGCTTGCCCATGTGACTCCAAAACGCCATCTTGGAGCTGGACTTTGCATAGGAGAGAGGAGGTGGGTCTCCAACCAAAAGAGAGAGTCTATTTAAGCCCGTGGGAGACTCCTCCATTTTGTCTTCAGCTGGCTAAAGAGAGAGCCTCTCCACCCCAAGGATATCTGAAATAAACTGGAACAAAGGACAGTAACCACAGGGGGTGTGAGTGATTGCTGACCCGGACTACAAGGAGACTAATCTGTAAAAGGAAGCTTACTGGTGAGGTTTTTATCTGTACTCCGTTGTACTACTGTATTAGACTTAGATTTGAGTGTTTTATTTTATTTTACTTGGTAATTCACTTTGTTCTGTCTGTTACTACTTGGAATCACTTAAATCCTACTTTCTGTATTTAATAAATTCACTTTTTACTTATTAACACCGAGTATGTATTAATACCTGGGGGTGGGGACAAACAGCTGTGCATATCTCTCTATCCGTGTTCTAGAGGGCGAACAATTTAGGAGTTTACCCTGTATAAGCGTTATACATGGTAAAACGGATTTATTTCAGTTTAAACCCCACTGGGAGTTGGTCATCTGAGTGTTAAAGATAAGAACACTTCTGTTAGCTGCTTTCAGTCAAGCTTACGGCTGTTAAGGGACGTGGTTCAGACCTGGGTCTGGGTTTGCAGCAGGCTAGCAAGTCTGGCTCAAACCAGGCAGGGCACTGAAGTCCTAAGCTGACAGGGCAGGAAAGCAGGGGCAGAAGTAGCTTTGACACATCAGGTGGCAGCTCCCAAGGGGGAGGAGGGGTTCTGTGATCTAACCTGTCACAGGACCTTTCTGAGAGATCGCTTGCTTATATGGCCACCAGGCAACAGGCCCCAGATGCAGCACCAGCTCCTGTACAAGGTCCATCTACAGTATGTGCTGCCTTCCGATGCTATCATGTCCAGCAGCTGGTGCAGTTACTGGACAATTCTGAGGTGGCTGGTCCATGACCCATACAATCAACAGTCTGTGGAATAATAGAATATATTATGTGCACTAGACAACCCCTGTACAAACCTGGCCCACATGGACAACATGCTTCTGAAGGAACAGTCATGAAGGGGACATACCTTCCACTACCAGTGGAAGCTGAAGTGTTGGCACTGTATATAGTTTGCCGGTTTTGCACTTCTGTTAGTTTGGGTTTTTTTTTGCCTTTTGCCTCTTGATGGCAGCTGGTCTGCCTATAATGTTTTTAAAGTGTTATGTATATACATGTTTCAAATAAAGTGTTTTGGTTGCAAACAAGAACAAGTCCCAAGGCTACATGAACAGGTTTTGTTAAATTCATAAAAATCAAACTTCATGCGAGCAGTACATAAGTTATGCATAGAGCTACATTAACAGGTTTTATTCTATTTGTAAGCTGCAGTGGCTCCAAAAATTGTGGGATAACTGTATTAGTTCATTCTCTGTCATCCATATCACTGTGCAAACTGATCATGTGGGTGCACAAGGCTTCTCTGACTTCCCTTGTTCATGGGTTCCCACCCCAGTAATGATAGGTGCTCTTTCTGGTTGCATGTACCATCCCTGCAGTCCAGAAGTGTCTTGAATCCACTCCTGACAAAATCATTCTCCTTTTGCCTCACAGATGTTAGGCAGTGCATAGCTTCCACAATAATGCAGACAGGATTGGCAATACTGGCATCCAAATAGTTTTGAAGGCAATGCCAGCTTGCCTTCAACCTGCCAAATTGCACATTCCATCACAATCTTTATAGCTAGTGAGCTTGTTAACTGAATCTTCTTCTGCCAGGCCCTCTGAGGTCAGGAAATGGTTTTATAATCCTATGTCAGGAATGGGTATGCAGTGTCCCCTAGAATAACAGTGGGTACAGACTTCATTGATAAGTGTCATTTGGAGGAAATATAAATGCCCTGTCTTTCAAAGAAGGTAAAATCCTGATCTCCAAGAAACCCCTGGCATCTTGCATTGTGCTAGTACACTGCACATTGGTGTCCATGAACCTGCCTCTGTGACTGATCAATGCCTGCATAATGATGGAATAGCACCCTTTGCAGTTTATGTACTCATTTGCTTTTTGTGGAAGATGAATTATGGGCATGAGTCCCATTGATAGCTCCCCCCGCCCTCAGTTTTGGAAACCTGCTCTTTCAAAGGTGGCAATTATTTCAGGCACTTTGTTTATGCCCATCACCTTTGTGCAAGCAGTCCTGATCACCTCATAGATTTCCACCATCACAACCCTCACAGTTGATGTGCCAACACCATGGTTAGCCATGGGCTGGTAGTAGTCCGGGGTAGCCAGCTTCCAGATAGATACTGTGACCTGCTTCTGGACCGGTATGGCTTCCTTCATGGGTATGTCTTGATGCCACAAGGTAGGTGCGAGTGGCTCACACGGGTCCAGGATCATCTGCTACTTCATGCAAACGTTTTGGAACCACTGCTGGTCATCCAAGCTCCATATAACAATGTGATCCTACCAGTCTGTGCTTGTGGCTCTGCTCCAGAATCATGGGTCTGAATATGGGGTATCTGAGGTAGTGGGAGGAGACATTTAGGTGCATCATCTGGCTCACAGATGATATGTCTGTACACTCACTGTCTCTCCCGCCTTGAGATCTGCCTTCTATAGGATAGGTACTGCTACCAAATTGTCCGCCGGCATCTTGCAGATGTTTTGCCTGAATCCTGAAATGGTGTAATTGTGAACAGGAAAAGGTCTTCTGGTACTGGATCCATGTTGCTGGCTGTGGTAGCAGGGATCCTGCAGACCCAAAATGGCTCAGCTGGATGTGTTGGTGGGCTAAGAGCACTTCCAGTCAAGTGCTGTGGGATGGACAGACAAGTTGTCCCATACTCCAACATGAACCAAACCCTAGAGAGGCTACAATTAGCTGGGATGCTAAGAACCCTGGGATAGGCCATCGCAAGTCACAGCAGCCGACACATCAGCATATCACAGTATGGTCATGCTGTCCCAGGTATGAGGCATGCATAACAATGCAGTGTGGAGTGCTCAAAGATGAGCTTGAAAAGCACAGGTTTGCATGAAAAGGTACATGGACCTGGGTATACTAAGAAGTGCAGAGAATACTAAGGCTATGTCTAGACATGTCAGTCTCCATTGATTTAACTCCTTCCAGTTGGGCAGGATAATATCAAATAGGTAAACTGAGGTGCATATGGTATTTGTAAGAAAATACACATAACCTCTTCATTCTCCACAGATGGTTTCCTTCAATTGTGTAATCCCCGTGTATGTGTATATAGTCTATAAAGCATTTTCATGCACTTTGGGATGCTTGGAGGAAAGATGCTGTATAAATGTTAGTGGTTGCTGGTGGTTGTTTGTGAATGAGGGGAAGATGGGAAGTAGCTACAACAGCAGGGCAAATTAATGAGGTTTTTTGTTTGACTCAGAGGACTTCAGAATACAGCCAATTGTGAGGCTTAACAAGCAGTTTGTTCCTAAGCATGTTGACTTGAAAGATAACTGTATTGGAGACATGGTTTTCTGTACTGGTTTAATTGCAGAACTGCACTGTGGTGTTACTAGCCAGTTACTTAAGGGCTAGAAGAGGATAACCAGTAGTCCTAAATAGATTACTGCATCCTTGCATTATGAGCTGGTGAGATGTCTATTAATATTCATAAAAAGTATGTGTGACTGTTTCTGTGTTCAACTCTGTATTGCTCACTGACAGAATGCATAGAGTTAACTCAAAGGAGGTTTTACAGGGGCTGTTAAGGGGCCCAGCAGGAAAGGTAAAACAATGATATAGATAAAATAGCCTTAGGCTTCCATCTTTAAAGGAGATATGATAACAATTGCTGGGACATCAGTTGGGATAAAAATTTACCAAGCTGGCTCCATCCAGGCTTTACTCTTCCAAGGTTAAGCCTAAGATAAAAAAATTCCCAGAAGTTAAAAAGGCAGAAAGGGAGAGGAGTGGTTGTTTAAACTGAGAGGCTGGCCAGGGTGTGTTAGTGAAAAGGCAGGCTGACTGACTGAGACACAAAGAGGCCAAGGGAGAAGAAGGCTGCAAGCAGTGTGGGCTGGTTCTCCTATCTCAGAGATGGGGAATCAGCTGGAGCAGCCTCAACTATGGGTACCGAGGTTAAGTTTAGGTAGGAATTATATGTATAGGTCTCTTTGTTACTTTAAGTCCACGTCTCCAAGTGCTTTGTATGTTGTGGGCAAAATAATGTTCTGTTTTGAAGAAACTGTTTATCTCACTGCAAACATAAGCTGACACAACATTCCAAAGAGAATCCCTTCCAGAGTCCAACCACAGACCTGCTGAATTAGTCACAATTGGTACTTAAGGGACTGTAACCTGGTCCTGATGTAAGAGTGGGTGACGATGGAATTCTGCCCTAGAGGAGGCAAATAACTGAGGTAAGACATCTGAGGAGGTGCATTCATAGAGACCTCAAAAAGGGGCAGCAGGCAGCAAACCCAGTAACAGGGATATCTTGCATTTTTTGTGTAAAATGGAGATGGAACACATCCAGAACCTCTGCAACTGTTGCACTATAGCTCTGGCTGGGGTAGACGGGGGCAAATATATATATATATTTTTTTTCTGCTGCAAACTGTACCTGTATCAAACTGCAGTAACTTATGGTCTGCAGAGTTCAATGTTCAAGAATTGTTTTGGGGAAGTTTTGAAATATATAGTATATCAAATACAAATATGGTTTTTGGCCCTTAGATTTGTTTCTCACCTTTGTTGTTCTCACGCTAGTCAAGTTTTTTGCTTAAGGGCCTACTGAGCAGGTGCGGTGTTCTACTAGTGACTCCTATCACTCACTCTCTCTCTCTCTCTCGCGCGCTTCTTTCTTGTTTTAGAAATCACACTAATGGTAAAGGTGTTGGGTACAAAAGCTGATAAAATAACCATGATTTCTAGGCGGCCCAGGCCAACTTATTTTTATTGTGGGAGTTTGTAACAGAAATGATCTTAGATCAGTTGATCACATCTGAGAAGAGGCTAAGGTAGGTGGGAAAAGTACAAACTGTTCTAACACACTTGTATTTCAGCAGCAGCAGCAGAGGAGGGGGAACACAGTGACAGATTTTGTAAAATGTTATGTTCTCAAGTTTTTCAGAAGTTTTCCACTTCATACAGTTTTAGTAATGAACAGTCTCCCCTTTAAGGAAAACAGTAACAAAGGTTTACTTGGGGTGACTGGATGTCACAATGGATCGGAAATGGGATAAAGAACCTTTCACTCATATCTGTGTTTCAACTCCAACCCAGGTGGGAAGTAACTGAAAGTTACCAACTAGAAGATACATTAAATGAGTGAGTTGTCTTAGTTCCATTCCCACAGGATAAGTGAACACTTGAGGGGGCTAAAAAAATCAGGGATGTAATTGGTAACATTGTTGATGACCTCAGTAGAAAGGCCAGGCATTGAAAGGGTATGGGGACAGAACTGTCCCTCCTGTGGAAGTGGGTCCAACTGGGTCAGGTGTAAGATTCTTTCTTTTGCAAGGGAGTGTGGGGGAGCTTGCTCTTCTGCCATCACTGATGTATTTCTCTTCCTCCCTCCCCCCCGCCCCCGAGCCCCGGGTGGATGAAAGGCAATAGGACTGTCAGTCCAGTACTGAGTTCTCATACGCAAGATACAGACCTAGTCCTGCAGCAAGCTCTTTTCTTTGTTGTTCATCTGTACTGCTGCTTGTGCTTTGGTTATCCTTCCTCCCTAAGAGCATTTTGAGAGGAATACTAAACTTCCAGATAATATCTTTTTCCTTACAAAGCACGCTTGCCATTCTGATGCTTGTAGTTGTGTTGTTCCTGGAGAGAAGTTAAAAATGGATTCCAATGTGGCTAATTTGGAACTTTCAGCTGTGGGCCAATTCTTGAGCCTGATTTTATTTGCTAGTCACTTCATAAAATATGTTTAGCTTAACAAATTTACCAATCACTGGATTCCTATACCTTGATTGTAATTCCAGCCATGGATTATATTCTAACACTGAAAACTATTAACCTCTTTAAAAAAACAAAAAAAAACAAAACACCTCTATTACCTGAGACAACAATACAGGACAACAGCTGTTTTGAAGGATTCTTCGTTCTCCTGTTACTTTCTTTACCTCCCAGGTTCTAGGTACCTAAAATTTGCAAATCAGAATTTTATCCTACTTTGGATTAGATTAACTCTTGCTGCCCAAGGAATGGAAAATGCATCTTCCTGCTGCTGCAGCGGGGTTATTTAGGTGACTGCACGGAAGTGCCTACCCTTTGTTGAAGTTCACTGTGATCAGGAGTAGCTCTAATCTGTTTCAGGGAATCCAAGCAGTGGAGGCTATAATGGGGGTGTTCTGAATAGTGCATTCCCCAGCTTCTATTGTTATGCCATTCTCTCAGCCTTTGACATCCATTTTTGGGTGCTGGTGGAGAGGTGGCTGTGGATGTCTTGCCCCACTGCAGACCCTCTGTGAATGACTTTGCCACTCTCTGGGTCCCTCTGCCATTGTCTGTATATGTTAGACAAACTATGTCAGTTGTGGCCATACTGTTTCTGTGCTCAGCAATAGCTACGTGTCATCTCAGCTGCAAAAATTTTCACTGTACCCTGGTCCATTTCATATTCTGGTATGCCAAGCACATCAGTATTTAAATAATGTCTTCAAGAGACTTGTGGACCTGGACAGCCTCCCCCTTCCTTCTCATCCTCGTTTCTTCTTCAGCCTATTTCCTCTCCCTCTCCAATTCCAGAATTTTGTCTGTCCTCCCCCATTTGGTTCTCTACAGTTTCTCTCCTAGGTTGCATTATCATCTAGGACAGCCTTCCCCTCTACTTGTCTGACTCTCAGATCCCATGGCAAGCTTCTGGTTTGTGACTTCTAAGTTATCCTGGTGCCATTTTTAACCCCTTCCTCTTTCAAATGTATGTAAGAGCAATCTGTAGCTGAAACTAACATAACATAGATCCCAATGGGTTCACCCTAGGCGGTTTTTCCATGGTTCATCCTGCAAATTTGTTTAACCTAAAAAATAAGGCTTGTTCAGGTTTAGTTTTATGTATCCTCAAAACTAGTATTTTCTTAAACATTTTGTATCAGAAAGATGGATTGTACATCTGCCTACTAGCCCACAGCAAGCTTAAAGGTATATTTTCACTAGAAATGCTGCAGTGGAACAACTGTAGCTGTGCTGCTGTAGCCCTTCAGTGTAGTAGCTCATTCAGTGTAGACAGGAGGGGTTCTCCTGTCCCGGAAGAATTCTTCTGTCAACCTCACGCTGTCTCAAATGACCACGAGGGCCACATGAGGACTAGTACATTGGCCCGAGGGCTGCATCACTGACACCTCCCCCCCCTCGGCCCCGCCCCCACTCCACCCCTTCCATGCACTCCGACCCCCTGCCACACCCCAACCCACTGCCAAGCCCCCTGCCGCACCCTGCACTCCAACCGCCTGCCCTGAGCCCCCTCCTGCACGGCTCACCCCTGCCCTGACCCCCTGCCGCACCCTTCACCTTCCGCACCCCACACCCCAACTCCCTGCCCTAAGCCCCTGCCACACCCCACACCCCTCCTGCACCCCTGGGGGCAGGGAGGGGGCAGAGTTGGGGTGGGGATTTCAGGGAAGGGGTTGTAATGGGGGCAGGGAAGGGGTGGGAAGAGGCGGGGCAGGGGTGGGGCCTCATGGAAGGGGTGGAGTGGGGGCGGGGCCGAGGGGGGGGGAGGTGTCAGTGATGCAGCCCTCGGGCCAATGTACTAGTCCTCATGTGGCCCTCGTGGCAAAGGCGGCTCAGGGCAAGGGGTTGGGGTGCAGGAGGGGTGTTGGGTGTGACGGGGGCTCAGGGCAGTGGGTTGGGGTGCAGGAGGGGTGTGGCAAGGGGCTCAGGGCAGGGGGTTCGGCTGCAGGAGGAGTTCGAGGGGCAGGCTCTGGCCTGGCGCACACCAGGAGCAGGGCAGGCTCCCTGCCTGTCTATCTGCCCCACTCCTGCCTCTGTCCCTGCGCCGCTCCGGGATGTGTGTATTGGTGTTGCTTCAGGCACCGCCCCCAGCATCTCCCATTGGCTGGGAATGGGGAACCGCAGCCAATGGGAGCTGCTGGGGGCGGTGCCTGAAGCAACATCAACACACACGCCAGTGTGTCCCCCCCTTCCGCACGTTCCGGCTGCTTCCCGGAGCGGCGTGGGGGCAGGGCTGGCAGGCAGGGAGCCAGCCCAGCCCCCGGTGCGCGTCGGGCCGGAGCTGCTCTAGGTAAACGCTGGGGAAAAGAAGGGGGGGGCTGCGAGGAGCTCGCGGGCCACAGAAAATAACCTTGTGGGCCGCATGCGGCCTGCGGGCCTCGTGTTTGAGACCCCTGGTCTACACTGAGGATTAGGTTGGCTTAAATACGTCACTCACGGGTGTGGATTTTTCACCCCTGAGTGATTATAGCTGGGTCAACCTAACTTTCATAGATTCTAGGACTGGAAGGGACCTCGAGAGGTCATCGAGTCCAGTCCCCTGCCCGCATGGCAGGACCAAATACTGCCTAGACCATCCCTAATAGACATTTATCTAACCTACTCTTAAATATCTCCAGAGACGGAGATTCCACAACCTCCCTAGGCAATTTGTTCCAGTGTTTAACCACCCTGACAGTTAGGAACTTTTTCCTAATGTCCAATCTAGACCTCCCTTGCTGCAGTTTAAACCCATTGTTTCTGGTTCTATCCTTAGAGGCTAAGGTGAACAAGTTCTCTCCCTCCTCCTTATGACACCCTTTTATATACCTGAAAACTGCTATCATGTCCCCTCTCAGTCTTCTCTTTTCCAAACTAAACAAACCCAGTTCTTTCAGCCTTCCTTCATAGGTCATGTTCTCAAGACCTTTAATCATTCTTGTTGCTCTTCTTTGGACCCTTTCCAGTTTCTCCACATCTTTTTTAAAATGCGGCGCCCAGAACTGGACACAATACTCCAGCTGAGGCCTAACCAGAGCAGAGTAGAGCGGAAGAATGACTTCTCGTGTCTTGCTCACAACACACCTGTTAATGCATCCCAGAATCATGTTTGCTTTTTTTGCAACAGCATCACACTGTTGATTCATATTTAGCTTGTGGTCCACTATAACCCCTAGATCCCTTTCTGCCGTACTCCTTCCTAGACAGTCTTTTCCCATTCTGTATGTGTGAAATTGATTTTTCCTTCCTAAGTGGAGCACTTTGCATTTGTCTTTGTTAAACTTCATCCTGTTTAACTCAGACCATTTCTCCAATTTGTCCAGATCATTTTGAATTATGACCCTGTCCTCCAAAGCAGTTGCAATCCCTCCCAGTTTGGTATCATCCGCAAACTTAATAAGCGTACTTTCTATGCCAATATCTAAGTCGTTGATGAAGATATTGAACAGAGCCGGTCCCAAAACAGACCCCTGCGGTACCCCACTCGTTACGCCTTTCCAGCAGGATTGGGAACCATTAATAACAACTCTCTGAGTACGATTATCCAGCCAGTTATGCACCCACCTTATAGTAGCCCCATCTAATTTATATTTGCCTAGTTTATCGATAAGAATGTCATGCGAGACCGTATCAAATGCCTTACTAAAGTCTAGGTATACCACATCCACCGCTTCACCCTTATCCACAAGGCTCGTTATCCTATCAAAGAAAGCTATCAGATTGGTTTGACATGATTTGTTCTTCACAAATCCATGCTGGCTATTCCCTATCACCTTACCACCTTCCAAGTGTTGGCAGACGATTTCCTTAATTACTTGCTCCATTATCTTCCCTGGCACAGAAGTTAAACTAACTGGTCTGTAGTTACCTGGGTTGTTTTTATTTCCCTTTTTATAGATGGGCACTATATTTGCCCTTTTCCAGTCTTCTGGAATCTCTCCCGTCTCCCATGACTTTCCAAAGATAATAGCTAGAGGCTCAGATACCTCCTCTATTAGCTCCTTGAGTATTCTAGGATGCATTTCATCAGGCCCGGGTGACTTGCAGGCATCTAACTTTTCTAAGTGATGTTTAACTTGTTCTTTTTTTATTTTATCCGCTAAACCTACCCCCTTCCCATTAGCATTCACTATGTTAGGCATTCCTTCAGACTTCTCGGTGAAGACCGAAACAAAGAAGTCATTAAGCATCTCTGCCATTTCCAAGTTTCCTGTTACTGTTTCTCCCTCTTCACTAAGCAGTGGGCCTACCCTGTCTTTGGTCTTCCTCTTGCTTCTAATGTATTGATAAAAAGTCTTCTTGTTTCCTTTTATTCCCGTAGCTAGTTTGAGCTCATTTTGTGCCTTTGCCTTTCTAATCTTGCCCCTGCATTCCTGTGTTGTTTGCCTATATTCATCCTTTGTAATCTGTCCTAGTTTCCATTTTTTATAGGACTCCTTTTTATTTTTTAGATCGTGCAAGATCTCGTGGTTAAGCCAAGGTGGTCTTTTGCCACATTTTCTATCTTTCCTAACCAGCGGAATAGCTTGCTTTTGGGCCCTTAATAGTGTCCCTTTGAAAAACTGCCAACTCTCCTCAGTTGTTTTTCCCCTCAGTCTTGATTCCCATGGGACCTTACCTATCAGCTCTCTGAGCTTCCCAAAATCTGCCTTCCTGAAATCCATTGTCTCTATTTTGCTGTTCTCCCTTCTACCCTTCCTTAGAATTGCAAAGTCTATGATTTCATGATCACTTTCACCCAGGCTGCCTTCTACTTTCACATTCTCAACGAGTTCCTCCCTATTTGTTAAAATCAAGTCTAGAACAGCTTCCCCCCTAGTAGCTTTTTCAACCTTCTGAAATAAAAAGTTGTCTCCAATGCAGTCCAAGAATTTGTTGGATAGTCTGTTCCCCGCTGTGTTATTTTCCCAACATATATCCGGATAGTTGAAGTCCCCCATCACCACCAAATCTTGGGCTTTGGATGATTTTGTTAGTTGCTTGAAAAAAGCCTCATCCACCTCTTCCACCTGGTTAGGTGGCCTGTAGTAGACGCCTAGCATGACATCTCCCTTGTTTTTTGCCCCTTTAAGCCTAACCCAGAGACTCTCAACACTTCCGTCTCCTATGTCCATCTCTACCTCAGTCCAAGTGTGTACATTTTTAATATATAAGGCAACACCTCCTCCCTTTTTCCCCTGTCTATCCTTCCTGAGCAAGCTGTACCCATCCACACCAACATTCCAATCATGTGTATTATCCCACCAAGTTTCAGTGATGCCAACAATGTCATAGTTGTATTTATTTATTAGCACTTCCAGTTCTTCCTGCTTATTCCCCATACTTCTCGCATTTGTATATAGGCATCTAAGATACTGGTTTGATCTTTCCTCCCAGTTTTTTCCTGACTCTCCTTTCTCTCTGCCAATATAGCCCACACTCCCTCTTGTTTCCGACTCATTTCCCCGGTCTCCATGTTCCCCACTTACCTGTGGGCTTTGCTCACCTGTCCCCGTCGAACCTAGTTTAAAGCCCTCCTCACTAGGTTAGCCAGTCTGTGTCCGAATAGGGTCTTCCCTCTCCTCGAAAGGTGAACGCCATCTCTGCCTAGCAGTCCTTCCTCGAATAGCATCCCGTGGTCTAGGAAGCCAAAGCCCTCCTGGCGACACCATCTTCGCAGCCAGGCATTCACCTCCATGATGCATCTGTCTCTGCCCGGGCCCCTACCTTTAACAGGAAGAATTGAAGAGAATACCACCTGTGCTCCAAACTCCTTCACCCGTGCTCCCAGAGCCCTGTAGTCACTCTTGATCCGCTCAGTGTCACACCGCGCAGTATCATTTGTGCCCACATGGATGAGTAGCATGGGGTAGTAGTCAGAGGGCCGGATAATCCTCGACAATGCCTCCGTAACGTCTCGGATACGGGCCCCCGGCAGGCAGCATACCTCCCGAGATGAAATGTCTGGGCGACAGATGGGCGCCTCCGTCCCCCTCAGCAGAGAGTCTCCGACCACCACTACCCTACGTTTCCTATTCGCAGTGGTGGCAGCAGACTCTCCAGCCTTAGGGGTACGAGGCTTCTCCTCCTTTACTGTAGGGAGTGATTCCTTCTTTCCTGTATCAAGAAGAGCATAACGGTTACCTATAACCATGGCAGGAGGGTTCGGAGCAAGGGTGGAGCACTGCCTGCTGCCAGAAGTAACCAGCTGCCAGCGTCCACCCTGAGCCATCTCCTCCTCCACCAGTGGTGTATCAGCAGTCCTGTGTACTGGGACAGCTACCTCAGCTGTCTCCACATGGACACTGTCGAGGAATTGCTCATGGATACGGATGCTCCTCAACCTAGCCACCTCCTCCTGTAGCTCTCCCACCTGCTGCCTGAGAGATTCCACCAGCAGGCACCTTTCACATTGGATGGTCCCCCCAGCCTGGATATCAGTAAGTGGAAATTGCAAGTTAGTCTTTGCAAACCCACACCAGGATCTGGGTAGAGGCATCCATGCTTAGGCACTCTGTCTGGCTACAGGCACAGGTGGAGGAGACAGCAGCAGTGCTGGCACAGGTGTTGCGGGTCTTCCTAACCATCGTAAGCCTCCCTCTGTCAAACTCCCGTCTGCAGCCCCCTGTCAGCTGAAAGGGTTGTTTAAGCAAACAGTTAGAATGTAGTTGCTTTATAGGTATTAAGGGGAATCAAGAGAAAACAGATGGAACCGGCAAGGGACCCTCGCCCCCTTCCTGCTCCCTTCCAAACTCCCTTGCGAAACTCCCTGTTAGCAGCCCCTGGTCGCAAAGCTCCCTGGTCGCTTGTGCGCTGCTTTATAAAGCCCTGGCCTGTATGAATGCCCCGCCCACTGATTAAGGCTCAGCCACTTACCAGAGGCTTCTAGCTTTCAAACCTTCCTTTGAAGCTCACAGCTTCCAACTGCCAGCCACAGCACACAGTCCTTCAAACAACCAAAACAAACAAACAGACTGACAAACACAAGCTCAGCACACAGCAAGTAACCCTCAAACACAAACAAACACACACTACAGACAGTCACTTACCCCAAAAGGTTGCTGTATTGCTCCTCTTTCACCTGGAGAACTCCCTTGCGAAACTCCCTGAAACTTTTTAGTGTATACCTGGTCTTAGGGCTTGTCTACACTCACATTTTATAGCGCTGTATAGGGGTGTGAAAGTCTGAGCGCAGCAAGTCTGAGCACTTTAAAGCGCTAGTGTAGACAGGCTCTGTGAGCTGGGAGCCATGCTCCCAGCGCTCGGCGCTAATCCCCTCAGTGAGGTGGATTACCAGGAGCGCTGAGAGAGCTCTGTCCCAGCGCTCGCGCGCGACCACACTAGCACTTCAAAGTGCTGCTGCGAGAGCGTTCCCGCGGCAGCGCTTTGAAATTTCCAGTGTAGACATACCCTTAGTGTTTATAGATTTAGATTTGAAATCTTCATAATCATGACTGAAACTTGTGCATACAGGGTTCTTTTCTCAAATCCTAATATTACAAATATCTTTTTAAATGTGCAAATCCATAAAAGGCAGAATAGTTTGTTCTGATTAAAAATTTCAATCCCAGAAAGGGCCATTTTGAATGAAACAACAGTTTGTTAGTGGGTGTTTTGTTGCCTTTGCACTCTGAGTAAAATGCGGTAACCCACAGTGGAGTTTGGTCAGCTGAAGTGAATTGAATGACATACTCCCACAGTGACACTTTGTTCTTGTTTGTAATGTACTTGTTAAGAGAACTTATTTATTTTCAACCACCAGTCTGGACAACAGGTGCTCCTTCCTTTTACGTGGAGACAGGCAGTAGTATCACCAAGAGAGGGAACAGATATTTGCTTTGGTATCTACGCTCGAGGGTTGCTTCTCCAGTTCATGCTCCTTCCTTGCCAGGGCTGGCTCTAAGCACCAGCATTCCAAGCATGTGCTTGGGGCAATACTTTTCAAGGGGCAGTGCTCCGGCCCTTTGGGGGCAGCACTTTTCAAGGGGCGGCACTCCAGGTTTTATTTTTTTTTTGCTTCAGCGGCAGCACTCCATTTTTTTTGCTGTTGTTGTGTTTTTGCTTCGGCAGCGGCACTCCAACCCCTTTTTTATTTATTTATCGTTTGCTTGGGGCAGCAAAAAACCTGGAGCCGGCACTGTTCCTTGCTGGACTGCAATTGCCGCAGCTTTGCACCTTAGGCAATTGTGTGCTTACCTATGGCACACACTTTACATCAGGGGTAGGCAACCTATGGCACACGTGCCAAAGGCGGCACACAGGCTGATTTTCAATGGCACTCTCACTGCCTAGGTCCTGGCCACCGGTCCAGGGGGCTCTGCATTTTAATTTAATTTTAGATGAAGCTTCTTAAACATTTTAAAAAACGTATTTACTTTACATACAACAATAGTTTAGTTCTATATTATAGACTTATAGGAAGAGACCTTCTAAAAATGTTAACATGTATTACTGGCACGCAAAACCTTAAATTAGAGTGAATAAATGAAGACTCGGCACACCACTCCTGAAAGGTTGCCGACCCCTGCTTTACATTCAAGAGTTGTGATGGACTTGTAATGGAAAGAAATGGAGAGAAAAAAGAAACAATAAATAGGATGAGGATTTGCTTTCTTTATAGTGCACTCTTTCATTATCTTTAATTTACAGAAGTCCTTTGATCCAATGCATTGGAAATAGATGAATGCAGCAGCAGCATTAAAATAATTGATGACAATAGCAACTCACCCCTGCCATGAGTCAGCAAATGGTGATCCCAAGTAAAAACAAAATATTGGGTATGCAAAAGAAAAGGAGAAAAGTCATTATTACAACAGGTAATTTTAAACAGAGTAATAGGAGAGCTCTGGAAAAAGGATTAAAAGTGATGTGGGGTCAGAAAAGTCACAGTTAGAGACTGCAGCAAAATGATGATGCATAATGAGAAGATATATGATGGGAGTGGACAGCAAGACCCTGAACCAAAGTCCAGTGAAACCAATGGAAAGATTTCTGTTGACTTTAATCTGCTTCCGGTCAGGCCCTAAACGATAAGAAGAGAAGAAAAATACTATATTAGGCATTGCTGGGACACAGCAGTCTGTCAGCATGGATAATAGTGGCCTTATTGTTCACAGTACAAGAAACTTAAATTGCTCTGTTTCCTTGATGATGGCTCAGGTGCCAATATGTTGGATGTTGAAAAAAAATCACTACATATGTAAATATGATTGAATTAATCAATCTGTTTCCAACCTAGCACCAGGCCATTCATGAAAAAGAGAAGCTGGACTTAAAATGTTGAGGGCTAGCTAATGTTAATGTTGTGATATTTCCTTTTTTCTTT